>NC_133399.1:24019762-24341670 GCF_047511655.1 Castor canadensis
TTCAGATGATTTATAATTCAACTGAGTATGAATCAATTATTCCTGAGAATCAAATAACCATTTTCCCGTCACATAATTTGGGGAAATTCTCAATTCATGATGTCAATTGAAGCAACAGTATGTAAAAAAGGACGGTCTTAATTATACAGAGACACGTTAAATCATGTTTCTACTTCTAGTAATATGGATCATTATATAAGTCATTTGAAGTAACCATATATACTTTACAAAGACTTAAACCTAAATGCTGGTGTAAACTAGTTTATTTCAAGTTGTGTTTAATACTGATTGAGTTTCAGAGGCTCTCTAGGTAATTTCTTAAGGAAACCCTGTGTGAAACACAAATCAGTATGGATGTGGACAAACTGAGAAAAAAGTTATGTTCATGACAGTAGTATCCTATGGGGAATGAATGTGTGGGAGATTGGAATCATGTAGTTACACCAAAACACTCAAGTTTCAGAGGTAACAGTTCATATCTCACTAAAATATTAGTTACATAGCAAATACTACCTATTCTTCATATTTTCATATTGATTTTCATTTTTATTAGCAGTAATATGAGGTCAAATTAATGACCCTTTATCTAAATGACTGATAATACTCAGTAGCAATGGATCTTATCTTGGCACAAGAAAGAACTTCACAGGCAGTCATGTTGATCACACTGGGCCAGAGAGTCTGGATATTTAAAATATCACCAGATAAATATATTAATAAATTACACTAAAAAAACTGGTGTGTACAATTATTTTGTAATGCTGGCGATCAGTCCCAGGGTTTCAGACAAGCTAAGTAAGAGTTCTACCACTAAGTCACACCTCAGTTCTCAATGTTTTAAAACTTTTGTAAAAATATGTGCATAAATCAGGTATTTTTGTCATATTGAAAATAATGAAACTTCTATGTCTATTTACACTATACTCTGTTTCTTCTTTTGTACTGTTTCTAAATTATAGTGTGAGCAGACAAAATAGTGAGTCCAGATTGCCTTTCCATTGCTAAAATAAGAGAACTGCAATCCCTATACATGGAAAAATTGACATGAAATGAAAAATGGCCAATAATTATATGGAAAATATTCAAGTTTTGTCACTAGGGATATGAATATCAGTATTGCATTGAGATTTCGTCTGATCTCAGTCTATTTATCAAAAAAAAAGGAGCAGCTGAAACTAAAAAAGTCGTCATTTATGAAAGTAAAAGCAACCCTTAACCAATGCTTTGGAGAATGTAAATTAGCCCAGCACTGTGCCAATCAACGTGGAGTGTCCTCAAAAACTATAAGTCCAGATTCCATATTCCACTCCTGGGTATACACCGAAAAGAGTCAAAGTTGCTTTTATACTCATGTTTACCACTGCAGAATTCACAAAAAACAAGTTATCAAACCAGCCTTGGTACTCACCAACATAAGAATGGTTGAAGAAAAGTGATATACGTATACAATGAGTCTATTGTTATTCATCTACAAAGAAAAACAAAATTATAATATTCTTAGGAAAATGGATGAAACTGGAGATCATCATGTTAAGGTGAAATAAACCAGACTTGGAAAGAAAACATTACAAGTTTTCTCGCACAGGTAGAATTATGATGTAAAACTAGAAGGGTGACCCTTAGAGAAGAGAATAGTAGGAGTTGTGTGGGAAGGGGAAGGGAGAGTAATAGGGTTGGATATGGTCAAAACATGTTATATGCATGATTCAAAGCATCAAAATGGTGTTAGAGCTTGCACCTGTGAAGCCCTGAGTTCAAACTCCAGTGTCATGAAAAAAATCATAATGAAACAAATATTCTATACAACAGACATACACTAAAATTGGGCAATATATTGACTTGGGCCAGGAAATTCAGAGCTCAAACCTTGAGTTTGGAGTTGTGCATGGTGTTAATGTCCACTTGTAAATTATATCATTTGTTAGCTGATAAACATGAAAGAAACTTACAAGGTCACTACATAATGTAAAATGCAAAAAAAAATTAAAAATGATAACAAATGTAAAAAACATTTAAAAATATCTGTGTTTGCAACAGATTTATTAGTGGGTTTCTATGACAACATCGGTAAAAGTTGACAATATCTGTAAAAATGAATAATTCCTATGTTTTTCTTAGCATTACATTAATTTTACTCATTTTCTAGTGAAGTGTACACTAAAGCATACTTGCAATAAATAATGTCAGCATTACATACTGTTAGGTGAACAATATTCATAAAGCTTGAAATCTAACAAAATCAATGAAAAGAATTATATATAAAATACTACTTAAAATTCCCTAATTTTTATGTAGTTTTACACTTGTTTTATTTTTTAATTAACCTCCATTAATAATACATGGGTATTTCATTGTGATAATTCTATACATGAATACAGGGTATTTTGAACATCTGAACCCTCTCCATTATATTTTCTTCCCCCTCTTCCTTCTCCTAAGTTTAGGAATATTGTTTAAAATACTTTTATTGGAGGTTATGGTACTTGAACTCAAGGCATTACGACTGCTAGGCAGGTGCTCTATCGCTGCAGCCTAAACTCCAGCACTCGCACAGCCCAAATTTGAATGCATAATTACATGCATAAAGGAAGGAAACCAGTAACTGAGGAGTCATGAAAAACCCTTTGGCAATAACTGGCACATAGCATGCTTTTAAATTATCATCAGCTGTAATTTAGTGTTCAGATAATAACACAGCTCTATCTCTTGTAGGATTTTCAGGAATATTGTAAGTATTAGAAATATTAAACCTTGGTTTTAATTAAATTCTTTATAATCATTGATTTATGAAATGGGAAATGCTATTATTATTCACATATTTCATATAAGACTAGGCTGTATTTTCTGTGATCAAGGCCTTGGTATCTCTAATTTTGTTGGTTCTCTAGAATTATTCATTTGCATATATTCAAAGAAGGTATATGTTGAAGGAACAGAGAAATCAATGATGAAAGAGTTCCAAGAATATTGGATTTATCACAAATGAGAAAATATTGATAAAGTTTTATAAAATCCAATAATTTAACTCAGGATTCATTAGGTAACTATATTCAGTATATTATTTTCTTTCTTTATTTCACCATTTTTTCTTATTTTCAAAGAAAATAAGAAATTTATTTAGAAGCAATTTAGAAGGAAAAAATCTAACACGTGTATCAGAATTTCATCTCATGGGTCTTTCAAATGATCCAGAACTGCAGCCATTACTTTTTGGACTATTCCTGACCATGTACTTGATCACCGTGCTTGGGAAACTACTCATTATCCTGATTGTCTGCTTAGACTCCCACCTCCACACCCCCATGTACTATTTCCTCTCCAACCTGTCCTTGGCTGACATCTGTTTCATCTCTACCACAGTCCCAAAGATGATTGTGGACATCCAAATTGACAGTAGGACCATCACCTATGAAGGCTGCCTGACACAGATGTCATTTTATATGCTGTTTGGAAGTATGGATGATATGCTTCTAACTGTGATGGCTTATGACAGATTTGTGGCCATCTGTCACCCCCTATATTACTCTGTCATTATGAACCATCACTTATGTGGATTCTTACTTTTAGTGTCTTTTTTGTGTAGCATTTTGGATGCCCAGCTGCACTATTTGTTTGCCTTACAGTTTCCCTACTTCAAAGATGTGGAAATTTCTAATTTTTTCTGTGACCCTTCTCATCTCCTAAATCTTGTTTATTCTGACAACTCCAGTAGCATTGCCAAGTATTTTACTGGTGTTGTATTTGGTTTTGTTCCTATCTCAGGGATACTTTTCTCTTATTATAAAACTATTTCCTCTATTCTAAAAATTGCATCATCAGGTGGGAGGTTTAAAGCCCTTTCCACATGTGGTTCTCACCTGTTAGTTGTTTGTTTATTTTATGGGGCAAGTATTGGTATGTACCTTGGATCAGTTTTATCAGAGTATCCTAGAAATGTTTTGGTGGCCTCAATCACTTACACTGTGGTCACCCCTATGTTGAATCCCTTTATCTACAGTCTGAGGAACAGGGACATTAAAAGTGCTCTTAGCAGAATCCATGTGAAAACCATCAAATCTTAGAACTGTGGCAAAATGTTTAAATGTTGCATGGAAAAGAGAAAAATAAGCATCCAGCCCACTAAATTTCTTCTTGTATCACATTATTTTTGTTGTGTAAGTACTTTAATTTCTAAGCATGTTGAATAATAGAATGTGGATAAGTAGGATGGAGGATGTAAGAAATGTGTAGGTTATTTCTTGTAACGGGTATAAGTTTTATTTGAGATAAAATCTGGAGATTGATGTTGATGTATGCACTGCAATGAGTATAATGCCACTGAGCTCTACACTTATAAAATCTTAAGTATATAAAGATTTTTAAATTTAATTTTACCATGATATGAATGAATATATAAGTCAAACTTATCTTAGAAGAAATGAAATGAAACAAATAAATATTACATATGAACCTCCTTCTCAGTAGAGGTAAAATGCAGAAACTTTTGTGAACCTTTATTTTCACTTTCTCTTCTTCCCACATTAATATGTGAAAGGTTTTCTTTTTCTTTCTTATATAGTAATTCTTGGGGTTCACTGTGGCATTTATAAAAGTTCTTATATCAAATTTATCATACTTGAATTCACCCCTCTCTCATTCTTCTTTATCCCCTCTCCCCCCATTCCTGGAACAGTTTCAACAGATATCATTTGTCCATTTACATAAAGATATACACAGAATTTATACCATATTAACTCGCCTACACCCTCCTGCTCAAACTAGTACCAACATGCTTAGACAGGACCTGTTCTACCCTCCTATTTTTTGAGTTTCTTTTTGTGGTGTTGGGGCTTGAACTCAGGGCATACACCTTGAGCCACTCCACCAGCCATTTTGTGAAGGGTGTTTTGTGAGGGTCTTGTGAACTATTTGCCTTGAGCTGGCTTTGAACCATTATCCTCCTGATCTCTGCCTCCTGCATAGCTAGGATTATAAGCATGAGCTACTGTCACCTGTTCTGTTCTCTGATTGTAAAAGAAAAGAAATGACATTTTTGTTTAAGAAATCTATATAGGGAGTTTCCTTGTGATATTTCCATCCATATATGTATTAGAACTTGAATTGGTTCATCTCCTATATTTTTTCCTTTCTACTTTAGTCCCCTTCTTATGTTGATTTCAATATGTTTAAAGATTCTATATTCATTCTTGTATAGGAAGTATATCAACCATATTCACTTTCTTAACTTCCTTATTTTACCCTCCCTTTCTTGTATGTGAACTCTGCTTAGTGTGACCTGTTTGTCATAATATTATTTTCATTCCATTACTTTGTATTACCTGGACCAACCTGGCTAATGATGAGATATGGCAGTTAAGCCTGCATGGGCATACAATTGTAAATAATAAGATACACCTTATACACTTTAGATTGACTGTTCCATGTCCATCACACATCATGTAAGTTTCCCTCATTACACTGATATCTACTTCACTGGAATTCAGGAAGCTGTTATCTTAGCCTGCATTCATAATGATCCTGAGAACAGAGTCTGAGTCTTCATTGGGCACCAGGCAGTCATGGGCTTAAGGACCTACATCCTCTGTTCCTTAATATGTACCATGATAATACCTTTGAGGTCCATCTAGTAACAATTCTTCCAAAATAACTCAAAAGAATTCATCTTGAATAGGAAATAATATTTTCATTTGTCCACAGCAGAAGAGATGGTGGTGCCCTGAGATGAGAATGAGAAAATGAGCATTTTAAGCTGCTATATGACGTGATGCAGCATACACAAAATGTTGCAATCACTCCATCTCTGTGCAGATTCTGCTTAATAAAAACAGAAGATATAGTCCAGATATTATGATTTTAGAAAAATATTTACTCATTGTAGCTTTTTACCCATCATTAATTTAGCCACTAAGAAAACATTGAGTTTACTGATAAATACAACTATCACAAAACACTGGAAACTTGGAATGTGGTGAAAGTCTAAAATGGCTTACCACATATCTAAGGTTTACCTGGACCTTCACCTTGTGTACCATTTTTTATGAGCATGAAAATGTGTTACCAATTAAGTAGATTTTATTGATTCACAATAATTGTCCATAGTCAGTGTAACTTCAATACACTTGATGGTTTTCTGTGTACATCTTTGACCTGTACTGGAATGTCTCCTGGAAACAGAGAAAGAAAAATCGGCTCTTGCTTTTGTCCATGTCATGGACGAATTGGCTGCATAATCTACTTAACCCCATTATATCAATTACTTATTCAAAGATAGCCAGGAACCTGTGTCTTATGACTGCAATCCTAGCTATTCAAGAGGTGGTGGATCAGGAGGATCGCAGTTCAGAAGCCAGCCCAAGGAAATAGTTCGCATGACCCTATCCCGAAAAACCCTTCACAAAAATAAGGCTGGTGGAGTGGCTCAAGATGAAGTCCCTGAATTTAAGCCCTAGTATTGATATTTTCCTCGTGAAATAAAGACATTAGGTACAAAAGGAAGGATGAATTTAAAATTTATACCTCTGGGTGGGATATAATATTTCATATCAACCTGTGCCCCAGTGAAGTTTGAAAACTGATGTTTATCAATGATTCAGCTGTTGAAAAAGTAAAGGAAGGCACTATTTTTGAAAAAATTATAAATTTTTGTTAAGTTTCAAACTTACTCTGTGTGCACACGTATTGTGTAGATTGGGTTATTATTTCAATTTTCATTTATCTGTATGAGAAGAAAAAGGTGGATTTACACACTTTCTGCATACATAAGAAGGTTCAGGATGAGGACAATAAGTTCATGTTCTCTGGCACGCTAAGGGGGTTGGACGTATACAGGAGGAATAAGGAAAGGTAGGAAACATAAAACTTGAAAGTGTTTGATGTGCCCACTGTAGAGGAGGGAATAAAGTAATCTTACACTGACAGAGTCCACTATGGGAAAGTGACCTGGAAGTGTGAAGAGGTCTGGTAGAGATGAACCAGTTAGGGTTATAATACACATGTACATGGAGGCAATGCTAGGACTCTCTCTGTATAGTTATCTTTATCTCAAACTAGCAAAAATGCTATGTCTTTATTATTATCTCTTATGTCTTCTCTTCAACAAAATTGGAAGTGAGGGGGTGGGGAGGAGAGAGAGGTGTAAGGGGCAGGGGGGAGAGATGTCCCAAATAATCTGTGCACATATGAATAAATGAATAAACATAAACAATAAAAACATATATATATATATATATGTATATATATATATATAAAGGTTCATGTTCTGATTCCCTTCCCTAGGAATTCTCTTCTGCGGCCAAATGCTAATTTTATTTCCTATACAAAATGAAAGTCATTGTTGTGATTTAAGGGGATTATTATTGATAAAAACACAAGTATATTTTCTTTTCAGGAAAAGACAATGAAGGCGATAATGACAAGCTTCTTTTTGGGAAAAAATAAGTAGGTGATTAATTAAAAATTGAGTATATCTAGGTGGAAATCATAGAACTATATCTCACTGACCTTCAGAAATTCTCAACTTTGTCATCTGAAAGAAAGCACAAGAATTTTGAAAGTATTTTTATAATAAAGTTAGAAACAACATCCTTGCCTCTAAAAATGCTGACATCAAAACAATGATTGGTGAATATAATCAATACACATTGCTAATATATTACAGTATATCCCATTTATCCATATAATTAATGTGATTTAATGATTATTGAGGGAAGCATTTGAGGTAGGTATATTTATTTCACTGGGAGACTTAAAACAATTTTTTGTGGTAAACTAGTAACTTTAAGGATATTGCATAGTTTTTATACTGCATGAAGACGTTTAAGTACTTTTTAGGAAAGTTTTGATTTTGATGACTCCTCATTAATAAATGAATCAATACTGTCATGAAAATATGAAGGAGAAAATTTACCCAAGTTAGTTAAAACCACTGCATCTTGTGAAATGTGTGGAGGTGAATAAAATCCAGCTAAGCTACCAAAAATAGAAATTTCATCAGTTATTTTCAAGTCTATGTAAAATTAATTATTATGCAAATATTATGAAATGTTTATACACTAATATAAGTAATGGTTCCTTTTGATAATAATAATAGTTAACATCATGGAACATTTTCTAAATGTTAGGAAATATACTAAGAGAGTTGTTTTGAACTGTGGTTTAAGGAAATGATACAATAACTTCAAGTGCAGTTGCAATTTGATTAAATTGGTTTGGTATGCGACCAAAGTATCTAGGTATTTTGTAACATCTGCAGGTGGATATAATACTCATGATATTGAGAGAAACAATTCACAGTACCAGACAATTTAAAATATTTTTGCAATACTTCCTTATATCCACCATACAAAGTAGAGATTTGTTTTCCCTATATTATAGAGGAGGGAGAATTGTATTATTTAAAGTGCTGTTTATATTACTTCATGTACTTTTCTATTTTGCCTCTTATGTCAATTAAACAATAGTGTATGTTGACTAAACAATATGTTCTCATATCCTTCTTTTAGCTGAAGGAAGAGAGCTATTATACAAGTGTCAGGAAAAAGTGATATGAAAATCTATTAAGTAGGAATAAGGCTTATACTGAACAGAGTGCACTGATGAATTCCTTCATGATAAAGCCTAAAACTGTACATTTTAAGTGTTGTATTTGGGAAAATAATGAAGTACTATTCTCATTTAAAAACAGAATGCAGAAAGAGCTTCCTAATATGCCAGATATTTTATGATATTGTACAGGGTTAATTCAAATAAACCTGTGCACATTTTTAAAAAATCAAAGAAACTTTCTTTTTGTGACACTGGGGCTCGAACTCAGGGCATATACCTTGAGCCACTCCACCAGCCCTTCTTTGTGATGGATTTTTTAAAGACACAGTCTTGCAACACTATTTGCTTAGGTAGGATTTGAACCGTGATCATCTGTATCTCTGCCTCCTGGATAGCTAGGATTATAGCATGTGTCACCAGTGTCTGGCTCAAAGATTATTTTGTCATTTATGGTCTTTATATAATCAACAGACACAACATACATTAATGTATATTTGTGGTTAGTGATATATGTATATGTCCATTTAAGTAAAATAGATAGGAATTATATGTTAAATATTTTTAAAAAGCAAAAAAAAATTATGAGCTCTTATATCATTGAAGGAGGGAAATCAGAATGTCCTAGAAAGTTGAAAGTGTCCCAAGAGATTGGTGGCTCACCACTATGTTCTCTGCTTATAAAGTTTCAGTTTTACTTTAATGTTCACATAATTTAATCCCGGATTTTACAGTGTTTACAAATTCCATATGTTAAGGGAAGTCATACAGTTTCTTACAATAAAATAAGTTGTACTTAAATGGTTTTTAATAACCTTTAATATGTGTCAAAACTTTTTTCTTAAATGGATAGGGCAGTTGACTGTTCTCTAATTTTTTAAAAAAATTCTATGACCAGGACTTTTTATTTCTGATATTCTTGTACTTCTACAACACTTGAGTGTCTAAAGGAGGTGTGTATAGAATAACATGGTCTCCAATAATACAAACATTGAGGAAGATATTATTTGTGAAAACTGAGAAATATTGCTGATGGTGAATTATTTTCAAGTGTTAATACTTGAATTCAACATATATACAGAGAGATGGGGACCAAATTACCTATTTACTTTTCACAACTCTGTTCAATTTCAAATAGTGTCAGAGAAATATAAGAGTGCACAATTTAGCAAATGTCTCATATCATGGGACTGCTGGAAGATCCAGAATTGCAGCCCATCTACTTGAAACTGTTGACCATTTACAAGGTCACAGAATCTTATAACCACACTGATATTTTAAATTCCCACATCTATAGCCAATCTATACATTTTTCTTTCCAACCTGCCCTAAGAGGACATCTGTTTTACCATCACAGTCCCTGACAGGACAATTTTTAACTTCTTGTCCTTTACTTTTTAAAAAGGACATTTTATTTGTTTTTTATGGCTATCAGAAGTAATATAATCACTGTGGAGACCCATGCCATTTAGCAGTACTTTTCATTAATCATAAATTCAATCTCTTTTAGACCTTTTTCAATATTGATTCCCAAGATTTTCACTTCTTTCTGTGCATCAGCAAAGACACTCAAATTATCCATGACCTAAGATCAAGAACATTACACATACCAGGTCCATTACCCCAGCAAAAGAAAGCCAGCAAAATTAAGAAAATAATAGAGAATAGGAAATAGACTTTTATTTTTCAGAAGACTTAAAAATTAGTCAGACTCCTTTATTTATTGTAAGATAATAAAACAAACTCCCATTAACTAGAGTAATTAAGTGACTATATGATAAGCAAGACTGCATATATGAACACGGTTTCAGAGTTGATAGATTGTAATCAGAAAACATTTATGTGTCAGTCAACTTCCACATTCTTTTTATTCATTTATTCACATGAGCATACTTTGTTTGGGCCATTTGTCCCTCCTGTCCCCTTCCCCCTCACTATCTCTCCAACAGCCCTCACTTCCAGGCAGAAACTTTTCTGCCCTCATCTCTAATTTTGTTGAAGAGAAAACATAAGCAATAATAAGAAAGACAAAGCATTTTTGCTAGTTGAGGTAAGGATAGCTATACAGGGAGATTCCTAGCATTTCTTCCATGTTCAAATGTGTTACATCCCAAGTTGATTCATCTCAAACTCACCTTTTCAGTAGTTCCTTATCCCCTTTTCATATTAACTTCTGTGGCTTTAAGGTTTCTATACAAGTTCTTTTACACTGGGGACATAAAATACTTTCATGTTTTGGGTTTCTTGCCTACCAACAAATCTCCCCTATGTGCTCTCCCCTTATCCTGTGACCCAAGTCCAACCACATTGCTATATCTGCCCTAGATCTAAAGTCCAATTATGAGGGAGAACATATGATTAATGGTCTTCTCAGCCTAGCTAACTTTGCTCAGAACAGTGTTCTGCAGTTCCATCCTTTTATTTGTCAGTGATAACATTTCATTCTTCTTCAAGTCTGGGTAAAATTCCATTGTGTATAAATACCACATTTTCTTAATCCATTCTTCAGTAGTAGGGCATCTTGCCTGTATCCAAAATGTGGCTATTGTGAATACCACTGCAATAAACATGGGTGTGCAGGTGCCTTTGGAGTAACTGTGTCACATTTTGTTGGGTAAATCACCAGGAGTGGTATTGCTGGATCATATGGCAGATCTATGTTAAGATTCTTAAGAAGCCTCCACATTTTTTTGCAGAGTGGTTGCACTAACTTGCTTTCCAACCAGCAGCGTATGAGGGTTCCTTTTCCCCACATCCTCACCAACACAGGTTGTTGGTGGTGTTTTTGATGGTGGCTATTCTAACAGGGGTGAGGTAGAATCTTAGTGTGATTTTGATTTGCATTTCCTTTATGACTAGAGATGGTGAGCATTTTTTGCATGTGTGTTTTGGCCATTTGAATTCCTTCTTTTGAGAAAGTTCTGTTTAGTTCGGTTGCTCATTTCTTTATTGGTTCATTGTTTTGGGAGACTTTAGTTTTTTAAGTACCCTGTATATTCTGGTTATCAGTCCTTTGATGTATAGCTGCAAAATATTTTCTCCCACTCTGTGGGTGGTGTCTTCAGTTTAGAGACCATTCCTTTTGTTGTGCAGAAGCTTTTAGTTTCATGAAGTCAGATTTGTCCATCCTTTCTTTTAGTTACTGAGCTTCTGGAGTTCTATTGAGGGAAGTCTTATACCTATTAGCTTCAGAGTGAATCCTGCTCTCTCCTGTACCAAGTTCAGAGTTTTAGGTCTGATATTAAGGTCCTTGATCTGTTTGAGTTGACACCAGTAGAGGGTGATAAACATGAATCTACTTTCAATTTTTTGCAGATCGCATAACCACTTTCTCCAACAACATTTGATGAGGAGGCTCTCTTTTCTCCATTGTATATGTTTAGAGCCTGTGTCAGAAACAACGTGGGCATAGCTTTGTGGACTCATATCTGGGTCCTCCCTTTTGTTCCACTGGTATTCATGTCTGTTTTTGTGTTAGTACCATGCTATTGCTTTGTAATATATTTTGAAGACTGTTATTGTGATACCTCCAGCATTGCTCTTTTTACTGAGTATTGCCTTGGCTATTTGTGGTCTCTCATGTTTCCAAATGAATTTTAGGGTAGATTTTTCATCTCTGTGATGTATCTCATTGGGATTTTGATGAGAATTTCATTAAACATGTAGATTGGTTTTGGTAGTACAGCCATTTTTACTATGTTGATTCTACCAATCCATGATCTTCCTCAATCTCTTCCTTCAAGAGTTTGTAGTTCTCCTTGTAGAAGTCATTCACATTTGTTGTTAAGTTTACTCTTAGGTATTTGATTTTTTGAGGCTACTATAAATGGAATTGTTTCCATATATTCTTTCTCAGTTTGTGCATTATTGGTGTATAGAAAAGCTAATGATTTCTGCAAGTTGGTTTTGTATCCTGCCACCTTGCTATAGCTGTGTATGTTGTCTAGGAGTTTTTGGGTAGAGATTTTTGGGTCTTTGAGATATAGGATAATATCATCTGCATATAGGGATATTTTGACAGTTTCTTTACCTATTTTTATTCATTTTATTCCTTCTTCTTGCCTAATTGCTCTGGCTAGGAATTCCAGTACTATGTTAACTAGAAGTGGGTATGTTGGGCACACTTGTCTTGTTCCTGATTTTAGGGGAAATGGTTTCATTTTCCACCATTAAGTATGATGTTGGCTGTAGGTTTGTCATATACAACCTTTACAATGTTGAGGTACATTCCTTCTATTCCTACTTTTCTTAGAGCTTTTATCATGAAGTGGTGTTGGATCTTGTCAAAGGATTTTGCTGCATCTATTGAGATGATCAAGTGGTTTTTGTCTTTGCTTCTACTGATGTGCTGTATTACCTTTCTTGATTTGCTTGTGTGGAACCACCCCTGCATCCCTCAGTTAAAGCTAACTTGGTTGTTTTGTATGATCTTTCTGATATGTTGTTGGACTCAGTTTGCCATTATTTTATTGAGGATGTTTGCATTGATGTTCATTAAGGAGATTGGCCTATAGTTCTCCCTTTTTGAGGTGCCTTTTCTGGTTTGGGGTGAGAGTAATATTGGCTCCATAAAATGAGTTAGGCAGTGTTCTCTCCCTTTATATTTCATGGAGCAGTTTATGGAGGGTTCGTTTTAGTTCTTATTTAAAGGTCTGATAAAATTCAGCAGAGAATTCATCAGGTACTTGACTTTTGCTTTTTGGGAGACTCTTTATTACTGCTCAATTTTATTTTGTGTTATAGATCTAGTTAGTTGATTAATATCCTATTGGTTCAGTTTTGGATGGTCATAAGTATGTAGAAATTTGCCCATTTCTTCAAGATTTTCAAATTTATTAGAGTATAGGCTCTCAAAGTAGTCTCTGATAATTTCCTGGATTTCTGTGGTGTTTGTTTTTACCTCCCCTTTTGTAGTTCTGATTTTACTGATTTGGGTTTTTTCTCTCCTCATTTTAGTCAGATTTGCCAGGGGTCTATCAATCTTATTTATTGTTTCAAAGAACCAGCTTTTTGTTTCATTGATTCTTTGTATTTTTTGGTTTATTTTTTATTGATTTCAGCCCTTATTTTTATTATTTCTCTCCTTCTGCTTGTTTTGGGATTGTTTGATCTTGTTTTTCTTGGAGTTTGAGATGTTGCATTAGGTCATTGTTTTGAGATCTTTCTGTCCTTTTAGTATATGCACTCATGACTATAAACTTTTCTCTTAGGAATGCCTTTGTTGTGTCCCAGAGTTTCCAGTAGATTGTGTTTTCATTTTCATTAACTTCCAGGGAACTTTTAATTTTCTCTTTTATTTCATTAATGACCCATTGATCATTGAGCAGTGTGTTGTTCAGCTTCCAACTGTTTGCATGTTTTTTACTGCTGTTGTGGTTGCTGACTTCTAGTTTTAGTGTGTTGTGATCAGATAGAATGTATGGGATTATTTCTATTTTCATACATTTTCTGAAGCTTGCTTTGAGTCCTAAGATATGATCAGTTTTGGAGAAGCTTCCATGAGCTGCTGAGAAGAATGTACATTGTGCAGAAGTTGGATGAAATATTTTATAGCCATCAGCTAGGTCCATTTGATCTACGGTGTGATTTAGTTCAAGAAATTCTTTATTGATTTTTTGTTTGGATGTCCTATTAATTGATTATACAGGGGTATTACAGTCTTCCACTACCACTGTGTTGGAATCTGTATATGTTCTTAGTTCCTTCAGAGTTTGTTTGATGAAATTGCTTTCATTGACCTTGGGTGCATATAGGTTGATAATTATTTTTTCCTTTTAGTGTATTTCCCCTTTTATTAGTATGGTGTGTCTTTCTTTATCTTGTTTGATCAATATAAGTTTGAGGTCTACTTTGTCTGAGAGAACTGTTGCTCTCCCTGCCCATTTTGAGTGGCCGTTGGCTTGGTAGATCTTCTTCAGCCTTTCACCCTCAGCCAGTGCTTGTTTCTGTCGATGAGATGGGTCTCCTGTAGGCAACAGATTTGTGGATCTTTCTTTTTAATCCAGTTTCAAATGGTGGTTTTGGATGGGGGAATTAAGTCTGTTAACATTCAGTGTTAATATTGATACGAATGTGGTGATTCCTGTCATTACTTGTCCTTGTTGTTTAAGGGTTTGATTGTGTGCAGCTCAAACAATGTTACTCTCTACTTTCTTGCCTTTTCTCCCCTGTGGTTTGTTGCTGCTTGTCCTTTCATGGTTTTGTTTGCTTTCACTTTCTGTGTGCAGAATTCCTTGAAGAATCTTTTGTAGTGGTGGCTTGCTTGTCATATGTTGTTTTAGTTTTTGCTTATCATGGAAGACTTTCATTGCTTCATCTATTTTGAATGATAGTTATGCTGGGTAGAGTATCCTAGGGTTGAGTTATTTTCATTCAGTGCCCAGAATACCTCACTCCAGGCCCTTTTTGCTTTTAAGGTTTCCATTGAGAAATCTGCTGTGACTTTTATGAGTTTACCTTTATATGTTATTTGCTTTTTCTCTCTTACAGTCTTAAATATTCTTTCTGCATACTCTGTGCTTGTTGTTTTAACAATATGTTGTGGGGTAGTTCTATTTTGTTCAAGTCTGTTTAGTGTCCAGGAGGCTTCCTGTACCTGAATGGCCATAGTTTTCTTTAGATTTGGGAAATTTTCTGTTATTATTTTGTTGAATATATTACAAATTCCTTTTGCTGGTGCCTCTTCTCCTTCTGCAATGCCCATTATTCTCAGGTTTTGTCTTCTGATGGAGTCAGTGATTTCTTGCATATTCCTTTCACAAGTCTTGAGTTGTCTAATAGTTCTTCAGTTTTTCCTTTAATTTCCATTTCATCTTCAAGTTCTGAGATTCTGTAATTTGCTTGGTCTAGTTTGCTTGAGTGGACTTTCATTGTGTTTTGCATTTCTGTTTCATTCTTTTTCCTGAGTTTTTCCATTTCATGGGTCACTTTCTCTTTAATATTGTTAATTTTCATCCATAATTTGTTTATTTCTCTGTTTATTGTATTATGTTTCAATTTTGTATTTATTTAGGGCTCCTATGATTTCATTTTTTGTGTGTTTATTCTTTATTTTTTTGTCTTGGAATTTCTTGAGTGACTCCTGTACGTTTTGGTTGACCATGTGTAGTAACATCACATGAAATTCTCATTAATAACTTGTAGGATTTCTTCTTTCAGAGTGTTCTTGTGGGCTGCATTGGGTTTCTTGGCATAGTTTATCTTTGTTTTGTTGGAGTCTGGATCTGGGTATCCATTTTCTTCATTTCCCTCTGAATCTTGTACTAATTTAGTTTGGCAGGTAAATGGTTTCTGTCCCTTTTTCTTCTTCCCATCATTCCACTTTGTGCTTTTTCTGTCTGTGGTCTATGTGTAATTTGGTATTAGCTAAATTACAATGGTAAAACTAATGAAACCAAGAAAGACAGAGATAAAAGAAAAAGAAAAAGTAGAGAAAGAAAGAAATCAACAGGAAGAGATGGTGGACAAACAAACAGTGAACAAGACAAACACTTGGAGAAAAAGAAAAAAAATTCCAGGTAGAAAAACAATAGAATTTCAGTCTTAGTAGTTCTGGTGTTACTACTTCAGCATCCATTCCTGGTGTTGGTATTTAAGTAGTAGCTCTGTGGTAGTCTCCCCAGGTGGTTGGGTCAGGAGACAAGCTCTGTGGACCACTATCTGCCCTGCTTCAGGCAGTTGTTCATTACCTGCCTATGGTCAGGCATGCCTTTCTAGGATTTGTTTACTGAAAGTTCATGTGGAGTTCAGTTCCTTACCCCTCCCCCCTTCTCCAGTGCAGTGGCTTGTTGTCCGTCTACTTTTCCAGGGTTTGTTTACTGAAAGTTTGCATAGAGATCAGCTCCTTGTTACTCCCCCTTCTCTGGTGCACTTATAGCACCCCCACCCCTTCTTCTGCATGTGCTTTTCAGTTTCTTGTTTATTATCCATTTGTTTTGTTTTGTGTTGTTTGTGGGGTGAGGGTCAGACTGTCCAGGGGGCTATGCTGGTTTGTCCCAGGGGTAGCTGTGGGAATACCACTTGCCGCTTATTTGCTCACCTGTTGGTATATGTCTCTCAAGCAGATTTGGAGCTGGTATCTGGTGGCACAGGAGCCCTCCTGTTTTCTAAGTATGACATGGCATGGAGTAGCTTTGTAAGGGCTGGGGGTTCAGGGTGTCAGAATTTTGATTGTTCTTGGTTGTTTTTTTCTGCCAACTGTGGCTCCAGTGTCTCAGCAAGATTTTTGGTTTATGGAGCTCATGCTGTCTGCTTCTTCCCTCCAGTTGCCATCTTGGTCCCTAAATTTTATTCATTCCTTGAGTTTCTAACTGCCCACCTTTGTATCCTGAATTCCTTACTGCAAAGTCTTTTCTATGTTTTAATAGTCAAATATTGTAGAAAACTTTCCCTTGGCTTTGGAGGATTTCAAATTTTAATCAATATAGTTTTTTTAGTGTATATAATCACAAACTACAGATAGATAAGTGCTTATCACTCATCATAAACATGGTATTAGTACACGTTGTAACTGTCAATTATTTAAAAAGAATAATTTTATATAAAGCTTAAATATTTTTAATTACAAGATTAATTGCATCAATCCTACGTAGTGTCAACAAATGGTATAGTGTGAAACCTATTCCTTTTTATTTTTTCTTCTTCATGCTCTAATGAATGATAATACTGGTTCATTGGTTTTCTGATATTTAACCATCACATTTACACTTTTTTTTTCATTTTTCTTTTATTATTCATATGTGCATACAAGGATTGGTTCATTTCTCCCCACTGCCCCCACCCCCTCCCTTACCACCCACTCCGCCCCCTCCCTCTCCCCCCCCAATACCCAGCAGAAACTATTTTGCCCTTATTTCTAATTTTGTTGTAGAGAGAGTATAAGCAATAATAGGAAGGAACAAGACTTTTTGCTGGTTGAGATAAGGATAGCTATACAGGGCATTGACTCACATTGATTTCCTGTGTGTGGGTGTTACCTTCTAGGTTAATTCTTTTTGATCTAACCTTTTCTCTAGTACCTGTTCCCCTTTTCCTATTGGCCTCAGTTGCTTTAAGGTATCTGCTTTAGTTTCTCTGCGTTAAGGGCAACAAATGCTAGCTAGTTTTTTAGGTGTCTTACCTATCCTCACCCTTCCCTTGTGTGCTCTCACTTGGGAGATGATGGCTATGTTGCCATCTGTCCTTGACATAAACAACAATAATAGCTGTTTTGTCTTCTCTCCAGTTCTAAGAGACTTTCCTGAAAAGGATAAAAGCTCTTCTCAAAACTATCATGTGTACTAAAGCCACACTGATTAAGACCAAATTTTTGTAAGGCAATGAAGGCTCAATGATTACCATGCATTTAAAATTCTTGATGTCCATTACTGCCATACACAATATACATGCTGGAGAATCAGAAATGAAAGATAGCTGGTTATTTCTCTCCAAAAATCATGGCATATATTTATATAAGGCCAGATATAAAATTTGCTGTTTCAAAAATAGGAAAATGTTAATTTTGGGTTGCAGGATACTATCTTGAATAGTTTGGTGAATAAATTTACCATGACTGATAATCATAACTAAATTTCACTTTGTATTTTATTTGCCATATATTTATCACACATGGAGAATGCATATCTGTTCAAGCATTATTCAATGTGGTTGTAACAACCAGAAATCAATTCAGGTGACAATTTTGAACCTCAGGGGTCCTAAAAGCCTTTTGTTGATCCAACAAGATTCCAAGCACTTTTCTTAGTCTCTGGTTAGTAAGATGTACTAATTTCTGTCATTGTTTAGCAAAATTCAAAAAGTTTTAAGTAGAGCTACAAATATTCTATCCACATGTATACCTCAGGTACATTTTAAAAATCTTTCTAGTTCTCTAAGTAAAAATACAATCAACACCTGACTTTATGTCTCCATTTGAGATGGAATAAGCTGATTACAATAATGCAGCTGGATGTGGGCAGCTTTAAGGATATACTGGAGTAGGGGAAAGAACAAGGTCATTGCTTAAGGATGGCTTGCCTTCCTTTTCTGTTATCTTTTCCTATGAGTTCAGCAGTTCTGTTACAATTGATGCAACAAGTGATGCACACTTAACTGTAATATAATCTACCAGAACCCCACAAATGGAATAATATAAACATCCTGGAGTGACAGGGAAGTGAAATGACAGATTGAGTGGTCAAGGGCACAATCTGTGAGGAATAACCTGGTAAAAATGCCTGTGTCTGCAATAAGACAATCTAATTAAAACTGGACTTCAGAGATTTCACCATAAAATATACCACAAATTATATACAAATATTCCTTTTTCTTTTCTAGAAAATAAAAATGATGTGGTGTAATTTGGGGAAGACATGCTGATAACAGATTGCTCAGAAACCAAAACTCAGGAATTTCTTACTAGTGTTTCATGCTGTAAAGGGTACATCCTTATCCTAGTTTTTATCCTCATCATCACCTTCATGAACATTCCTCAAGTTTTAGTAAACAATTTAGTTAACTCATTTTCTGCTATTGTGAGTGAGATATTTATGGATGATCAAGCTAGTATAGGAAAAAAGCAATATTTGAAAGAAATTTATGACACAGTGTCTACAATCAAGAACATAAAATTCACTGCCCTCCTACCGAAATACTGCACTTTTTTATTCCCCCATTTGTCTATCTGAAGTGCTAGTACATGTTGTTAATTAGGTGACAATACTTTTCAGAGCTATGCTTCCATATTTATGTCATTCAGGACTGACTGATTTGCACTTCATCTCTGGTGGCTCATGACAAAGAAGTGCAGATCCAGTGCCCATCTGCTGTGTGATGCTCAATAATGTTTCATGTGTTACCATCAGCACGTATATGAGTGAAGTCTCAGAAAGGAGTTTTCTGATGCAGACAACCACAGAAACAGGAGGCACAGATATGGAGGCATCCAACTGAAGCCATAGAGGCACTTGCTAATTATTTACAATTAAATGAACTTAGAGGCTCAATGCACAGAGCTCATAATTAGTGAAATTGGCCCAGCATTCACAAACTCTAAGTACTTCTTGATATTAAGGGAAAACAATACAAAATAATTGTCCACAAATCTTTTGAGCCTGTGAGTTGACAGAAGAGGAAGCATTAGTGTACAACATACTTTATTTTATTTTTACTTCCATTTATATTATGGTTAAATTAAATATCAAAAACTTATTAATTTCACCTTTTTCAAGAGCACATCTCAGTGACATTTATTGCACTCAAATTGTGGTGCCTCCATCACAAACATCCTTCTCCAGAAAATTTTCACTTTCATGTTCTGAAGACATCTACCCATGATAAAATGTACCATTCATTTCACAGTGCACACTGGCTCCTAACATTCTGCTATGAAACACAGTGAGAAATTAGACATTAATCTAAAAAATATAATGAGACTGTGGGAGTTTTTAGCACTGAAGGTTTAGTTCTGTACTTTCCAACTAGATGTTTAAACTGGTTACCACTTGTGCTGTGATTGCTTTGCTGTAGAACTGTAGAAAATACATAGATCACTTTTAAAAACCCTTTTCCTCAGGCTGCACATAACAGAGTTCAGCATTGGTGATCACAGTGTAAATGACTGAAGCCAGCATATCTTTTCTAAGAGATTGTGAACCAAGAAACACAACAGCTCTTGTTTACTAAAACAAAGAAGCAACTCATGGGTGAGACATACATAAGTGATTCTCACTCAATGATGGACAATGAAGGAAATAATTTTAATAAGAAAAAAGTGTATGCTACGTGGTAGAAACACAAAATATGGCAACAACGAAATACTTAATGTAATTCCAGTTATCAGAACAGGAAAATTAAGTGCTTGAGGAGGGTCACAGAAAAAAACTGGAGTTTTCCACATGCTTATATGAATAAATTATAATGTAAATGATGGTAACTACAAACGATGTGACTATAAAAGACTAAACCAAAAAATGGTAAAAGTAAGAACACACAGAAGTGAATGTTCATGTTCACCTGGTAGTACTGTGGGTGACAGATGACCACATACCAGTTATCCATCACAGTAAGAAGCAATCATCCACATATCAACAATTAAATGGAAAAATTGTTATCAGGATTAGTACCACATCCTCCTGTGCACCCCAACATCAAGAGTCCCCCTTTTAAGTCCATGTCTTCTTCCCTGTTTGTTCCTGGTGGTATTGGAATTGAACTAAGAGCATGATGCATACTATGGAAACTTTTCACCCTTGATCTATATAATGAGCCCTTTTCTGTGTGTTTTGTTTTTCAGAAAAGGTTTGCAAACTTTGCATGAACTATCTTCAAACTGATAAGCATCTTGTCTCTGCTTCTCCACCAGTAGTGAGGATTAAAGGCATGTTGCACCATGGATGGCTGTTGGTTTGTAAGTCCACATTCTGCATATGAGAGAATACGTGCAATATTTGTTGTTATTCTGAGGCTGACTTTTTAATCCTTAGCACAGTGATTTCTAATTCTTCTTTGTAGCTGAATGATACTCCATTGTGTGTGTGTGTATATATATATATATATATATATATATATATATACACACACATATATGGCATAATTTATTAATTGACTCACATGTTTGGGACATCTAGGCTGTATGCACAACTTGGCTATTTTGAATTGTGCCACAATAAACATAGAGTGTAGGAATCCTTTTATGTATGTTGACTTTGATTCCTTGGGTTATATGCCTATTAGTGGTATCACAGGATCATATGATATTTTGAGGAACCTCAATCCTGATTTCCATAAGAACTGAGGTAATTTAAATTCCCACCTACATGGTACAAGGTTTGCTCTCCTGAATCCTCAGCAGCATTTCTTGACATAGATATTTTGACTAGAGTGAGATAGAATCTCATTTCATTTTGATTTGCATTGGTTTAAAATTGTTTTTTTAATTTTTTAACATTTTTAGGAGTATATAATTGTTGTACAGTGAATTTTGTAGTGACATTTCTATAAAGTCTTACAATAGACTCTAGTTTGTTTTATTCCCTTCATTGTTTCCTTCTTCCCCCTCTCCTTCTTAAAATGAACTTGACAGATTGTGTTCCATGTTCATATATGTGTAGAAAATGAATTTACCATATTTTCTCCTTTTTACCTTCTTGATTTATTCTCCCATCCCACTATTACCTCTTCTTACATGACCAGTTATACATTCTTGTTCTTCATTAAGTGTCCTTTCATTGTTCAGAAGGGTGTTCCTTTTCCTTGATGATTAAGACATCAAACATTTTTCATAGGTTTATTGTACTTCTTCACATTATAAGTATCTGTACTAGGTGTCTGCCCACTTATTGATAGAATGATCTGCTTTTTAAATATTCTTGTGTTAGTTTTAGATTCTGGACATGAATCCCTTCTAGTTTTAATAGCTGGAAAAGTTTTTTCCCCATTCTCTATGTTGTTTCTACATTCTGGTAATTGTTTCTTTTGCTGTGCAGGAAGTTTTAGTTGATTTAATGACACGTGTTAATTCTTTCCCTTATTTCTTTAGTTTTTATCCTATTTAGAAAGTCATTGCCCATGGTATGTATTGAAGTTTTTCATTAACTTTTATAGAAGCTTACAAATTTCAGATCACATTAAGTAAGGTTTTTGGTCCATTTTGAATTGAGAAAGTTTCAGTCTTTTCAATATGGTTATTCAGTTTTGCCAACACCATATGTCAAAGAGGTTATCTTTTCTCCAAGGTATGACTTCAATCTTTTATCAAGAATCATATGATCCAGCAGTATCACTCCTAGGGATAAACCTGAAGGAATGTGACTCAGGTCATTACAAAGGCACCTGCACACATATGTTTATTTGCAGCACTATTCACAACAGCCAAACTGTGGAAACAGCCAAGATGCCCCACTACTGACAAATGGGATAAGAAAATGTGGAATTTTATTCAGTTACAAAGAAGAATGAAATTTTGTCATTTGCAAGTAAATGGATGGAACTGGGGAACATCATTTTAAGAGAAGTTAGCCAGGCTCAGAAGGACAAAAATCGCATGTTTTCCCTCATATGTGGATTATAGACCTGAAAAAATGCAGTAATATTATTGGACCTGGGTCACACACTAAGGGGAGAATGTACATTGGAGAAATAGGCAAAGGAAAGGAAACCTAAAACTTGAATGTGGTTGATGCGCTCACTGTAGGGGAGTGAATATAGTAATCTTAAACTGAAAGAGGCCACTGTGGGAAGGGGACCAGAAAGTAGTGAAGAGGTCTGGTAGAGATGAACAAATGTGGTTTGCAATACACATGTGCATGGAAGCAATGCTAGCAATCTCTCTGTATAGCTATCTTTATCCCAAACTAGAAAAACCACTATGTGTTTCTTATTATCTCCTATGTTCTCTCTTCAACAAAATTGGAGAACAAAGAGGGCAACACAGGTTCTGCCTTGAAGTGGGGGCAGGAGGAGGTGGCCCAAACAAAGTATACACATGTGGGTAAATGTGAAAACAATAAAATAAAAGAGAAGGAAATTTTTGCCCAGGATGGCATGATACTTTCAGTCTATGCCACTTGAGGCTTGGGTGACTAGGATTATAGACTTAAACCACTGTGCCTGACTAGATAAATCATTAAAAATTTTTACATGTATAGAAATCAGTTCAGGCATGCAAACATGTCCATGAAAATGTACTTATCTATTTGTGGTCAGTGATTTCTTTTGGGATTGATGTGTAAAGGATAATGTAACTGTGCAAGTGATCAAAGTCTCAAATTTTACTAATTATACTTCCACATGATATTAAGTATCTAAGAAAAATGTTAAAATATCATCACTTTAAATATAGGTAGCATTAGTGATCATTATTAGGTACTATGTTCTAAATGCAAGGGAATGTAATAAGGTAGTTGTTTAAACCCTGTTTGAAAAGGCCACCTAATGCTTCAGTGCAGACTCTGACTAAATTAGCTTTTGTCTGAGGCTGGTGTTAGGATCTTGAAAAATACTCACAGGAAAACAGATTGATAATGAGACTGAACACTCTTATCTACACATTTGAAGATATCTAAGAAATAACTTAGAATGAACATACGAAGTAGATAAATATTTTGCCCGTTTTACAGATGAGGAAAATGTACGCTGCTTCCTGTATTTTTCTCTTCAATATTTAGTCAGTTAACCCATGCTGTCAGTTTACAGAATAAGGAATCCAAGCTGCCATCATGTTTTAAAGAGAAAATGATATGCATGATTCTATAAAGATGGATGGGAATAATCTTTTATTTAGTCATAAGGTGTTTGGAACTGAATCCGTGCTTTGAAACTTTCTCAGATGTTAAAATCCTCAAACATATATAAGGTGGTTTGTGATTAGAAAAACAATTATGCAGTATGTTCAGGATGCTATAAAAACACTTTCTAAAACAGTTATTTTACTGTGATTGCATAGATCTGTCATAAAAAAACTGTGTACAATACAAAATTTCAAAGGTGTAAACAATTCCATTTTGGAAAACAATTGCCAATGTTATCCTATTGATTAGGTACATTTCATGAAATCATATTGATGAAAATGTGAAGTTCATCAAAGTCAGTGTTAGTAGTAATACATTAAATAACTTCTGTCTCTCCTTTAAATCAACCAAAATTTGAGTATGCACTTACATCTATGAAATAGGAAAAGAAAATAAATAAATAAAATAAAATAACTCAAAAGCAATAATGTTGAAACCATCAGAATATTATTGAAACATATGATTTTGTAATTATGAAATATCATCTGCCAGATAATGTATTGTTGGGTTATATAAAAATTTTATGAATATTGAAATAAAGAAAATTAGTATCACTATCTGATAATAAAAGAAGATAAGATATATTTGGATGCTTCTTAATTTCTATATTGAATGATTATTTTGTCTGAGGGGAAGTGATTTCTAGTTCTCTGAGTTTCTTTTTTGTTTATATGTTTTAGGCAGTACTTGGGTTTAAACTCAGGGCCTCATGCTTGCTAGGAAAGGGCTCTACCCCTTGAGGCACTCCACCAAGTCCTTTTCTATAATGCAGTGGATGCCTTCAAATTTCCATCATCCTTAGCTTTCCCTCATGAATAGCTAGGATTACATGCATAAGCCACTTGCAGCCAGCATGATCTGTTTTTCTCTGAAAAGAGTATTCTCTATTGTTTTGAGATCATGAACTTGTTACCTCAAAAGTTTTTATTCTTCTAAGATTTTTCATTTAAGATTCTACAAAGCATAATATATTTAAAAGGAGGTGAATAATCCAAATTGAATAAAAAAGAGTATGAAAACTGGTTTTGTCAGAATAGTGAAATCTTGTTAAAGGGGTAGGGACCTCTGAAAACTTTACTTGTGTATACTTGAATTCAAAAGAAACAACAGTGTTTCTTGCCTTCTCACCTATTTTCTTTTTCCATTCCTTTTCTATTTAAGAGTTTCCTAGCAATCCGGAACTGCAACATTTAACATGCACCTTAGAATTGTACACAATGGGCCTTTGAGATGATCTGGAACTGCAGCCATTTCTTTGGACTGTTCCTTTCATGTACTCAATGATGGTGCTGGAGAATCTGGTCATCATCCTGACTCTCAGCTTGGCCTCTGAACTCTGCACCCAGATTATACTTCTTTCCTTCCAACCTGTCATCTATTTTATCTCCGTCAAGGTCAAAAGTTGATTGTGGACATCCAAACTCATAACACTGTCATCTCCTATGTGGGCTACCTGAGAGAGATATGTTCTGTTATCATTTTTGGATATACAAATGACATTCTTCTTACTGTGATGACTTAGGACTGGTGTCTGGCCATCTATCACCCATTGCATTTCTAGGTTTTTACGGACATTTACTTGTGTGGCTTTGTAGTTTTGGTGATATGTATCATCTTACTTAACTTTTTGTATGCCCATGTGCAAAGTTTAATTGCTTTACTGTTTACTTGCATCAAAAAAGTACGATTTCTAATTTCTTTTGTGATTACTTCTCAAATCCTTAACTATGCTTGTTTTGACATCTTCTTGAATAACATTGTCAAATATTTTTCTAGTGCCATATTTTTTCCCAGTTCTGTGATCCTTTTCTCTTACTCTAAGATTGTCTCTATCATTCTGAGGATTCCATCATCAAGTGGAAAAATACGAAGTGTTCTCCTCCTATAGGTCTCTTGTTAGGTATTTGCATATTTTACAATTCAATTCTTGGAGTATACATTAGCTCAAACTACTTCCTATTTTCCCACAAGCAGATCATTGGCCTATCTGATGCACACTGAAGTCAATTCAATACAGAATTACTTTATCTACATGTGCTAGAACAGGTATATGAAAAATTCTTGAGAATAGTCTAATCTCAGGACTGGTGGAATCCATTTGGGATGTAGCTGTGAAAAAGCAATAAACCTGGCCTCTAGATTTTTCAGTCCTTCATTTTTGGTCATATTTTGTAATTGTTTTACTATAATCCCTCATGACTTTTCTTAGTATAATATTGCCCACAAGCGATAAGGGTGTGATAAAAGGCGAATTTATAAAATAATGATAAATTTTAGTTTAGAGAAATCAAAAGCTTCTGGGATATATGTTGTTACTTATACAAGAATATGAATGTAATATACTTCATTCAAGTGTGTGCTTAATACTCTTAAATTTTTTTAGATTGTACACTTTATCTCAATGAAGATAGAAATGAAAAACTTATGTATCTTTGAAAGTTAAACAGCAAAAACTGACATGAATAGTACATTTGAGTTTTACCAGTGTGCAGGGAGAGCCTAAAACCTCTTGTTGACATTAATTTTCTTCTCTTCTTCCTCGATTAATGTTTGCTTGTCCTTAGAGACATGGACCAATAACATGAACCAATTTACTAATGATAAGCTCTGTGCATTGAGCCTTCAAGTTCATATAATCACCAATAACCACTCCGCACCTCTATCTCTGCAGTTTGATGTCATAATGTAATTAGGTCCATAAGTGCATCCTCCATTGTTGCATCACAAAGCTCATGTCTGACACTGCATCTTTCAATACCAGCCATTGGGGCTAGTTTTGGCTCATCACTCCTTGTCATGACTCAACAGAGAAGCGGCATAACCCAGTAAGTACATAGGGTGCCCATGGATGTGGGAAGGCTTCTTAGAAAGAATTTCATAATTCTTTCCCTATTATGAAAAGGAACATGACTGTTTGGGTAGCTAGATGAGAGGACAGCAATAAGAAAAATACCAGCTATGTCAAATATGAAGTATATGCTACCAGAAATGGTATTCAAAATTTTCATTCCATCCACAGTTTGTACTCCCATAGACATGTAACCCATAAAAGCCACACTTTCAACTGCCTCCTGAGCATTCTGCAAGCATTATGATGGCAATGAGAAGGAAGAGGAGGAAGATGGCAGCTCCAAAAATCATGAACTTACTTCCAGGCCTTTCTACATTATGGGCCCTAAACATTTGCTCCAGGTTGCTTGAATCATTTCATGTGCCCAAGTTTCCAATATTTAGCACTGTCAAGATTATTGTATTACAGAAAATGAAAGAGCAAATATTAGCATGTCACCAACAGTAGATTGTTAGATAGAAATGGATGACAGTGTTTTCATATGATTGCCTAATTAAAGAAGCAGGACAACATATCAAGAGACTCCTGGCAGATGTCCCCTTTATTGCCACAAGTCATTTCACTTCCTGTCATCCCAGGAATAGGCCTCTTTCTCACTATAGTATTTTTGAGGGTGATTCCTGGTACATCACAGAGTGGAGCTGTGGGTCACACCAACTGACTTCATTATAAGACAGAAAACTTTAGATTATAAGAAAAGGTCACCAAAAATGTTGGAACATGGTAATTAAGCAAATATCTCTTGTACTGCAAATCCATTATATTATTCCAGATTTGTACTTCTTTCTCTGGGCTTATATTAGTGCACACAGTATAAAAAGTGGACATACTATAGTCTTAACTTCATTTCTACTTAGGAAACTGTACAGAGTTTTTTTTTTTTACATTTTTCTGAATTTTTAATGTATCTTTAATATTTATACATATATTTGAATATTCCACCCCAGGCCATAAGCTAAAGGAGAAGTTGCACTTATACAGGGTTAAAATATCTTACAATGACAACAGCAAGTATCAGTTGAGGTTCATGTTCCGTCTCGCACTCAGCGCTCTCTTTTTTCAACCACTGCACACCCAAACAGGTTATTAGACACTGAAAATTGTCCTTCAAAATCAGTAGTACAAAGGCCTAGCTCTATGTGTGAGTGAAGGGTGAGAAAGGCGAGGGGAGGGGAGAAAACGTTCAACCGGAGCCTCCTCTCCTCTCCCCAGCAGCCTTATGATGAAGTGGGGCTGATGGAGACTTTGGGAAATAGAGTTTTTATCATCTTTTCTAATGGGACGGTCATGGGTTATGACCCTGGAGGCCAGAATGCCAGCCACTCTCCCCCAGCTGGGTCTGATTGCCTCTGTACCTGTGGGCAGAGCCCTCAGAGACTGTATCCCCCCCAGGGATAGCCCCAGAGTGAGTGACTGCTTTCAGGGGCACGAGGTGGTTTCCATAGAAACATTCCCTTGTCTATCCAGTAGGGATGATGACAAGTGGAGCATCAGAGCTGAGTCCAGTGTGGGCACAGAAGTATGTACTGGGGTCCCCCTCACCCATGCTCCCTCACCCTCACCCCCAATCACCCTGCTTCTGAAAGCTTGAGGCATGGTCCAGAGAGTGAGAATCAAGTATAGTTAAAAGAATTCAAGGAAAGTCATGAAAGCCTGTGTCCTCCAAGTGCCATCCCAGACACGAAGACAGGCCTATCTGTCCCAGAGTCTCAGTTCCCAGGCCTGGGAGGCAGTATCTTAGTATGGAGTCTTGGCATACTGAGCCATGCTCCCTGCGGGCCTGGATCTTGGCTACCCGTTCTGCTGCAGCTGCCCACAATGGCATCTTTGAGCAGCTAGGCACATAGCCAAAGAAAATCCTCACTTCTCAGCTTATCCACTTAGCAGTGAGCCACTTAACAGGTAGTCTCTCACCCACCTTCATGAGACCTGGCTTCTGGAAGCCAGCCAGCCTGCTAGGCATCCTAGCGGTTGCTGCAGAGGACCTGCCTGGGGAGGACCCAGGGCCCCGAGGTTCTCTTCTGGAGAGCTGAGCTACTGATGGAGGCACAAGGGGAGCTCTGAGCAGCACTGGTCACCCATGTACCAACTGAAACCCAGGTCTTTGGGGCCTGGGCAGCATGGCCTCAGTCCCTTCTCCACTCAGGCCCTGATCACTCTTTTCTGAGGTGAAGGGACTGAACTGACTAAAGGGTATCTTGACTCCTCCCCAACTCCTCCAAGTAATTGTATGGTCCTTAGCATTAGGCAGGCCCTGGAGGGCAAGGCACAAAGCATGGGGGTAGGTGGCTACCTGTGTAGAGGTGAGTGGCGACATTTTACACCATCATGTTTAATCAGCCATGCTTGGCTGTGTTGGCAGACATGTGGCCATAGCCACAAACCCTTTTTTCTATTAATGGGGACCTTTTCTTCTCAAGCTTTTGAGCTGAAATTTGCCTAACATGGACCTAGTGAGCTCAGAAAATAGACAGAGAATTAAATGTCAGGGGCTCCTTCCAGAAGAGTCTACCAAAAGCTCTCTCCTGTCCTTGTCTTCTGGAGCTGTCCTGGTCCTCTTGCTCTTAGTTTTGATTTTTTCATGTGTGAGAAGCAGCTGTAGTGAAATATCCCCCCACGTGCTTCTGCAGTCACCAGAGCATTTAGGAAGGGACCAGAGAACGCCTAGCTTTATGTCCCCCCTTGCCTTGCTAGTCTCTGGGGACAATGAGCTATTTGGTGAAACTCAGAACTTGGCAAGGACTCCAGGACCCTCAACCATTTGAACCACCTCTAGCCAAGGCTTCAGGAACACTTCATTCAATGTCAAGGAACCTTTTACCTAAATCCAACTTGGGCTGTGATTCACAAACAGGTCTGACTTTTAATAGGGGAGGCCAAAACCAGATCCATCCAGAGCAGACAGGGTCACTAGATGCGGGGAAGAGGAGACTGTGACACCCCCATGCCTATTAAGACCTTGGGCAGTTCCCAGACAGATGCTTTCAGTCCTCAATGACATGGTTTCTCTCAGCCCAACCTGAGGCTGTTCTGTATCCAGGACCCTGAGCTCGGGGCCCCAGCTCTCCTCACTGAAAGGAGTCAAGGTAGAAGGCAGAAAAGACCAGTGCTTCTCCCAGGAAGGGCCTAACCCAAGGGTAGGTCTGTTGCTATCAGCTCAGGTGAGGGCTAGAGCCACTGCCACCCCTAGTATGGGGTCAAGACAGGCTGGCAGGAGCTGTTTCCTGCAGGTGGGAAACTGGCTTTAGGATGGCATCTTGCCACCAAGCAGCTGACCCAGTGGAGCTTCGCCTTGAACCCTTCCAGAGGCAGGAGAGGGGCGCTGACCTTGGCCCCTGGGGATGAAGTGAAATGGCACCTCTAAGAGGGTGTGGAGGGCTACAGGGGAGCAGTACTGTCCCCTAGGCCTTGAGGGATATGACACCCCCTATCATGCCAGGCTCCAGGCAGATGTGACACTGTGCCAGAGGTGTTAGACAGGGGCAGTCACTCCAGGCTGTCCTGCCTGGAGGTTGAGCACAGCCATGCATCCTCTGGCAGAGCCTGCCCACCGCTCCTGAGTCCTGCCACCATGGCACAAAGCCCTAGCTTATTTATTCCAAGTTATAAATCCTTCCGCTCCAGAATTCTGCTGAGCAGCCCCAGTGAGCAACCCAGGTAGGACAAGGAAGGGACAAGCACCCTAGACTCTCATGGAGGGGCCCTGCAGAGGCTGATGCACTGGCTGATGGACAGCCAGCTGCCCAGCCCTCTCCACAGCAGCTGTTGCAAGTGGCACCCAGCCCGGCCACCTGGGCCCTCCCTGCAGCATTCCAGCACCATGGCGGCCTGGTTGTGGGGCAGGGGATTGACATGCTCTCAGTTCCCCTCACGCCTGGCTCCTCTCCTGCAGTGCACACAGGAACCAGAGTCTCAGAGTGAGAGGTTTGGCTCACAGTTCCCCTGGGGCCTGGCCATCCTTCCAGATGATACAGCAGGGTCCTTCAGCTCCAACTCCTCTCTCCACTGTGGCCCACTTCCTGGGTGTGTCCAGCAGAGGGGACACCAGACTGCAGTCAGCAAGGCCCATCAGCCTGGTGGCTGTCCAGATGTCTTGGATTCAGGAGATGAGATTCCACAAACTTTCAGGAAAGGCAGAAACCCACTCTGCAGGGCACTGGTTCCTCAGACACAGAGCCATAGGTCCGGTGACCAGGGACCACACAGAAAAGGGACAAGACCGGACCATTGCTGCTACTGGGTCTAGAGAGGAACCTACCTTTGACTCAAGGTCAAACAGGTAGGGTAGAGGAGCAGGAGGACAGAAAAGGCCTCAGCTTATAATGACATGAAGCTGCAGGACATGGCCACCTGGCTTTTCCACTGCCTTTGGCCAGCAGCAGGGATCTCAGCCTTGGTGCTGGGGAGGGGCAGGAGTCTGCCACTCACTCTGTCCCAGCAGTGCATGGGGAGGTGGGGGGCTCAGACTTGGCATGGCTGAAAGTGCTGAGGGCCAGGCCCCTGGGCTAGGCCAGGTTCCTAAGGGGAGAGTTGAGAGAGGCTGGGGGCCTGGGGAGCAGGGGCACGGCCAGGGCCCCGAGGTGGGGGAGGGCGCCAGGACAGACAGGAGGGGCTGTGTCATGTGGCCCAGGAGATGGCTGCACTGTGCTCTTTGGCCTTCATACACAGCGCAGCGATGCTTGAGGTCTTGCGGTCAGGCTCTCCGTTCAGCTTGTAGCCGTTGAGGCCTGGGCTGAGGCCTGCTGCTCTGAACAGGCTGCCCATGTGCGTCTGGCCCACGTGTCTGCCAACCCCAGAGACACTCAGGAAGTCAGTGATACTGCTGGCCCCAGAACCGGGGGGTGGGGGGGGCGTGAGGGGATATGCAGGCAGGTACCGGGTCACAGGGGACCACATAGGCCGGCACCAGTGAGGCAGCCCCATTGTTGCCAATCCAGGACGGATTCTGAATCTGGGCATAGTTCTCGGCTCGGGTGAGGAGGGGCAGCTCATAGGCGGTGGAGAAATGGGTCCGAACATGCTGCATCTGCCCAAAGCACTCCCTCTTCCTCCACTTGGCTATGTGGTTCTCCTGTACAGAGTTTTAAAAATGTACCTCAGGTGTTCCTGTGTTTAAGATCTTGGGGACTCTTCTTAACACTTTCTTTTGGCTGAAAAGCAATAAAAATAGTGCATTTGACACAGAGTCAGATTATTTAGTGTGTAATACTCTCAGGTTTATTTATTATTTTTGTGTCATAGAGAAGATTGTTAGTGTCTCTGAGTCTCAACATTGCCATCCTTGTTGATTAATAGTTGAAAAAATTGCATTGGGTAGGATTGGGTGGAATTGGGTGTTATATATAGGGAATGGATCATATGCTTGATATGTGATTTATGTATAAAATTATCAAAAGTTTTTAGATATCATTAGCAGCAATATTCCAATACCAGTTAATATTCCAATAAAATATCCTTAGATTTGAATTTACTATTTTCCTGTTTTTGTAAGAGGACAATTTGGTTTTGTCTTTGTATAGTTATGTGCCTATTATGGGAAGAGGAATTATAAAAGTTGTTTTAACTTCTAATGTTTGGGCCTATAGGAAGCACCATAAAAGGTAAAAACTGGGCCAGACATAGTGGTTCATGCATGCAATCCCTGTTACTAGGAGACAGAGATTAGAAGGATATGGTTCAAGGCCAGCCAGGGCAAAAAGTTAGGAAAACACATCTCAATCAACAAGCCAAGCCTGGTAGCTGTGCCAGCTATTCAGGAGGCTGAAAGTAGGAGGATCTTCGTCTGAGGCTGGCTCTGGGCAAAAGCAAGTCTCCTTATCTGAAAAATAACTAAAGCATAAAAACGGAGACTGCTCAAGTGAAGTGCCTGCCTACAAAGCATGAGGCCCTGAGTTCAAATCTTATGCATCCATGAGCTCACAATTTCCATACTACTAGGAAACTTAAATAAAAATAACAATAATCAATGTTTTCTTAAGTTTCAGACTTTACTTGAGTGTCACACATGTTGTATAAATGGGGTTTTCCCCTATTGCAGTAACCACAGAGAGGTAGGCATTAAAACATATTTTGCATACAGAAACTGAACAAGTACATGGAATGGACTATAATATACATTTTGTGACCCCCGTTCCTTGGTACTATCTCCCCTATTGGATCCTACTGGATACTTTATTTACCATGAAGAAGACTGTTCTTACTGTGTTATCATAATGGCATTATTACTGAACAGATGGCAGAGATATTTGATGGCATACCACAGAATATTTGGCTGTGTGTGATAATGATTTTAAACCCTAGTACTTCCCAAAAGGTGGCAATGAATATCTGACAAATACAGATCCAAATATATGCAATATTGTGATAAACAGGTTACACTTAGGGGAGGTCACATACAAGAGAGAGAAGGTGCATGAAAGAAGTTAAGAAGGTGAATATGACTGATACACTTCCTATACAAGAATTAATATAGAATTTTTAAATCTCTTGAAGTCACAATAAGAGAGGGACTAAGGTAAAAAGGAGAAAAATAGAGGGGATAAACCAATTTGGGTTATAATACATTTATACAGGGAAATGTCACAATGAAACACCCTGTATAGCTATCTTAAACAAACAAAAATGTTATCTTTTTACAAAAATGGAGAACAGGAAGGTAAAACAGGTCCTTTTGTGGGAGATGGTACCAGTGAGAAAAGTGGTGCACATAAAGAAATGGGGTCAGAGGGTGAATATGTTGCAAATATTCTGTATACATGTATGTAAATAGAAAAATGAGACCTGCTGAAACTATTCTAGGAATGGTGGAAAAAGGATAAATGAGGATAATGAAGGGGATTAACTCAACTATAATGTATTATAAGAAATGTACCCCCAATAAGCAATAATTAAAAGAAGAAAACAAATGAAGGTTTTTAATAGTAAAATTTAATATGCAAGATTTGTTTGAAATCATAGAGCCACTCCCACCAACTTGAAAGAACTCTTCATTTGTGTGAAATGGAGAGAGGTTCAAGAATTTTGAAAGACGTGTCATAAAAATAAATTTATAGATTAAATATAAAATTAAGATTACAAAGTATTCTTCCTATAGGTAATTTTATGCATCAGACAAAGCATTTGTAGTAAATGCAAGCATTCCTCACTGAGACTTAAAACAATTTGCTGATATAAACTAGTACATTTCATGAGAAAATGTGTTGTGTGGTATACTACTTAGATGAGTTTTAGATTAATGAGGTTTATGCAAACTGTTTCTGGACAGGTAAGTTAATACTGACATAGAAAAAATTGCAGAAAAACCTAACCACCAAATTCTTGACAATTATTAACTTTGGGCAGTAATTATCAAGGAGAAAGGAATCATACAAAGAGACCAAGAATTCACTTCATTTTAATTTTTCAGATGTTTTGAAAATATTAACTCACATGCAAATATTCTTAGATATTTCATTTTAATTTACATGGTGTATATTATAAGTAGTAATAATAATTAATACACTTGTAGCATCCTCTAAATGTTATCCTAAGACTGTGGTTCTCAGCTTTGATGTAAGAAAGAGATCCAAGAAAGCCAAAAGCAGATATTGTCATTTAATAGGTTTTGATCTCAGGCCAGAGAATCTGAATATTTTAATCATTTTAGCATTCTAGAATTTTCAGTTTTTTTAGGATTTATGCATTACACAGGGAGGATTTCAAATAGCTTTACATTGTACATTGGTTTGATTGCTCCCTCTATCTCCCCCACCACAACCCCAAACTCCACTTAAGGTATTTGGAAGAGGTTTAATCATACTGTTTCATATGTATATGTGGTACACTGGTGAATTTATTGACATATGAGATTAAGAATCAATAATTAAGCAACCTTATAATTTTGGGAGTAAGTATTCTTAATTTAGGCCTATGAATTAGGTAATCATTATCCAAGTTTTCCATATAAGGAAGCTACTCATGCATATTAACATTAGTTCCTGTAGTTTTTGTTTTTGATTTTGTATCAATTAAAAAATAGTGACAACCAGACAATGTGGCTAACAGCTATAACACTAGGTACAATGTAGTCTGAGACTGGAGGATCGCTGTTTCAGGTGAGGCTGGGAAAAAGTTTATGAGGCCCCCCATCTCAATGGATAAAAGCTGAGTGTAGTGTCAAGCAACTGTCATTCCAACAATGGCAGGAAGCATAAAATAGGAGAATCACGGTTATAGGAAAAAGGTGAGACCCTATTTCAAAAATAAACAAAGTGACTAGAGGTGCGACTCAAGTGATATAGAGCACCTGCCTCCTACACTGAAACCTGGTTCCAACCTTAATTAATACCATAAATAAATAAAGAGAAAAGACATTAATAGTCATATAAAGGTACAAATTCATTTGAATCAGAATATGTAATATGTATTATATGTGCAAAATAGTTATAACTAATATATATCCTCTGTATGTACATATATTCCTTCTTTCATCCTCTCTATAAATATATATGTGTGTATACACATGTATATGTGTGTACATACATGCATGTATGTATATATATATGTATATGTATATATATATGTGTATATATGTTTCAAATTATTTGGGCTTTGTCTTAGAATATATTTGTTCTTCATTTCCATTAATTTTCATTTCTTCCTTTTTTTCATTTGTCAAAATCTAGATTTAAGTTTCCAAATTTGTAAATATTGTCTTAAAAATTAAAAACACAGGTCCAAACTGAACAATCTGTTTACTGATTTTGACCCATAGTATCCACAGTGTAAACTGTGTCATAACATAATTGAATAGGCTCTTTTGCTATAAACCTGAACTTGATGTTGCAATGTTCTTGATTTTTTAATATTGGTATGCTGAGTGTCTCTCGTGTAGGGACGTGTAGAAGAGAGTGAGCAACACTGACAGCACAACTGAGAAGTATCATTGCAGTTGTGTGGAGCTTGAATGTGAATACTTTACTTATTAATAATGTAGGGGGTGGTGGCGATTGCCTGTATTCCTGGAAATTGGGATATGAAGCAAGAGAAGAGTGAGTTTGAGAATAGTGTAGGCTATAAAGTCAGTTCAAGGTTAGATGGGCTATGAAGTGAGCTAAACTCAAAAGAAAAAAGATCAACAGAATAAATAAAATATGTGCAGATAGCTGGGCATGGTAGAGCAAACCTGCAATCCAAGAACCCAGGGGTCTGAGGAAGGAGGATCATATTAATTTCATTTTTCCCATTTTCCTATTTCAAAGGTGTCCTAGGAAAATAGAAACACAAAATTTAACACCAGTCCCTGAATTCCATCTCATGAGATTCTCAGATGATCCAGAACTGGAGTCTGTACTCTTTGGACTGTTGCTATCCATGTACCTGGTCACAGTGTTTGGTAACCTATTCATCATCTTGGCTGTCTGGTCCAACTCCCACCGCCATACACCCATGTACTTCTTCCTCTCCAACCTATCCTTCACTGACATTTGTTTCATTTCTACCATGGTCCCAAAGGTGATTATTGATGTTCAAACTCACAGCAGAGTCATCTCCTATGTGGGCTGCCTGACACAGATGTCTCTTTTTATCATGTTTGCCTGTATGGACAGTATGATCCTAACTGTAATGGCTTATGACCGGTTTGTGGCCACATGTCATCTCCTGAATTACCCAGTCATCATGAATTCTCGTCTCTGTGTTTTCTTAGTTCTGTTGTCTTTTGTGGTTAGCTTCTTGGAAGTGCAGCTGCATATTTTGGTTGCAATGCAGATTACCAATTTCAAGAATGTGGAAATTGCTAATTTCTTCTGTGACCCTTCTCAAGTACTTGACCTGTCCTGTACTAACACATTTGTAAATAACATATTTAAATATTTTATTGCTACTGTGTATGGATTTTTCCCAATCTCAGGGATCTTTTTCTCCTACTATAAAATTGTTTACTCCATTCTGAGGATCCCCTCATCAGGAAGGAAATATAAGGCTTTCTCTACATGTGGGTCTCACCTACCAGTGGTCTGCTTATATTTTGGAACAGGACTTGGAGTGTATGTTGGATCGGCAGTATCACATTCTCCCAGAAACAGTGCAATGGCCTCAGCAATGTACACCATGGTCACTCCTCTTCTGAATCCCTTCATCTACAGTCTGAGGAACAGGGATATCACAAGTGCCCTATGGAGAATTTGCAACAGAATAATTTAATACCAGGATGCATGATAGCTATCTGCAATGTAATTTTTATTATTTTTGTTAGCATACATTTATTGTACAGGGGGTTTCACTGTAGTATTTCCATACCCGCTTACTATGTACCTTGGTTAATTATACCCCACCATCCTACTTCTTCATTCCCCTCTCCCATACTTAAAATGATTAAAACAGGTTTCCTTGGACTATTTTCTTACATACTTTTAATGCATATAGATTCTGCCTATTAATTCATGGTATTTTTCTCATATAAAGTATGTAATTTTTAATGAGATTTCATGTTACAATAGTGGTTGACAAACTTTGGAGATGGATGAAAGTTTTCTAAATGTTTATAACGTTTCAGTTTGCAAACACAAGGAGTTTCTGGATATTGAAGACAATAATGAACACACAACACTGTGAATGTAATCAATTCCACTGAGCTGTGAATTTGATATTGATTAAAATGTCATTTTTGCTCTGCATGTTTAACCCAATAAAATATTTACAAGAAGCAAATGGAATTCAATAATACTCACCCCTATCATCCAGTTGCCCCCTCCCTATATATATTTATATAGTTACTCTCCTACATTCATATCTTTTTTTTTTCAATGTAGATACTGCATCATGGGACAAAACAGGAGATATTTGTTTTTATGAGGATGTCTTATTTTCACTTATCACAGAACCACTTTCCAATATTGTAAATTATAAAAATTAGTTTTTCTTATAGCTGTATATTGCTCCTTGTGTATATGAAGCACATTTTCTTCATGTGTTCATATGTTAATGGCCATCCTTAATTTCGCTATTGTTAAATAGTGAAGCAAAAATCATGGGTGAGCAGTTATCTATATTGTATGCTGATGTTAATTCCTTTGTGTATATCCCCAGGAGAGATACAATGGTATCATATGGAAAAGTCCCCTTTCTAGGTACTAGTAAGAACTGCCATATTGAAAATTTGCTATATTGATGTCCATAATATTTGAAATTTGTTCTCAGGGTGTTAATTTTATTATATATATCATAGCTATCTATATTGTGGGTATCTATCTATCTATCTATCTATATTCTGGGTATCTGTCCCTTGTCAGAAGAATGGCTGGAAATTCTATCTCCCATTCTTTGTGCTAATTTTGTTATATCCCATGTTATACAGAAAGTTTTTCATTTGATTTAATAATATTTGTCAGTAATTGATCTCATTTCCTGTTCTATTGGAGTCCTATTCAAAAAGTCATTGCCTATGCCCATGTGTTGAACTGTTTTCCAATAGTACTTTCAATGTGTCATGTCTTTCATTAATGTTCTTGAAAAAGCTCAGGACCACATGGGCTCACTGCTTAAGTCTAACAGATCTTTGAAGAAGTAATAACACTCATACTCTCCAAAGTGCTTTATACACACTTTGAAAAGGAACACACCAAATTCACTCTATAAAAACAGTTATTTTATACTAAAGCTAGATAAGGATACACCAAAAAATGAAAGCAATAAACCAGTATTTTTTAATGTTCATAGACACAAAAATATTCAATAAAGTAATTACAATGTAAATTCAACAACACACTAGAAAACTACATATCCAGGTGAAGTTGGTTTCATCCCAGGAATGCAAAGATGATCCAACATAAACAAAACAATAAACATAATACAACATATAAATTGAATCAAACAGAAAAATCGCAAGACCTCAAGAAATGCAGAACAAATTCTTTGACAAAATTCAACATCACTTCATGATAAAAACCCCAAAGATTCTAGGAATGTAAGAATCATACCATAGCATAAATAGGCTATATAATCAAACCTATAGCCAACATTAATGAATGGAAGAAAACTGAAAGTATTTAATCTAAAATGAGGGATGAGACTAAGGTCCCCACTCTCTCAATTTTTATTCAATATGTGGTTTGTATTCTTATCCAAAGAAACAAGACTAGTGAAAGATATAAAATTGATATTAGTAGCAAAGGAAGAAGACAAATTATTCCTATATTCAGATGAATTTGTCTTATGAAAACACTTGAAATTCAATCAGAATCACTTAGATCTGATAAATATATTAAAGATAAAAAACCAGCATACAAATAATGGTAGCTTTTGATAGACTAATAATGACCAAGTGGGCAATAAATCACATAAACTGTTCCCATATAGTAGTTTCCAAGAATGCCTAGGAATAAACCCCATCACACATGTGAAAGACATTTCAAATTTAATAAATGAACCAATTGAAGGAATCACTACAAGATCTACTGATCCCATGTTCAAGGATCAGTAAAACATACATTTTGAGCATATTGCAAAATATGATGGGCAAATCATTTTAAAAATTAAAATACCAATGACATTCTTCACAGAAAGTGGATACATAATCTTAAAATTAATATGGAAGCACAGAAAACCCTTAATAGTTTAAGCAATCCTCAGCAAAATTAGAAATGCTGGAGGTATCACAGTACCTGTTTTCAAATTATACTACAGAATCATAGTAACAAAAATATCATAGTACTTGCACAAAGCCAGATATTTAAACAAAATTATATTTCATTTACAGGAAATTGCATTGAACTGGTGATCATCATGGTAACCAGAAATCGAAAAACATGTTGGGATTGAGCAAGAGAGTATAACCAGGGGTGAATATGATCAATGTACATCACATACATTTTTAAAACTATCTTTATGATGCCCACTATTTTGTAAAATATATAAACAGGTATAAAACTTTTAGAGGGTAGTAGATCTCATACAATAACTTAGTAGAAACTCAATAAATATCAGACAGATTATTGTACAACAAAAAAAGGAAAAGGTGGGGAGAGACCAAGAGGGCAGATAGCTGGCAGACCCTGACACCTTGACCTTCACAATTTCAGGCCAATACTCCAGATTTTCATATTTAGAAGGTTCGGGTGACTCTGCCAGCTAAGTCACCGCCATTGCATAGGGGACATATAATATTCATTGAGTATCCCATACATTAGCTTTTTATAGCACAGAACTCCTAGGTGCTGGCTCAGGAAGACATTAGACCACCAGTCTATCTGCCTGTTGGTTGAGAATCCATTGTTTTTCTTTTTCTTTTCTGTTCTTTTCCTCTCCTCTCCTCTGTTCTCTTTATTCTTTTTCTTTCTCTCTTATTTCCTTCTTGCCTTGGTCAGTAAAGCAAAAACACCACACAGAAAATTGCAGAAAGAGAACTGCAAGCTTCTGTGATGAACTGGACCTGCTATAACATGGATGGACACAGAGCCTTTGATTACCATCTGCCTACACTGCCCTGGAGCTGACCTGTTTCCACCTGAGTGAGTATGCAACACAATGCAGAGAACTGCAAAAAGAAATCAGCAAGCATCTGGGATGAGTTGGACTCACCAAAATACTCATGACAAAGGACCTCTGACTGCTCTGCTTGTGCTGCCCTGGATCTGACCCATTTCCACCCAAGTAAGTCTGCAATCCTGACAGATTAGCCTGAAACACCATCTCTTTTGGAGGGAAACATTTATTCTACCACAGGTGGCGGCAGATAGATCTTTCCCTGGGCAAAACAGCTATCAAATACACAGAAGAAATATTTCTCCTCTGCCAGGAAAGGAAGGAGCAGAATGTAGAGCTGAATTAGCCCATGTAGGGGTGAGGCAACTGACCACAACTGTGGTGAAAGATACACATTGCACTGCCTTGGAGATATTGAGAGTGAACTGATACTGACAGTCTTCCAAGAGAAAACCTCAATTCTATCTTACAGTCTTGCCCTGTGAGAGGAAGTGGCTGGCAAGTGCTTATATACCAGCTGATCATTGGACCACTTGTGAGACCCCTCCGACACTGGAGGGCCCATCCCACTAAGGAAGACTGGGCTGAAATACCATGAGATGATCCCCCTGAAGCTGTCTAATAGGCAGGGTTAAATCTGTTGCCATGCAGTCCAGCATGCCAACCTTAAATTCCTGCAAAAAGTATCTGCACCTGGATTTGAAATCAGAGGAAAGAATCTAGAACATTCATTGAACTAATTATATATGATACGTATTATATATAAAATATATGTACATATACATATACATTGAATTTTCTAATTTTATTTTCTTCCATTTTATTTTTACCTACCCCACTCTTTCATTCTTTCCAAATGCCAATTTGCTCAGCCCTCTACTGCTTCACTTTCGTGTATCTTCCTCAATTTTTTCTCTTTTCCCTCCTTCATAGCTCCCTTCCTTTTTTCTTCTTACCTTCTTCCTCTTCTCTCACTTTCTGCCCACTGATTAGTCTGCCCAAACTCCCCAACACCCAAAACCCACAATATAGTCTATTATACCAACTTTACACATTTTCCCAGACTTCTTAGGCCTCAGAAATCCCTTACCATACCACCCTCCCCCAAAATGACAGAACTATACCTTAATACACATTAGGGAATTATTACCATATTGCCCCACACATCACCACACCTTCCCCTTACCCAACTCGCCCTTCTTGCTCCCTCCTCTAGTGCTATCTTTTTAATTATCTAAGTATCTATCACTATCCAAACAAATGTTATCCCACTAATTCCCACTGCTTATAGATAATACTACCAATTTATATAAATAATAATTTGGTATTGAATCAGTGAGTTTGTTATTGCTAATTTATGCTTCCAGGTCAGGGAACAGAAATATCACTTCAACCTAGCTAATGACTAAACCAGTCACAGGACAGTAATTAAGTAAAGGAAAGATAACAGGGGATTAAAACCCCCAAGTAGCCAGTGAATAATATATGACTCTTATGAGCAAAGCGTATTTTAAAAAATGGGAAGAGGAAGAATGTGAGGGAATACAACCCCTTAAGAAACTAACAATTTAGTAGAAGATTGAGTGAAAAATGAAGAAGCTGAACACCCAGCAGTTGACCTCAGTAGAATGATGATAATTATGTCTAATGAGCCAAACGAGGTCTGTAAAGAGATGCTCAGGGAAGAGCTCAAAAAGGTTCTCATAGAATACTCATAAAGGAGCTTCAAGATAAATTTAAAGGAAACATACAAAAACAACTCAAAGAACATCAAGACAACACAAATAAAAACCTCAAGAATACACAGAAACAATTGAGTGAACTCAGAGAAGACTTCACCAAATTCCAAAAGTGAAACTAATTAGATAATAAAATAGAGACAGATGACATAAAGAAGACAGCACAAAAAACCAAGGAGGAGTTTAACACAGATTTAGAAAATTTCAGAAAAAATAATCAGGTAGAAATCTAGGCTATAAGAAGCTCTTTATATCAAATAAAAAATGCAGTTGAAAGGCATTCCAGCAGACTAGAACAAGTAGAAGACTAAATTTCAGGGCTGAACACAAAACAGATATTAAAGAAAAATAGAAGAATCCTCTAGACCAAAGACTCAAGAGCTGCAAAAGGAATATGCAACAGAAATGACCAAAAGAGAACTTCTCCGTGGTATGTTATCATTAAATCAACTATCAAAGAGAACAAGGAAAGAATATTGAAGGTGGAAAGAGAGAAAAATCCAGGAGATTCTGAATTCAAACCCCAGTATGGCCAAAAAAAAAGGAAAAGAAAAGAAATGGGAAGATGGTGATTAGGTATGGAATCAGAAATCCTAAGCTTTGTGACACCAGAAACTACCTTGAGATGTTGGAGCTACCCTTGGGTAATTCTGATTGCTTCTAGCCAAAATAATAACATGTCAACAGATTGGAGGCATATAAAATTCAAGGACTGACCCTTAAAACCGCTTTCAATTGTACCTAGTAGCTGAGAAAATGCCACCCATCATAGCCGCCAAGGTTTGTTCTGCCCTGGGGATGGAAAAAAAACAAACCTGACTGTTTCTTTTTTTTTATTTTTCAACAAGCAGAAGATAGAGCATCAATCAGAATCAAACTCTGTGACATCCTGGACTGCTAGCCTGTGAAAAGCCTCCCTATCCCACATCATGCTGAGAGAAGTGGCATGCCATTACTCTCCTCAGACACCTCCAAAGCTGCTTGCATGAATCTGTACAACAAACAGGTCAGCACCACACACCTCATGCAACTCCTACCATCCCCCAGAAACAAAATCCAGTGCAGCCACTGGACAGATTGAATCTGCCCAATAAAACTGAAAAGCTTAAATAGCAAATTATAATATAACATCAAGAGCAAGGGAAGAGGTTGAATGCTTAACCTGCCTGGAGAACGGGGTTGGGACAAGGAGATGTGTTCTCATTGCCGAACAATCATTGAACAAACAAAGGAAAAGCAAGAAAAGCTGATAGCAGGGGTGGGGCAACAAGCCAAACTTACAAGGCAGGGCACATAGTGGATCCTGGAGCTAATATCATGGGACGGAAGGCAGTATTCAAAATGACTTGCCCCATCTTGCCAGGGGAGGAGCTGACCACACAGCATTGCAGCTATAGAGCAATGCAATGCTGCTGTAGCCTGGTGAAAACAACAACTCTGACCAGCCTGCACTAACTGGTAGTGAGTGAGTTACCAGTTCCCAATTGTGACTTGGTCTGTGGACAGAAGGAACCAGATAATAGTCACAAGTTGTCACCTGGTGAGACCACATCAGATCTCCCACTTGTATACCAATGTCAGGATTGGATGCCGAAGGAATAATTCCAGGAATTTTACCAAACAGATGGATCTTTTAATTGGTTCTATACCTGGTATTTTTTTTTATTTTTGCGTTCTTCTGTATTATTAACTTTATCATCACTATTTTCTTATCCTTATTCTTATTCCTTTACTTTAACTCATTTTCCTGTTCTATAAGCCATTGTTTCCCTCCCAACCACTCTTTCTGCCCCTTGTCCTCCACTCCTTTCCACTGTCCTCACCTCTCCCTTCTGTCTTGACTCAACCTGTCACCACACTACTCCACACTCCTACACACTCACCACCTGCTGAATACCCTACTGTTCCAACTGTACACAACCCCAGCCCTCTGCAATCCTTGACAAAAGCACCCTGCAATACAACAACACAAATTCACTGAACACACAAGGGCCACAAAACCCAGCAACTCCCATACCTCTTCCCCACACACCCCCCTTTTCCACTTCCCCACTTTTCATGCCACTTTTACCAATTATACAAGAATCCATATCTAGCCTAATAAACATTGCCCCAACTCCCACTGAACATAAATATTGTCACCAAGAGGTTTGCTATGTAATATGTAAATAACTGGGCTGTCATTGAAACTCTGAATTTTTTATTGCTAAATTACACCTCCAGGCTAGAGCACATCAACAGAGCTAGCTACCAAGTCAGTCACACCACAAAAATTAAATCAAGGGGAAGCAAACAGGCAATTAAAACTGCCAACTAGTCTGTCAGGAACACAGTTGCACAGCACCAAGTGGAGTGATAGGAAGAAAAAAGAATGGAAAGCACACTTCTCAAAAATAATTCAATAGAGGATTCAGTAGGAAATGAAGAGAATGAATACCCAGTTTCTGACCCCCCCCCACAAAACAATGAAACTTATAAAATGTCACTAAGGAGACCAATGACACTTATAAAAAAATCCCTCATGGAGGAAATCTTAGGAGAAATCACAGAGAAACTCCTGGAGAAGATACTAGACACAGTTAACCCAAATGTATAAGATGCACTGAAGCAATTTTCAGGCACCAAAAATAAAGAAAATGAAAAGACAAAAAAACAAATAAATGAACTCAGAGAGGACTTCAACAAACACCAAAGTGAAACAAAGGACCCAATAAAAAAAGAGATATGTGAATTAAAGAAGACAACACAAAATATAAAAGAAGAGTTGAACAAAGATATGGAGAACCTAAGGAAAAGAATCAAACACAAATCCTGAAAATAAAAATTCCCTTTAGTTAAAAAGAAGTCACAGTGGAAGGCAACTACAGCAGACTAGAACAAGTGGAAGACAGAAACTCAGAGCTTGAAGATGAAATAAAAATTAAAGAAAAAATAGAAGAAATCTTAGTGAAACAATTCAAGAACTTTGTAGGGAATATGCAACAATACAGTGACTCCATCAAAAGACCAAACATGAGAATAATGGGCATTGAAGAAGAGGAGGTGCACACCACAGGGATATATAATATATTTAATAAGATAATAACAGAAGATTTCACAAATCTAAAGAAAGTTATGTCCATTCAAGTACAGGAAGCCTCCAGGATACCAAACATATAAGACCAAAATATAACCTCTCCATGGTACATTATCATTCAAATAGAAATGGAAGAGAACAGAGAAATAATATTGAAGGCTGTAAGAGAGAAAAAACAAATAATGTATGAAGGTAACCCTCTCCCAAAAAACAAGCAGATTTATCAACAGAAAACTTAACAGTAATAAGGGCATGGGGTGAGGTTTTTCAGCCACTTATAAAAATAATTTCAACCCTGGGGTATGCTATCTAGCAAAATTATCATTCAATATTAACAGAGAAATAAAAATCTTCCACAATAAGCAGAAACGAAAACAATATATGACCACCAAGCCACCACTATGAAAGATTATACAAGGAATTCTGCACATAGAAGATGAAAGCACACAAAACCACAAGGGGAGAGGAAGTATTAAGCCACAGGAGAAGAAAAGACAAGTAATTGGAGAGTAGTACTGATTTGGCTGCACACAATCAAATCTTTAAAAAACAGCAACAAAATAACCCTAAATGGCAGGAATTGCCACAGATCTACCAATAGTAACACTGAGTATCCATGGATGCAATAAACTCCCTCATAAAAATGTAATGTTGGGCAAACTGTAATAAAAAGGAATATCTAACAGTCTGTTGTTTCCAAGAGAGCCATCTGATTGACAGAAATAAACACTGGCTTAGGATGAAAGGCTGGAAGAGGATTTACCAAGTGAATGGCTCCTGAAAACAGGCAGGAGTAGCAATACTTATATTAGAGAAAGTAGACTTCAGTCTTACCTTGGTCAAAGAAGACAAGAAGGACTCTTTCTTCTAAAAAAATGGCAGTATATCAAAAGGAAATAACAATTATTAACCTGTATTCACCCAATGTAACTGCATCCAATTTCATCAAACATACACTGAAGAACTTAAAAGCACAACACAGTGGTAGCAGGAGAGTTTAATACCTCTCTATCACCAATAGATAAGTCATCCAAACAAAAAGTCAACAAAGAAATACTGTAACTAAATGATACCATAGATCAAATGGACTTAACTGATACCTACAGAATATTTCACCAACAACAGCACAATATAAATTCTTCTCAGCAGCCCATGAAAGTTTCTCAAAAATAGATCATAGCTTAGGGTACAAAGCAAGCATCAATAAACATAATAGAAATAACCCCCTATATTCTATCTGATCACAATGCAATAAAAGTAGAACTCAACAATGAAAGGAACAGCAAAAAATAGACAAATATTTGAAGGCTGAATAACACATTAGTCAACCATGAGTGGGTCGTAGAAGAAATAAGAGAGGAAATCAAAAGGTTCCTGGAAGTTAATAAAAATGAAAACACCACCTTCCAATACCTATGGTGCACATCAAAGGCAGTCTTAGGAGGAAAGTTTGTAGCCATGACTTCATATTTTAAAAGGGTATAAAGAGCTCAAATAAATGACCTAATGCTACATCTCAAACTCCTAGAAAAACAAAACTAATCAAAACCCAAAAGAAGTAAAAGGAGAGAAATATTAAATTAAGGGCCAAAATTAAAGAAATAGAGATTAAAAAACAAACAAAGTATCAACAAAACAAAAGCTTGTTCTTTGAAAAAACAAAGATTGACAAGCCCCTGGCAAATCTGTGTCTAAAATAGTGAAAAAAAAGACCCAAGTTAGCAAAATAAGGAAAATAATGGGGAGATAACAGCAAACACAAAGGAAATCATCATAGACTTCTTTGAGAACCTATATTGTAATAAATTGGAAAATCCTGAAGAAATGGGCACATTTGTAGATAATTATGACCATACAAAATTGAACCAAGAGAATATTAACTACCTAACCAGATCTATAACACATACTGAAATTGAAGCAGCAATAAAGAGTCTGCCAAAAAGAAAAGTCCAGGACCTGACAGATTCTGTGCTGAATTCTACCACACCTTTAAAGCAGAACTAATACCAACTCTCCTTAAACTTTTCCACAGAATACAAAGGGAAGGAACACTGCCTACCTCATTTTATGAAGGCAGTATTATATTAATCCCAAAACTGGACCAAGAGACATACAAAAATAGAGAACCATAGACCAATCTCCTTGATGAACTTCAATGCAAAAATTCTCTAATAAAATAATGGCAAACCGAATCCAATGACATGAAAGAAAGATCATTCATGGTCCAAGTCAGCTTCATCCCAAGGATGAAGAGATGGTTCACCATATGCAAATCTGTAAATGCAATACAGCACATTAATAGAAGCAAAGACAAAAGCCACTTGATCATCTCAATAGATGCAGAAAAAGCCTTGTATAAGATTCAAGAAAATTTCATGATAAAGACTCTAAGAAATCTAGGAATAGTTGGAATTTGTCTCTACATTATAAAGGCTATATATGACAAACATATAACCAATATTGTACTTACTGGGGAAAAGCTGAAACTATTTCCCCTAAAGGCAAGAATGAGACAAGGGTGCCGACTCTCCCCACTCCTATTGAACATAGTCCTGGAATTCCTAGCCAGAGCAATAAGGAAAAAGAAGAAATTAAAGGAATACAAATGGGTAAAGAAATGGTCAAACAATCCATATTTACAGATGACATGATCCTCTGCCTCAAAGATCCATAAAATTCCACCTAACAACATCTAGACACCATAAACATCTTTAGCAATGTAGCAGAATACAAAATTACCTTACAAAAATCAGTAGCCTTTCTACAAACCAACAATGAACAAATTGAGAAAAAATATAGGAAAAATAATTTCTTTTACAATATTTTCAAAAAAACCAAATACCTAGGAATAAACTGAACAAACGGTGCAGATGACCTCTACAAGGAGAACTACAAAACTTTGAGGAAAATAATCAAAGAAGACTACAGAAGATAGATCTCCCATGCTCATGGATTGCCAGAATCAACATAGTAAAAATGGCTAAAAGCAATCTACATGTTCAATACAATTCCCCTCAAAGTCCCAATGACAATCACAGAGATTGAAAAATCTACCCTAAGTTTATTTGGAAACACAAAAGCTGTAAAATTGTTAAGGCAATACTAAGAAAAAGAGCAACACAGTAGGTATCACAATACCTGACCTCAAACTAAACTATAGAGCCATAGCAATAAAAACAGCATGGTTCTTGCACAAAAACAGATATTAAGACCAGTGAAACAGAACAGAGCATTCAGATATGAATCCAAGCACCTACGCCCACATTATATTGACAATGGCACCAAAAAATATGATGGAGAAAAGACAGTCTCTTCAACAAATGATTCTGGGAAAAGTTCTTAACTGCCTGCAGAAAACTGAAACTACATCCATGTCTATCTCCTTGTACTAGTACTAGTATGAACTCAAAGTGGATAAAGGACATTAATATCAGACCCTGAACCTTGAAGTGACTATACAAAAGAACAGGAAATAGTCTGGAAGCAATAGGTATAGGAAAAGTTTTCCTCAGTAGAACTCACGTGGCCCAGGAACTAAGATAAATGATGGATAAATGGGAGTACTTGACATTAAAGACTACTGCAAAACAAAAGAAAAATTCTCTACATTGAGACCACGAACAGAATGGGAAAACGTCTTTGCTAGCTATACATCAAACATGGGACTGATAACCAGAATATACAGGGATCTCAAAAAACTAAACTCTCCAAAAATCAATGAAGCAATAAAGAAGTGGGCAACTCACCTAAACTGAACTTTTTCAAAGGAAAAAGTCCAAATGGCCAAAAAACAGAAAAAGGGTTATCCTTCCTGCCCATAACAAAAATGCAAATCAAAACCACACTATGATTCCACCTCAAACCTGTTAGAATTGCTACTACCAAGAACACTAACACAACAAATGTTAGTGAGGATGCATGGGAAAAGGAGCCCTCATCCATGGCTGGTAGGAATGTAAGCTAGCACAACCATTTTGTGAAACAATATAGAGGCTTAAAAAACTGAACATAGACCTGCCATATGATCCAGTAATACCACTCCATGTGATATACCCAAAGGAAGGTGACACAGGTTATTACAAAGGCACCTGCACACCCATGTCTTCCATAGCCAAGCTGTGGAAACAGCCAAGATGCCCCACTACTGAAGAATGGATTAAGACAATGTGGTATTTATACACAATGGAATTTTACTCAGCATAAAAAGAACAGAATTTTGTCATTAATAAGTAAATGGATGAAACTGGAGAACATCACTTTAAGTGAAGTTAGTCAGGCTTAGAAGGATAATAATACATATTCTCACTCATAATATTATAGACCTGAAACAAATGCAGTAATATTATTGGACCTGGATCACACATTAAGGATAGAATGCACACAGGCTCTACAAGTGAAAGAGAAGGAAACCAAAAACTTGAATGTGGTTGATGTGCTCACTGAATAAGAGTGAATATAGTAACCTTAAACTTGCAGAGGCTTCTGTGGGAAGGCAACCAGGAAGCTGTAAAGAGGTCTGGTAGAGTTGAACCAATCTGTATTGCAATACACATGTGCATGGATTTAATGCTAGGAATCTCTCTGTATAGCTATCATTACCCCAAACTAGCAATAATGCTAACGCTTTCTTTTCATCTATCATGTGTTCTTTCCAACAAAATCGGAGAACAAGAGGGCTGAACAGGTTCTGCCTAGAAGCAGGGGTGGGGGTGGGGGAGAGGTTGCTCAAATAATGTATACACATGTAAATAAATGTAAAAATGATAAAATAAAATTTAAAAATGAGAAAAATCTAATAACATATAAAGGTTAACCCATCAAAATAACAGCAAATTTCTCAATGGAAGACTTAACAGCAAGAGGGCATTGAGTGAGCCATTTTAAGCACTGCAAGAAGACAATCTTAGTCTTAGGATACTCTACCCAGCAAAGCTTTCATTCAAAATTGATGGAGAAATAAAAGTCTTTCATGATAAACAGATAATAAAACAAAATATGACCACTAAACCACCACTACAGAAGATTCTCAAAGAAATCCTACACACTGAAGATGAAAAAAACATAACCACAAAAGACAACAAATATTAAAACTCAAGAGAAGAACAGACAAGAAATCAGCGAGTCTCATAAAATTGTCTGTACATACACAAATCTTTAAACAACAAAAAGAACTAAATGGCAGGACACATAACATACCTCTCAGTAGTAACATTCAATGTTAATTTTCTCATCTTCCCCATCAACAGACAGTGACAATCTGGATTATAAAAGAAGACCTGACATTCTTTTGTTTGCAGGAATCCTACCTTATTAACAGAAACAAACACTGTCTTAGGTAGCAATATTTATATCAGAAAAAGTGGACTTCAAATCTAAATTAGAAGAGACAAAAAAGGACACCTCACAGTAATAAAGGAGGACTGTATCAAGGGGAAATAATACTTATCAACTTATATGCACCCAATGCTTTTGCACTGAACTTCATTAAATATACAATAGTAAACAGAAAATCGCTGGTAGATTCCAACACAGTAGCAGTTGGAGGCATTAATAACCCTCTATCACCAATAGATAGTTTATCCAGTCAAAAAAATCAATAAAGAAATTATTGAATTGAAAGACACTGTAGATCTAATGGACCTGACAGATGTCTACCGAATATTCCACCTGCAACAGCACAATATACATTCTGCTCAGCAGCCCATGGAAATTTCTGCTAAATAGAGCATATCCTATGTCACAAAGAAAGTATCAACAAATATAAAAAAATTGAAATAACACCCTTTCATACTATCTGACAACAATGTAATAAAACTAGATCTTAATAGCAAAAGCCCAGCAGAAAATACACAACCAATTGGAAGATGAACAACACATTACTCAATGATCAGTTGTTCATGGAAGAAATAAGGGAGGAAATAAAAAATTTCTGCAATTTAATTGATATGAAATCACAAATTCTCAGAACCTATGGGCTACAGAAAAGACAGACCTAAGAGGAAAGTTTGTAACTATACAAGCTTTTATATTTTATTATAAAAGTTATATAATATGATATGTGATATAATATAATATATATACTATGTAATATCATATACTATATATTAGTATATATTATATACTATATAATATGTTAAAATGTTGTATACCATATATAATACGCATATATTATAAACACAAAAAGATCTTAAACAAATGACCTAATGCTGCATTTCCTACTCACAGAAAAATAAAACAAGTTAAATGCAAAACAAGCAGAAGGAGAGAAATAATAAAAGAAGGGCTGAAATCAACAACAAAAGGACCCAAAAAATACAAAGGATCAATAAAACAAAAGGCTGATTTTTGAAAAAATAAACAAGGTTGACAAACCCTAGCAAATCTGAGTAAATGAGGAGGGAAAAGATTCAAATTAATAAAATTAGAACCAAAAAGGGGAAGATAACAACAAACACCAAGGAAATCCAGTCATTAGGGAATAATTTGAAAACCCATATTCAAATAGATTGGAAAATTTAGAAGAAATGGACAATTCTCTAGATGCATACGATCATCGGAAATTGAGAACCAAGAGGATAATAACCACCTAAGCACATCAAAAACACGCAATGAAATTGAGACATAAGAGTCTCCCAGAAAAGAAAAGTCCAGGACATGAATGATTCTCTACTGAAATCGACCAGACCTTTAAAGAAGAACTAATACACTCAATAAGCTTTTCCATGAAATAGAAAGGGAAAGAATATTACCCATGTCATTCTACAAAACCAGTATTACATTTTTCCCAAAACCAGACAAGGACAGATCACTTAAAAAAAAGAATTACAGACCAATCTCTTTAATGAATATAGGTACAAAAATCCTCAATAAAATAATGACAAACCAAATAAAAAAGCATATCACAAAGATCAATCACCATGGCCAAGTTAGCTTGATCCCAGTGATGCAGGGATGGTTCAACATATGCAAATAATGAATTTTATTACAGGGTATTGACAGAAGCAAAGACAAAAACCATTTGAGTATTTCAATAGACACAGAAAAAGCCTTTGATAAAATCCAACATACTTTCATGATGAAACTAGGAATAGAAGGATTGTACCTCACTATAATAAAGGCTGTATATGGCAAACCTAATCTTGAACAAACCCTTCACAAAAAAGTGGTTGGAGGGGAAGACCCTGAGTTCAAATCCCAGTACCACAAGAAAAAAAATGTTCTTGGGGTATATACTTCAGTTTCACTTCATTTCATTCTTCCAGATATGGTGCACTGGACTCAGTGAAGTATATTTCACTCCTCTACTGAGGCCTTTCCTATATTGCCTGTCTAAGAGAAACATAAAAAGTGCATCTTGAAAATTCACCATCCTAAATGTCTAATCTTTAGACCAGACATGTGCAACCCATTCGGAGTGTGCCTTAGAAGGTTGGAAAATGAACATTCAGATCTCCAAATTCCGCCTCCTGTAAGACATTATTTCAATATTTTGAAATCTTTAACTTCTAATCATGTTACACATTAGGCTTGTGGCTGCCACTTGTGGAGAGGAAAGAATGGGAATTTTTTAAATGAATGCAAATTTAGCTTGTGAAGTTGAAATATGCGTGCAGATGAATGGTGCTAACGGTTGCACAAGTATGTGTATGTAATTAATGCCACAGCTTGTGTTTGCAAAATGGTTATACTGGTAAAGAGTTTTATTATGTATATGTGACCATGATTAAATATGCAAATAAAACACAGAGATCAAAGAAATATATTGTGTGTCTCTTAAAAATAAATGAAATAGATGAGTACTACACATGAACTTTCTCTTGAATAGAGGAGTATTCTCAAACCTGTTGAGATTGCTCACTGTTTCTTTTTCTTATTCTTCCTTTAATATTAGGAAATCCTTAGAGACAAGGGCAGTGTGGACCAGTATGATTAATCGTGTGCTCTGTGCATTGAGTCTCCAAGGCCATGTAAGAGAACATAGTTAGCCTGTGCCTCAGCTTAATAACTCTAGTTCAGTGGCTTTATACCTGTGTCTGCTCTTCCCCTGGTTTTCTGCATCAGGGAGCTCCTATCTGTCACTATACTCACATCAGTTGTAATGAGTGAGCAGAGGTCATCACTGGAAAACTTACAAGGGAGATTCATCATATCATTCATCCTTGGTCATGACCTCAGTGATACACAGTTTATCCAAGTAAGTGTGAGGGAAGCAGGGATGAAGAAAAGACTAATATAATCATTAGTTCTTGATCAGTGGGAGAAGTAGGGAGGTTTGGACAGCCTGATGGTAGAATAACTGTTTGCACATTACAGGTCTATAGACTATGAATTTTATGATTTTGCTTATTTTGTCATTCAGTGTTTTTATTTTTGCTTATGGTGGTTATCTCCTCCATAGACTTCTCACTCAAGATAGTGGAAACATGATCCAACTAAACTGTTTCTTAAGCTCTCAAAATTTCTTATGATAGTACAAATAATGAATAGGAATATCAGTAATCAAACCATCATGTGTGGCTATTAATGGCTGTGAGTTATGTGCTCTACATAGACTTGGGTATCTGTGTAGTACTCCCAAAGTCATAAGCTCTCATTCTATTATTATCATTATAATTGTTATCATTATTATTCTCTTATGGAAAAGAAAATAGCACTTTGATTCCATGCAACATGTACTAGGTAGATAGGTAGAAAAGAGCAAAGCCTTCTCTGAATCTGTCTCCCATGAAAATCCCATCAGGTGGTACTGTTGACATAAGAACCAACCATTCACTTAACTTCCCTTTCCCTCCAGCAGAGACTTCTCACTTATTGCATTTTTTCCTCTTTGGGGTTCCAGGTAGATTATACTGGAGGCCTGTGGTAGACACCTGCTGTGTGAACTATAGATAGGATAGCTGTGGCTTGAAAGCAAAGAACCCAATGAGTAGGAACAAGATAATTGAACACCCACTCCTCAATTCAGGTTTTCTTTTTTTTAGTTGGAACAAGGTCTTAACATATAAGTCCCAGTGCCCATGAAGGTTGTTGCCTAGCATGCAGATTGCAAGGATCACAGAGATTTCCACCAGGTTCTGCCTTCGAGATTATCTTTGCAGTTGTCTGCTTCCTCCTCCATTCTTGCAATCAGCTCGCTCAGTTTCCTATGGTGAGGTAAAGTCTGGTCCTGATATTATTCCTAGTCTGAGTTCCAGAGAGTTTAAAATGGTCCTGTAGCTAATCCTCTGGAACTCCTTTTAATTTTTTTTCTGACAGAAAGCCATGAGACATTTCATTGCTCCCGACTTAGAGAGTAACAACTTACTTTTGAATGTTGTCGACTCCATTTATTATTTCTGTAATGTAGGGTAGATTATTGGTATTCTCGAGAACCAGTACTATCATCTTAGTAAATTTTTTAGTTGATATAGCTTCATTGAATAAGAGTTTCACATATAAACTACAATCTCTGTGTGTTGAATATATGAAGCTTGCATATAATGTGGGTCAAAATCATTTTATAGTATTATTGTTACTAATATTTGTGCCTTCATCTAAAGTATCCTGTCTTATAAAATATCAAACTTCCTTATTTCTGTAATGGGTCATTTTATTGCTGTCCTTTTACATGTACATTTGTGTATTTGAGGAGGAATTACTGTCTTTCATTTTCTTTTATTTCTCAGAGCCTATGCAATTCTTGTCACAGAGGTGGTATCAACAACGCAATTTTTTTAAATATTAAATAGACTTTTCTTTAGTTCACAAACATTGGCTACACTCTCTGTGTCCCCACCCATTAGGTATGTAGAGCTAGAGATAAGATCATTCTTCTTTGACTCTATGTCACAGCCTCATGGACCTTACAATGTTATTTAAAATACACAACATATATTTATTTAAAGACCACTGCAGAGATTTTCATGAGTAAATGAAAAAGAACCAAAGGATAGAAAGAGAAGGGATAGGTAAGCCTAGTGACTTGAAATAAGACATAGTTGAGACTTTCCCATCATTTCTGGCTCCTGTAACCTTCAAAAACTAGTCCTCAATAAACTTACTACTCCTATGATGATGGAATTGCTTATTCAATTTAATGTTATTAGACATCTATTTGATTCTGTACATTGGTACAAAAATATATAATATTACTCTATTTCTATTAAGTGGTACAAGAAGAATGATGCAGGGGGATTCACAGGCATTCTGAAAATTTAACAAGTCTAGTATATGGGAATAAATGTGAATTTCCTTATCCACGGATGCTTTTGCCTCTACTGGAAACAAATGGAATCATTATTCCTTATATAAGCTCTAATTTATTATTGAGTTACTTTGGATAGACTTCTGGATATTTTGATGATCTATGCAGAATAAGAGGATTTGGATGATACTGAGTGATTTGTATAGGGACAATAAATCTATGTGATTAATAGTAAAAAGCAACAAGCATCTGTTATTGGAAATCAAACAATTGTCCTGCAACCATATGGTGTCTGCAACTTCTTACTTGTATGGTATGGAGAGAGAAACAATAACTTTAAAAAGATTAATGCAATATTAAACTGAAAATTTAAGTGATGTTGCTCCTTTGGTAATGCTTCAATTGATACCTTTGAAATATATGTGTACTTCAGAAAGACTTAAAACTATTCAACATACTTTCAATATAAAGTGTATGTTTTAAGGTTATTAGGTGTTGTGTTGCATACTACTAAGAGAAGCTTTGTATACATTTAGGTAGGTTTTAAGAGAAATTATTATGTATATGTGATTCAATTACTAGAAACATTTCAAGGAAATGCTACCCTCCAAATCTATGACAGTAGTTGCCTGTGTAATGGAATTATGCAGAGATATAAAAAACTTAAATTTCATAAAAGATTTCTGATGATGAACCAATGACTTCGATTTAGTGTCTAGACAATACAGTCCTTGAATTTATACAGACTTTAAAATACTCTATGCAAAATAACTTTTCATCACGATTTTAGAATAAAATCGGATATATTCAATTGCTTTTTAACAACCTTTAAGAAGATATATTTTCTTCTTAAAGAAGAAATCTGCTATGAATTTTATTTTTTTTGAATGTCATTGACTTGATTTACTATGGTAACAGGCTACACTGATTACTTCAGTGTACCTAAAATTTATGCACATAGAAGGAGATGAATAACACAGAAGCCAATAATGAAATTCTTAGTTATAAAATATTTTATTAGGATATACTCATTATACAGTGGGGATTCTTAGTGACAGTTCTGATTAGGTTTATATTGTACATTGGTTAGACCATCCCCATCCTTGCTCCCTTTTGACCAGCTCCCCAACCCACTTGAAGCAATTGCAAAAGGTTTCTTTGTTCTATTTCATATAAGTATATGAAGTCTAGGGCTGAGTTTGCCATAAATGAGAAGTATTCCTAGAGAGCATACAATTGGAATTGTAGATAAATACTCCTGTATACTTGGAGTCAAACTTTATACAGAGGACAAGATACACATTGCTTTCTTTTTCAAAAGGTGCCCAAGCAATGTAACACTACAAAATCTAACAGTTGTCACAGAATTCCATCTCATGCCACTCTCAGAGGATCAAGAGCAACAGACTGTACTTTTTGGACTGTTCCTATCCATGTACCTGTTAACAGTATTTGGGAACCTGCTCATCATCCTGGCTGTCAGTTTGGAGTCCCATTTCCACACTCCCATGTACTTCCTCCTTTTAAACCTATCCTTGGATGATATCTGCTTCATCTCCACCATGGTCCCAAAGTTAATTGTGAATGTGCAGGCTCACGGCAGAGTCATCTCCTATGTGGGATGTTTGACACAAATGTCACTTTACATCATTTTTGGAAACATGGATGCTATGCTTCTGGCTGTGATGGCCTATGACCGTTTTGTGGCCATTTGTCACCCTCTGCATTACTCAGTCATCATGAACCCTCGCCTCTGTGTCTTCTTAGTGTTCATGTCTTTATTGGTTAGCCTTTTGGACTCCCAGGTGCACGATATCATTGTTTTACAATTTAACCACTTCAAAGCTGTGGAAATTTCTAATTTCTTCTGTGACCCTTCCAAACTTCTTAATCTTGCCTGCTCTGACAATTCCAAAAATAATATAGTCATGTATTTTGTTGTTACCATCATGGGATTTCTGCCTGTATCTGGGATCTTTTTCTCTTATTACAAAATACTTTCCTCCATTCTGAAGGTCAAATCAATAGGAGGGAGGTATAAGGCCTTCTCCACATGTGGGTCTCACCTGACAATAGTTTGTTTGTTTTATGGAACAGGGCTTGGAGTGTAACTTAGATCAGCTGTACTACATTCTCCCATAAATGGTGCCCTGGCATCAGTGATGTGCACAGTTGTTACCCCTATGCTGAATCCATTCATCTACAGCTTGAGGAACAGGGACATTAAAAGGACACTGAGGAAGATTCTCAGGAGTATATTCTGATCTAAGGAACTGTGACAGCTATTTGAAATGTAGATTACAAAAAAGGAGTAAAAGTAAAATTCTACACATAGAAATTCTGTTTCCTTGTTCACATTATTTTGTACATTGTATTTTAATGATATTGCACAATAACCCTGGTGGTTGTGAGATTTGGGGAAAAGTTGAATTGAGAGTTTTGAAAATGAGTGTGAATTTCAAGCTTGGAAATGAAAAGTTTCTGGGGATGGATGGTGCTGATGGCTGAGCAACAATGTAAATGTAATTTATACTTCATAACATTCACCATGGAAAGAATAAAATGGCAAGTTCTTATATATAGTTTACCACAATAAACAAGTTAAGTAAAATGCAGATGCATTTATTACTAGTCCGTAAACAGAATGATATCCCAGAGTATCCTGCTGAAGTAGGAAATGAGACGATAAATTTTAGGGAATATTGTGTTTCTCTTCTTTATCTTTTTCTAATAATATTGTGAAATTCTTAGAGCTTGGAATAACATGAGCCAAGTTCACTAGTTATGAGCATTGGGCCTCAACAAAATATAATCAATAATCAACATGTACTGTAAATCTGCGTGTTTCTTGTTCCCATCCAGTGGGCCTCACATGTGGGTTTGCTTCTCCAATGGCTGTCTGAATCAGGCCTGTCAAACAGACAGTCAAAACATGACTCTGTTACTAATAACAGTTCTGAGGACCAAGACTGAGCAGTCATTTGTCACTTAGTATGGGAGTTGCTTTGGATCTGAATCTTTTGTCATGGATTAATAAAAAAGTAACTTAACTCAGTAAAATAAGAGCGAGACATTGGATGGATGACATATGTCCCTAAAATCTAACATTTCCATCAGAATTTCCTTTCCTAGAACTATCAGCATTTCCAAACATGCAATTCATACAGTTTGGGCTGATCTTCTCCTGGTCACAGTGCATGGGAACCTGCTCATTATCCTGGCCATCAGCTCTGACTCCCACCTCTACATTCTCATATACTCATTTCTCTCCAATCAGTTCTGGACTGACTTCTAATTCATCTTGACCACAGTTTATTATAAATACCTAAACTCATAGTAGGGTCATCTCGTATGTGGGTCACCTGAGAGGGATATCTGTTTTTATCATTTTTGAACATATGGCTCATAAACATCTGTTACCTCCTGCATTACCCAGACAGTATGAACACCCGTGTATTCTTCTTAATTCTGGTGGTTTTTCTGAAGAGGTCTTTTTTCTTTAATCCTTGATGCAAAATTGGAATGTCTTATATTTTCCTACTTTGAGGATTGTTACTTTTTTCTGAAACTCCTAACAGCAGTTAGAATGTATAAATCTTTCTGTACTTGTTGTTCTTTACATTTTTTGTGTGTATGGATAATATGCTCTCACTGTGATTACCTATAACTGGTTTGTAGCTAATTCTTATCTCATGCATTAACTAGTCATCATGAATCTTACCATGTATCTTCTTCATCCTGGTGGATCCTTAATATAACCTCTTGGACTCCTTCTTCAGAATTTCAATGCCCTCAAATTTGCTTTCTTTTAAGATGTGTAAACTGCTTATTTCTTCACTGCTGTGCCTAGGTATAAGTATTACATGTTCCAAATGTTACTATGAAAACTGGATATCCACATGTAGAAGACTGAAACTAGTCTGTGTCTCTCACCCCGTACCAATATCAACTTGAAGTGGATCAAAGACTTTATGATTTGGACTGAAATTTTGAAACAACTACAGGAAGTAGTACACAATACATTGGACTACAAAGGCATAGGCAACACCTACCTAAATAGAGTGCCAGTGGCTCAGTAACTAAGAGAAAAATTAACAAATGGGATATCATCAAACTAAAAGATTTCTGCACAGCAAAAGAAGCAGTCAATAGATTCAAGAGACTGCCCAGATGTTGGGAAAACATCTTTGCTAGCTCTTTATCTGGAAAGGGACTAATATCCAGAATCTACAGGAAACTCAAACTCCCAAAGAATCAATATCTCAATGAAGAAATGAGCACACAAATTGAATAAGGGATTTTCAAAGAGGTACAAATGGCCAATAAATTCATGACAAAATGTTCAACTTCCCTGCCTATAAAAGAAATGTAATCCAAAACTACACAAATATTTCATCTCATTCCAGTTGGAGTGTTCATCTTCAAGGGTAAAAACAACAACAAATACTGGCAAAGTGCAACGAAACAGGAACCCTTATACACTGTTGGTGGATATGCAAATCAATACAACCCTTATTGAAAGCAGTATGGGGATTCTTTAAAAAGCTAAAATAGAACTACCATTTGGTCCAGTAGTACTATTCTTGGGCATAAAACTGAAGGAATGTAAGTCAGGATACAATAGAGACACTTGTATACCAACGTTTATCCCTGCACTGTTCATAATAGCCAAGATATGGAAACAACCCAGACACCCTACAACTGATAATGGATCAAGAGAATGTGGTGTATATACCTACATATATACATATATACACAATGAAGTTTTACTAAGCCATAAGGAAGAATGACACAATGTGATTTGAAGGTAAATGGATGTAATTTGAGTACTGTGTGTTAAGTGAAATAAGCCATATTCAGAAAGACATCTTCTAGGTGGAAGATATATCCAAATAATACACACATACAAAAAAACTGACATGATAATATACAAGCTTATATGTACAACATATTTGTAATAGTTAAGCTATTCTATGGAACTCAGGGGATGAGGGAAAAGAAAAGAGAACAAAAGAGCAAAAACACATAATGTTTGTGCAGATAAAGGATAAAATAATATGTATCGAAAGCTGTTGCATAATGGGGAGTCAGAGGGAGGAGATAAGGGGGAGTAATGGAAAGAGTTGAAGTGACAAAAATAAAGTATGCTAACGGTGGGGATACATGGAGAAACCCCTTTGAACAGTAAATTTGGAATTGATAACAAAAGACAGGACTATAAAATAAGTACAGTGTGTGGTCAGGTACTTGTGTCTGGGGTGAGGGTGAATAGAGTATATTATGGTGAGACAATATGGTTGATGGGCTTCATGTACACATGAAATAGAACACGAAACATCTTGCAATTGCTTTAAGTGGGGTGGTGAGGGCACGCATGGTGAGATAGTGGTGATGATCTAAGCAATATACAATATAAGTCTAATTGGAATTCTCTCAATGAATCCCCCTTATACAAGGAATAATAAAAATGAGAAAACACATTGCCTGTTCTGAAACATTCAATTTACTTGTTGCCATCTCTTGATGTTTTCCTGTGTCAAGAATCTCTTTTCAATATAAAATAGTTTCTTTCATTCTTATGAAACTACATGTGGTGGGTATCATTCAATGGAAAAATTTCCATCAAAAGCATCTTTTCCTCATTATCATATCTAATCTAACAGTTGGTATAACCAAGTAAGTTGTTTTGCTTTCCTTACATAATTTTAAAGGAAAAAATTTGGTTCCTATACAGTATTCCCTAACCACTCTGGAAGTACTTTAAAAGGAATGATGAGGACAAGGAGGAAGCTGACATCATTCCTCACATCATGATTTGTATTTGAGTGTCAGAATCTGAATTACGTGTTGCCCATTTTATGTTATATAAAAAGCAGAAGAGAATTTTATGTAACTTCTATCACATTAGGTTAAAAAAAGAGAGAAATGACGTCTCATTTGGTGTATCTGTGCAGGGACACAGTGGGCCCTACCAGAAGAATCCAGGCAATTTGTATACTTAATTTAAAAAAAGGAGAAATAATATCTCTTGAGTCAGCCTAAGTGTCCATCAACTGATAAGTGGATAAGGACACAATGTAGAATTATTCAGACATAAAGAAAATGAAGTTATGTCATTTGCAGGAAAATGAATGAGACTGGATATCATCATGTCAAGTAAAATAAGCCAGACATAGAAAGGCAAATGTCACTTGTTCTTATATGTGGAATATAGACAAACATAGCATGAGTATAAAACAATACACTTCGAGGAAGATAAGCACTAAAGGTATAGAAGACAAAAGAAGAGTATGATGGGTTGTGGTTGTCATACAAGCATTTTGTATGCATATATGAAAAGCGGAATAATGAAACACATCCAAATTATTTATATAGAGTGGAGGAGGAAAAGAAAGAGCACTAGAGAGGATGAATTCAATAAAGGGATTGAATGCATGGAAATAACACAATACCGCTTTGTACAATTAACATATAATAATAAATAAACTTTGGTTCTCATTGTTCAGTTCTTCCCCTAAGTTTTGAAACTGTGAGTTCAGCAACACCACATTGTTAGAGAAAGGGACAATGGGCCCCAGTGATGTGCACTGTGGTAAACTTTATCCAGAATCCTTTCATGGACATCTGAGGACCTGAAACATTAAAAACACCATGTGGAGTCTTTAAAACCAACATAGCAATCTCAATATCTCTGAAATCTACATGGAATGTAGTTATGCCTCCTTGTAGATTGCTGCTTTTAATCTTCATGATTTTTAGTAGGAGAATAGTCATCACCTGCTTCTTAGAAGGATAAATGTGAAGGGGTTTTTTTTGTCCTTTTTCATTTATTATTCATATGTAAATACAAGGCTTGGTTCATTTCTCCCCCCTGCCCCCACCCCCTCCCTTACAACCGACTCCACCCCCTCCATCTCCCCCCCCACTGCCTCAATACCCAGCAGAAACTATTTTGCCCTTATTTCTAATTTTGTTGTAGAGAGAGTATAAGCAATAACAGGAAGGAACAAGGGGTTTTGCTGGTTGAGATAAGGATAGCTATACAGGGCGTTGACTCACATTGATTTCCTGTGCGTGGGTGTTACCTTCTAGGTTAATGCTTTTTGATCTAACCTTTTCTCTAGTTCCTGGTCCTTTTCCTATTGGCCTCAGTTGCTTTTAAGGTATCTGCTTTAGTTTCTCTGCGTTAAGGGCAACAAATGCTAGCTAACTTTTTAGGTGTCTTACCTATCCTCACCTCTCCTTTGTGTGCTCTCGCTTTTATCATGTGCTCATAGTCTGATCCCATTGTTGTGTTTGCCCTTGATCTAATGTCCACATATGAGGGAGAACATACGATTTTTGGTCTTTTAGGCCAGGGTAACCTCACTCAGAATGATGTTCTCCAATTCCTTCCATTTACCAGCGAATGATAACATTTTGTTCTTCTTCATGGCTGCATAAAACTCCATTGTGTATAGATACCACATTTTCTTAAGCCATTCATCAGTGGTGGGGCATCTTAGCTGTTTCCATAACTTGGCTATTGTGAATAGTGCCACAATAAACATGGGTGTGCAGGTGCCTCTGGAGTAACCTGTGTCACAGTCTTTTGGGTATATCCCCAAGAGTAGTATTGCTGGATCAAATGGTAGATCGATGTCTAGCTTTTTAAGTAGCCTCCAAATTTTTTCCAGAGTGGTTGTACTAGTCTACATTCCCACCAACAGTGTAAGAGGGCTCCTTTTTCCCCACATCCTCGCCAACACCTGTTGTTGGTGGTGTTGCTGATGATGGCTATTCTAACAGGGGTGAGGTGGAATCTTAGTGTGGTTTTAATTTACATTTCCTTTATTGCTAGAGATGGTGAGCATTTTTTCATGTGTTTTCTGGCCATTTGAATTTCTTCTTTTGAGGAAGTTCTGTTTAGTTCACTTGCCCATTTCTTTATTGGTTCATTAGTTTTGGGAGAATTTAGTTTTTTAAGTTCCCTATATATTCTGGTTATCAGTTCTTTGTCTGATGTATAGTTGACAAATATTTTCTCCCACTCTGTGGGTGTTCTCTTCAGTTTAGAGACCATTTCTTTTGATGAACAGAAGCTTTTTAGCTTTGTGAGGTCCCATTTATCTATGCTATCTCTTAGTTGCTGTGCTGCTGGGGTTTCGTTGAGAAAGTTCTTACCTATACCTACTAACTCCAGAGTATTTCCTACTCCTTCCTGTATCAACTTAAGAGTTTGGGGTCTGATATTAAGATCCTTGATCCATTTTGAGTTAATCTTGGTATAGGATGATATACATGGATCTAGTTTTACTTTTTTGCACACTGCTAACCAGTTTTCCCAGCAGTTTTTGTTGAAGAGACTGCTATTTCTCCATCGTATATTTTTAGCTCCTTTGTCAAAGACAAGTTGGTTATAGTTGTATGGCTTCATATCTGGGTCCTCTATTCTGTTCCACTGGTCTTCATGTCTGTTTTTGTGCCAGTACCATGCTGTTTTTATTGTTATTGCTTTGTAATATAGTTTGAAGTCAGGTATTGTGATACCTCCAGCATTGTTCTTTTGACTGAGTATTGCCTTGGCTATTCATTGCCCTTGTGTTTCCACATAAATTTAACAGTAGATTTTTCAATCTCTTTAATGAATGTCACTGGAATTTTTTTGGGAATTGCATTAAACATGTAGATTACTTTTGGGAGTATAGACATTTTTACTATGTTGATTCTACCAATCCATGAGCATGGGAGATCTCTCCACTTTCTATAGTCTTCCTCAATCTCTTTCTTCAGAAGTGTATAGTTTTCCTTGTAGAGGTCTTTCACATCTTTTTTAGGTTTACACCTAGGTATTTGATTTTTTTTGAGGCTATTGTAAATGGAATTGTTTTCATACATTCTTTTTCTGTTTGCTCATTGTTAGTGTATAGAAATGCTAATGATTTTTCTATGTTGATTTTATATCCAGCTACCTTGCTGTAGCTATTGATGATGTCTAGAAGCTTCTGAGTAGAGTTTTTTGGGTCTTTAAGGTATAGGATCATGTTATCTGCAAATAGGGATATTTTGACAGTTTCTTTACCTATTTGTATTCCTTTTATTCCTTCTTCTTGCCTAATTGCTCTGGCTAGGAATTCCAGTACTATGTTAAATAGGAGTGGAGATAGTGGGCATCCTTGTCTGCTTCCTGATTTTAGAGGGAATGGTTTCAGTTTTTCTCTGTTAAGTATAATGCTGGCTGTAGGTTTGTCATATATAGCTTTCATAATGTTGAGGTACTTTCCTTCTATTCCTAGTTTTCTTAGAGCTTTTATCATGAAATGATGTTGGATCTTATTAAAGGCTTTTTCTGCATCTATTGAGATGATCAAGTGGTGTTTGTCTTTGCTTCTGTTGACGTAGTTTACTACGTTTATTGATTTTCGTATGTTGAACCACCCCTGCATCCCTGGGATGAAGCCTACTTGGTCGTAGTGAATAATCTTTTTGATGTGTTGCTGAATTCGGTTTGCCATTATTTTGTTGAGGATTTATGCAACAATGTTCATTAAGGAGATTGGCCTGTAGTTCTCCTTTTTGGAGATGTCTTTGCCTGGTTTTGGGATAAGTGTAATACTGGCTTCATAAAATATGTTTGTCAGTTTTCCTTCCCTTTCTATTTCGTGGAACAGTTTAAGGAGTGTTGGTATCAGTTCTTCTTTAAAGGTCTGATAGAATTCAGCAGAGAATCCATCAGGTCCTGGACTTTTCTTTTTAGGGAGACTCTTGATTGCTGCTTCAATTTCATTTTGTGTTATAGGTCTATTCAGGTGATTAATTTCTTCTTGGTTCAGTTTTGGATGATCATATGTATCTAGAAATCTGTCCATTTCTTTTAGATTTTCAAATTTATTTGAATATAGGATCTCAAAGTAGTCTCTGATGATTTCCTGGACTTCCATGGTGTTTGTTGTTATCTCCCCTTTTGCATTCCTGATTCTACTACTTTGGGTTTTTTCTCTCCTCATTTTAGTCAGGTTTGCCAGGGTTCTATCGATCTTGTTTATTTTTTCAAAGAATCAACTTTTTGTTTCATTAATTCTTTGTATGGTTTTTTTGGTTTCTATTTCGTTTATTTCAGCTCATACTTTTAATATTTCTCTCCTTCTGTTTGTTTTGGGATTTGCTTGTTCTTCTTTTTCTAGGAGTTTGAGATGTATCATTAGGTCATTGATTTGGGATCTTTCAATCTTTTTAATATATGCACTCATGGCTATAAACTTTCCTCTCAGGACTGCCTTAGCTGTGTCCCATAGATTCTGGTAGGTTGTGTTTTCATTTTCATTGACTTCCAGGACCTTTTTATTTCCTCTTTTATTTCATCAATGATTGATTCTTCATTAAGTAATGAGCTATTTAGTTTCCAGCTGTTTGCATGTTTTTTGTCTTTACTTTTATTGTTGAGTTCTACTTTTACTGCATTGTGATCAGATAGTATGCACAGTATAATTTCTATTTTCTTATATTTGCTGAGACTTGCTTTGTGCCCTAGGATATGATCTATTTTGGAGAAGGTTCCATGGGCTGCTGAGAAGAATGTATATTGTGTAGATGTTGGATGAAATGTTCTGTAGACATCTACTAGGTCCATTTGATCTGTTGCATATTTTAGATCTTGGATTTCTTTATAGATTTTTTGTTTGGATGACCTATCTATTGATGATAATGGGGTGTTAAAGTCTCCCACAGCCACTGTGTTGGCGTTTATATATGCTTTTAGGTCTTTCAGGGTATGTTTGATGAAATTGGGTGCGTTGACATTACGTGCACACAGACTGATGATTATTATTTCCTTTTGGTCTATTTCCCCTTTAATTAGTATGGAATGTCCTTCTTTATCTCGTTTGATCAATGTAGATTTGAAGTCTACTTTGTCAGAGATAAGTATTGCTACTCCTGCCTGTTTTCGGGGGCCACTGGCTTGGTAAATCTTCCAGCCTTTCATCCTAAGCATATGCTTATTTCTGTCAGTGAGATGAGTCTCCAGTAAGCAACAAATGTTTGGATCTTCTTTTTTAATCCATTTTGTCAAACGGTGCCTTTTGATGGGTGAATTAAGTCCACTAACATTAAGCGTTAGTACTGATAGGTATGTGGTGATTCCTGCCATTTAGTTGTCTTAGTTGTTTGAAGGTTTGATTGTGTGTACCTAAATTGATGTTACTCTCTATTGTCTTGCTTTCTTTTCCTGTGGTTTGGTGCTGCCTGCCTTTTCATGGTTAAGTTGGGTGTCACTTTCTGTGTGCAGAATCCCTTGCAGAATCTTTTGTAGTGGTAGCTTTGTGGTCACATATTGTTTTAGTTTCTGCTTATCATGGAAGACTTTTATTGCTCCATCTAGTTTGAATAATAGCTTTGCTGGGTAGAGTATCCTGGGGTTGAAGTTATTTTCATTCAATTCCCGGAAGATCTCACCCCACATTCTTCTTGCTTTTAATATTTGTGTTGAGAAGTCTGCTGTGATTTTGATGGGTTTACCTTTGTATGTTACTTGTTTTTTCTCTCTTACAGCCTTCAATATTCTTTCCTTAGTTTCTGAACTTATTGTTTTAATGATGATATGTCGTGGAGTAGTTCTATTTTGATCTGGTCTGTTTGGTGTCCTGGAGGCCTCTTACATCTGTATGGAAATATCTTTCTCTAGATTCGGGAAATTTTCAGTTATTATTTTGTTGAAAATATTACGCATTCCCTTTGTTTGCACCTCTTCTCCTTCTTTGATGCCCATGATTCTCAAGTTTGGGCTTTTGATGGAGTCAGTGAGTTCTTGCATTTTCTTTTCACAGGTCTTGAGTTGTTTAATTAATAGTTCTTCGGTTTTTCCTTTAATTACCATTTCATCTTCAAGTTCTGAGATTCTGTCTTCTGTTTGTTCTATTCTGCTGGATTGGCCTTCTGTTTTGTTTTGCAGTTCTGTTTCATTCTTTTTTCTGAGGTTTTCCATATCCTGGCAATTTTCCTCCTTAATGTTGTCTATTTTTGTCCTGAGTTCATTTATCTGTTTATTCATTGTGTTCTCTCTTTCACTTTGGTGTTTATACAGTGCTTCTATGGTTTCCTTTATTTCTTCTTTTGCTTTTTCAAATTCTCTATTTTTGTTGTCTTGGAATTTCTTGAGTGTCTCCTGTACATTTTGGTTGACCATATCCAGTATCATCTCTATAAAATTCTCATTGAGTACTTGTAGTATGTCTTCTTTTATATCATTCTTGTTTGCTTCATTGGGTCCTTTGGCATAGTTTATCTTCATTTTGTTGGAGTCTGCATCTGAGTTTCTGCTCTCTTCATTCCCCTCTGGTTCCTCTACTAATTTTTTGCTGTGGGGAAACTGGTTTCCCTGTTTTTTCTCTCTTCGCATCATTGTCTTTGGTTTTGTTACTGTCCCTGTAGTGTGTGCAATTAAGTATTTTCTAGCTTGTAATAATAACAATGGTAATATTTAGAATGGAAGGGTGAGCTGAGATGGAAAGCAAGAAGTTAAAGAAAAGGGTAAAACAAATATACAGACAAGAGGGAGAAAGCAGAACAAGGTTTCAGATAAGAAAGTTTCAAAGGTATAAACAGGGAGCATTAGTGTACTAATTGACAGTAAGCTGAACAGACATTATAGAGACAGAGAGAGGATTGAAAATCAAAGATAAAAAAAATAAAAAGTAAGTAAATGAAAGAAATATCTATATATAAAAATGAATTAAAATAAAATGGAAAATAGAACATTAAAAAAAATGGAACCAAAAAACTTCCAAGTTTATATGCAATGCAGTTTCAGTCTTAATAATTTGGGTGTCCATCTCAGTCTCCAGTCCTGGCGATGGTGCCTCAGATGTTGTTCTGTAGTTGTCTCATCAAAGGGGATGCATAAAGTAGAACAAAATTACACACACACACACACACACACACACACACACACACACAAAGCCCCACCAAGTGTCCCAAGTTCAAATGCAATACAGTTTCAGTAAGTTTTTTGGCTTGCAGGTGTAATTCAGTTTTTCTCTCATCAAAGGTAGGGAGAAAAAGAAAAAAAAAGAGTCTGGAGACAGTTCTGAGAGTGGTATCTGCAACTGTGGCTTGCCTGCCTGCTGCTCTCAGCCTGCTGTAGCTGGCAGCATTATTTATGCAGATCTCTGGAGTGAACTTAGCACTCACCTGGTCCCACAGGCTTTGTTTGTTCAGAGTTCTCCTGTGTGGGAGCCTCTGCTACAGGCTTTCCCCTTTCCAAGCACTGGGCAAGGTGACACTGCCCCCACATTGTCAGGCCCGTGTGTTTATTTACAGTTCATGTGGAAGGTGGGTCTTCCGTCCTCTCCTGTGGAGTTTTTCTCCCTCTGCCACTCTCACAAGCTTCCCTGCTCCTGGTTGCTGGGTGTGCACCCCGCTCCTGCCAGAGGCTCTCCGGCCAGGCTGGCTTGTTTATTTACAGTCCTGGGAAGGATTCCCTTCCCCCAATCTTCAGTGCTCAGGGTGCCCCACCCTCTTTCCAGGGTGTCTTAATTGTTTGTATTGCTTATTACTCAGTTTCTCTTTTTTTCCCCGGGTAGAAGTCAGTCTGTCCAGCGGGCTATGCTGCTCTGGCCCAGGCTTGTCTGTGGGGGTACCATGGTACTGCAAAGCTCACCTGGTCCGCGTCTTCCCAAGCTGTCTGGGTGCTGGCCACTGGCAGTCCCAAGGGCCCTCCTCGTTTCTCTGTTTAACGTGAGGTGGAGATTCTCTGCGCCAGCTGGAGATGTGGAGGGGTCAAAGTTATGCCTTTTCTCAGTGATTATGCCTGCAAAGTGTGTCTCCAGCGTCTCTCCAAGATTTCACTATAGGAGGCTCGCTTTCTGCTTCCTACCTCTAGTCACCATCTTGGAATCCCCCCAATGTGAAGGTTTTTAAATGAGACACCATTTAAGTTAAGAATTTGAAATTTCTTGAAATAGAGGTTTGTGATAATTGCACAACAGAATGAACGCAGTTAGTATTTTTGCAATAAGCAATGGAAATAAAACAAAGACAGACATTTAAGAGAAGAAACTAAAATACAGATCCAGTGAATAGAATGAGAGCTTCATCTTGAATAGAGGAACAGCAACAAAACTTTGGTGGCCAATAATGTACTATTTTGACTTCTCCATTAATTTCAGGAATTCCTTAGAGATTGTAATAACATGGTCAGATTTTGCTAATTGTGAGCACAGGGTATTGTATTGAGCCCTAAGGTCATATAATAATCAGCCAGTGACCCTAATTCATCAGTTTGACTCATCCCAATGTGTCTCCATACCAGAGTCTCCTCTTCTTATGGTTGTTGCATCAGGAAGTTCATATCAGACACTCTGCTCCCATCAAGCCTGAGGAAAGATCCAGGCTTCACCAGGCATAAGGCAAGGGAATTATACTGGATCTGCATTCTTTCCTCATGAATCAGCAGAGGACCAGCCTAAACCAGTAAGTGCTGGGAGTGACTTGGATGGTGGAGGGCCCATTGGAAACATTTCCTCATTACCATAACTAACATGACAGTTACAGAAGCCAGATAAGAGAATACGTCCATGGAATATTTCAGTTGTGATGAATGTGAAGCTTATATTGTGTATTATATTAAAGGTTCCAGAGAATAGAAAGTTTTGCTTTCCTCCTCCACTTGTTATATTTGACTGTCATCTCATTCACAAATTTTAAAATTTGTCCCTGTGAACTGTTTCTTAAGCTCTCCAAAATGACTTGAAATAAAATGATGTTGAAGGCTGACAGTAACACCGTGCCTTATATTTGAGGGCTTCATTAGTCCTGAACTGAGCAATGTGTTCTCTATGGCTTGTTTCATTTCATCTGCATAGCATTACACAAGTCATAGTTACCCAGTTTATTTTGAAGAAAATAAAGGATATGATAATATTTTCCCACACCCATTTTCAGGTTGTTAGTTATAAAAAGTGTTGAGATTTTGGAATTGGTGATTTTGAATATAGACATGGGCTATATCCAGGCAAATAATCCCTTAAACAACTCAATGAGACATTTCACTTTTTTGTCACGTCAAGAAGAGTCTCCTGAAGTATCACAGTTGTGACCTCATGGAGATAAGAGAGAAAAAACCTGGGTGGAGCCTGCTAAACCAAGCATAGAAATGATGGATATCTATGAAAGGACACAATATCAGAAGGAATATGCATGTGATAATTGAGTACAGATTTCTTCCCCTTCCCTATATAACTGAACACTTTCTTCTTCATGCTTATAATACTTCTGCTTTTCTCAGAAAATTTGAGTTTTAAAATGCACTGCATATATAATTGTGTTTAAGGTGGCAGTTACCTGCTTTAAAATTTCTGATAGCCAGGCACAGTGATGTACTTGGGGGAGGAAGGAGGATCCCAAGCTTGAATCCTGCCCAAGCAGAGCTTTGTGAGACTCTGCCTCAAGCACAAAACAAAACAAAAAATGGGGTTGAGGAATTAACTCAGGAGGTAGAGTCTTGCCGGTGCCAGTCACTCATGCCTATAATCCTAGCTACTCAAAATGCAGAGACCAGTAGGATCATGGTTCAAAGCCAGCCCAGGCAAACAGTTCATGTGACACTATCTTGAAAAAAACCCATCATATAAAAATGGACTGGTGAGTGGCTCAATGTGTAGGCCCTGAGTTCAAACTCTAGTACTGCAAAAAGAAAGGAAGGTAGAGACCTTGCATACTAAAGATGATTAGTCCCTCAGTTAAATGACCAGTAGTGAAAAAAATTTAAAAAATCCTTTCTGACAGTTGAAACACAACTATCAAAGTTTTAGTAAATAATGCCTGAAGGCTGACAACAAAATTTTGATTCTATTGGTTCCATTTGTTCTAATTGCACAGAGCAGACAGTTTGTATTTCTAAGTCTTAGAATTGATGTCAGATGTGATTTCAAGTTGGAACCACTGAACTGAGGAAGGATTGAACAGACATGGATGCTCACTATGTGATTCTTATGTGTGAATATGTAAAATAAGCATGAAATTATATATACAATTAATAATTATGATGTTAATATTCTTGCCATTCAATTATAATACCCTAGCTCTTGAAGTCATTGCTTAAATATTTCTCCAGTGAGTCATCTTACATTTGTCCTTATATAAATATCTGTTCTATAGTTGAAAATGAATACCTACCTCTCTTTCATTTTGATTCCCAGATCCTTTATCTTGCTTAGCACACAGAGGATATCAAATATAAAATCCTCTGATAAACACTGAAAAGGTACTTCCTTGGTCCACACAAGTTGGGTGTGATCAGAGTGATGATACACTTGGTGCTTTTCTGTCTGTACTTTCACAATTTTCAGTGAGGTACAGCAGAATAAAGACAAGAAATGATAGGTCTTGTCTGTCTCTGGCCCCTAAAATTTCATTTGACAAAATGTATTTTTTGATAGTTCAAAATCATACAAGATATATTCATGAGTATAAAAACCAAAGAAGATGCAGAAAGAGAAATAGGCAAAGAGACTATGTTTGAGAGCTGATTCAGTTTTGAATCCCATCAAACTAGAATTTGCTTGCTTTTAGCAATTAGTTTCAGCCATAAACTCACTGTTTTCATGAAAATGGAAATCTTTATCAGATATTAGGTTTCAAAAGAACCTTTTGTGCCACCATATTGTGAAAAATTAGCATTATTTTCCTTGTTCCCATTAAGCCGTATGAGAACCTGCCAGTTGAAAAATTTATACACATTTTACAATATGTTGTCTTCCTAACTCTCTACTTGGACTCTCTCTCCTTTATCAGAGACATATGGAAATATTTGCTATTTAATTTGAAATTTCATGATCAATAGTCATACAAAGTTTGTTATTAGATACATATAAACAATTTTTTAATTATTCATTTATTCACATGTGTGCACATTGTTTGGGTCATTTCTTCCCCACCCTGCCCCCTTTCTCCACTCACTTCCAGGCAGAATCTGTTCTGTCCTTATCTCTAATTTTGTTGAAGAAAAGACATAAGCATAATGAGGAAGATAAAGTGTTTTTGCTAGTTGAGTTAAGAATAGCTATACAGAAAGACTCATAGCATTGGTTTCATGTACAAATGGTAAACAATGTTTTGACAAGATACAATAACAGTAATAGTTTTGGTTTATTATAACTGATTTTCTAATTGACGCATCAAGTGTATCTGAACTATAGTAAAAAATACATGAATTGATGGAATTCAAATAACTCTCACACCCATAGATTAGGTGAAAATTTATATGTGTGTGATATGGAAGGAGATGAAAGGATATTGAAAATTTGCTGAAACAGTAAATTGTCTATTTAAATGATGATCTTCCTTCAAATAATGCTTTTTTATCACTTAAAGCATTTGAAATTGATGTATATACTTCACAGAGAAAACATAAACCAATGTTAATGATAATGTTAAGTTATACATTTCTGAAGAATTAGATCTTTAGTTGTAGACTACTTAGATGGTTTTTGCATACATTTTAGATAATCCTTAAAGAAAACACCATATGGCTACATGGATTAGTGCAAGCTTGTACATATTGATGTACAAATATACCCATTTCATTCATAACAACAAGTTTCTTTGGAGGAGGGCCGGATTGAGAACAATTATGTGGGAGAATGGAATCATGCAGCAATAACAACAACTCATGTTTTAAAAATGACAGTTTAAATGTGTCCAAAGTATAAGTTTTTACTCATCCATTTAAAAATATTTATTTAAAAATATGGGTAGTGTATGATCCAGCAATCCCACTCCTGGGGTTATACCCAAAGGAATGAAACACAGGTTACTCCAGAGGCACCTGCACACCCATGTTTATTGCAGCACTATTCACAATAGCCAAGTTATAGGAACAACCAAGATGCCCCACTACTGATGAATGGATCCAAGAAAATGTGGTATTTATACACAATGGAATTTATTCAGCCATGAAGAAGAAGGAAATCTTATCATTTGCAGGTAAATGGATGAAACTGGAGAACATCACTCTGAGAGAGGTCAGCCAGGCTCAGAAGACCAAAAATAGTATGTTCTCATTCATATGTCAACTTTAGATCTAGGGCAAATACAGCAATGTGGTTGGACTTGGGTCACATGACAAGGGGAGAGCACATATGGGAGATATGGGAATAGGTAGAAAACCTAAAATATGAAAGCGTTTGATGTCCGACTCTAGAGGAATTAATAAAGAAAGCTTAAAGCGACAGAGGTTAACATGAGAGGGGGATCAGGAACCATTGTAAAGATCAGTTAGAGATGAATCAACTTGGGTTGTAACACTTTTGTACATGAAAGCAATGCTAGGAATCTTTCTGTATAGCTATCCTTAACTCAACTAGGAAAAATGTTTTGTCTTCCTTATTATACTTATGTCTTCTCTTCAACAAAATTAGAGATAAGGGCAGAACAGGTTCTGCCTGGAAGTGAGGGGGGGAGGGGAGGAGAAGGTGGGAGTGGGAGGCAGGGAGTAGAAATGGCCCAAACAATGTATGCACATGTGAATAAATGAAGAATACAATTTTTTTAAATAAAAATACAGGCATAGGTATTACTGACTGTATGCACACATAATAATATTGATTGGGTACTGTCTAAATCTGCTGAAATATTATAAGGCTATGATTATTTATCCTTGATAGGATATAACCACAAAATCATTAGTATACCAATACTCAGAAGTGGATGTGGCCCAATGCTACAAAATCTTGTTATTTTAAAATAATCACAGAATAATATATTTATAAAACAGTCTGAGAACACTAATACTATGCAATTAAATATTTGAAGCCTTTTTACAATCACTCTGTGAGCTAGGTAATCTTTACCTCCATTTTAGAAATGATGAAACTGCTCTATTGTGTTTACATGGATTCCTCTAATACAAATGGATTTCTCTTTTGTATTTATCCCAAATCATAGTATGAGTTGACTAATTAATAAACCTCAAACACCTTCAAGTAGGTGAGGTAAGAGAATTGGAATCATATAGACACAAAATGTATTAAACAGTTCAAGAATTATGGAACAGAAATATGTACTTTGCAAGTTTACCTGGTATCAAATTATAGTCATTAAAGATACATAAGAAGGTTTATAATCATAAAAAAAATTAAGCATTCTTCCAAATCTACAATCAATATACTGAAGAAAAAAGTGAAGAAATGATTCTATTGGTAGATATTTTACTGAAATTGCCTGGAGTAGATACAAATAAGTTTCTATAAAATAAAAAAAATACTCACATGTGTTTATTTTGCAGTTTCAAACTTTTTAACCAATTTGAAGTAGAGTGTATGCTAAAATCACATTTGTGGTTCACAGTGACATTGGTTATGAGCATCTCACCTTAACATATTTATCAAAATTTGAAGTCCATATAAACTAAAGATACAAGGCTTATATTAAATGGCATGTACTGTTTTCTGACAATAGTGTCAGCTATAGTTTTCAGATAATACAGACATAGCTCACATGCAGTGTCTTAAATATCTTAACTTAAATGTATTTCTACCATTGTTTGAGTATTTGCTTTCTCTGTATATGCTTTCCATTCCCAATCCTCTTTGTTTTGAAAAGGTGTCCAAGTAACACAGAAGAACCTAATCTAACAATTATCCCAGAATTCCATCTGATGGGACTCTCAGAGAATCCAGAACTGCAACCCATCCTCTTTGGACTGTTCCTGTCCATGTACCTGATCACTGTGCTTGGAAACCTGATCATCACTGTGGCAACTGGGTTTGACTGTCATCTCCACACCCCCATGTACTTCTTCCTCTCCAACCTGGCCTTGACTGACATCTTTTACTATCTACTACAGTCCCAAAGATGATTGTGGACATTCAGGCTCAGAATAAAATTATCTCATTTGTGGACTGCATCACTCAAATGACTCTTTGTATAATTTTTGGAATTACGGATGATATGCTTCTGACCGTGATGGCCTATGACTGGTTTGAGGCCATGTGTCATTCATTGGATTACTCAGTCATTATGAACCCTCATATTTTGTATTTTGTTGCTCTTTTTGTGTTTTTTATTTAGTCTTTGTGAATCCCAAGTACACAACTTGATTGCCTTATATTTTACCCACTTCAAGGATATGGAAATTTTTTATTTCTTCTGTGAGCCTTCTCAACTACTAAATCTTGGTTGTTATGATACCTTTACCAAAAATTTAGTCTTGAATTTGGTTGGAGCTATTTCTGATTTTCTTCTTCTATTGGGGATCTTCTTGTCTTACTATAAAATGTTTTCCTCAATTTTGAGAATTCCATCATCAGACGGGAAGTATAAAGCCTTTTCCACCTGTGGGTCTCATTTGTTAGTGGTTTGCTTATTTTATGGAGCAGCCATAGAAGTGTACCTTGGATCAGATGTATCATACACCCCTAGAAACAGTGCAGTGACCTCAGTGATGTATGCTGTGGTTGTCCCCGTGCTGAACCCATTCATCTACAGCCTAAGGAACAGAGAGATTAAAACTGCCCTGTGTAAGCTGCAGAGCAAAGGAAACTACTCTTTACACATTCTGTACTTTATGTAATTCATTTTGGAAACCCAGTTTCTAGACTTGAAATCCTGTCTTGTTATAGTTTTTGTTACTTCATGACTTACATTCTACTCCATATTTAAATATTGCTTAATGTGATTTGCCTTGAATTCTGAGAATATTTTTGAATCTTTCATCATAACCAGTATGACTATAGTAATATAACAAGGCAGTTTCTGTAATTCTTGACCAAAGAACCTGGTTTAGGAGGGTAATATTACATCTCTTTTTAAAGATTACATCAATGTAAATTATCCATTTTTGTACTGGAAATTTATGTATATATTGTTGAAAATAATAACACTTCTGTAATTGTATTTCTATTACAAAACAATGTTATTCTGCTCTCAAGGATTTACTTTGAAGAATATGTATTGTAATAATTTAGCATGCTTTTGGGGCTGTTCCTACCTCCCCAAAAGTTTAATTTATGAAGACCTCATCCACATGTACTATTCAGTCTGATTGGTGCACTTTCTTTCTTCCTCATATCAGTATGTCTATATTATTGTCCCCTCTTTGTACCTTAATAACTACATCAAAATTTACTTCCTCTGAAGTAGATTAATCATTGATAAATGCATACATTCTGAAGGACAGCCAACATGAAACAAAGTCCAGCTTCAAATCAAGCTGTATTATATTAGAAAACAATGAATAACCTCTTCAAATTGAGATCTCGCATATCTCAAATTGAGTTAGTGATTGCAGAGGGTTGTTGTAAGCATTAAGTTAATACACAAAAGGATATGACATGATGGCTTCAACACACATGCTCAAAAAATGTTCCTGCTCTCCTTATTTGAGTTCCTGACTACAACCATTATTCCCTCCCTTTCTTTGTCAGTGCGAACCACTAAATTCTCCACAGAAATGGTCATTGCTCTGCAACTTAGTTGAGCATCATCCAGAATTGAGAATGAGATTTTCAAGTTCACATCCAATCCCACATTTGACAGCTACATGGCAAAGTCAAGGTACATAATTTTTAAGCACTAACTTCCCTACCTAACACAAAGCTCTATATATGTCCAGACATTTGGAAATCAAATGATAGGATATCTAACAAACATCCAAACTCACCGCAGTCATCTCCTTTGTGAGCTGCCTGATACAGATGTCTGCTTTTTTAAAAACAATGTAGGGATAATACGTTTCTGACTGTGATGGCTGATGACCAGTTTGTGAAGAGCTGTCACGTTCTGTATTACTTAGAGAGCAAGAACATTCATCTCATTGTCTACTTAGTTCTGGTGTCTATTTTTGGGCAGCTTTTTTGAAATCTGTGATGCACAATTTAATAGCATTATAATTTATTTTGAGTGCATTACAGTATAATTTAAATTTAATTTTTTTTCAAAATTTCTTTCTCCTTTATGATTGTACAAAATAATGGGCTTCATGATGAAATTTTCATATTTACATACTATGAATATAAATATTGTCTCCAGTGTCATCAATTTCCCTTCTCCATCTGGTCACCACTTACTCACAAATTAATCTCCTTGTACTTTCATGTCTATGCTTTTAATCTACATATTGCATCTAATAGAAAATGAGTGATACTTGTGTTTATGAAACTGGCCTACTTTATATTACTGAATTACTAGCAGTTCTGCATATTCTTGCAAATAACAAAGTTTCCCTTATTTTATGGCTGAATAGTATATAGATAGATAGATAGATAGATAGCATATATGTGTGTGTATGTATATGTGTAAAGTGATAAAGAAAACATTATATATGAAGGATATATAATATATATAAAGAAAACTTTGTACATGCATATATATGTATGCCTATATCATCTATATGTATTTATGCATATAATGTTTTCTGACTACTTTCATCTGTTCATGGAAACCTAGGTTCATTCTGTGATTAAGTCTATGTGCCTGTTTGTGTGCCAGTACCAGTTGGTCTTTGTCAATAATTTCAATACACACATTGTGACACCTCTAGCACTGCTGGTTTTTCTCAGGATTCTACTTCAAAGGAAGCAGAATTCAATCTACTTATTGAGATGCAAATTGGGGACAATAATATAGATATATTGACATAAGGAAGAAAGAAACTGCTCCAATCAGACTGAATACTACATGTGAATAAACTCTTTAATAAAAGGAATTTTATAGGAGTCAGAAAATCCTAGGCTGCCCACAGAATTGCTTGGAAATTATTACACATAATCTTCAGAGTAAATCCTTGAGAATATTGTTCTTAAATTACACAGTTAAAATATCTCCAAAATCCTCTGTATTTATAATTCTTCTGAGACAACGTTTCAGTTTGTGGATATAAAAAAATAATTCTGGATATTTATGATTTTGATCATTGCATTACAATGTAAATATAATTAATGCTAAGCCATGCATTTAACCAGACTATATTTATGCATATATAATTGCTCAATATATACTACTATATTTATAATTATTGCAATTATATGTATAATTGTGTATAATTACTACTTATAATTATCATATAATCAAACTATGTTATATAAGGGAACTGGATATGGATATTTAAAAAGCCACATAATAATTGAATACTATTCGCAAGGTTTCTCCTAAAGAGAAAAGCCAAAGACCTGTTCTTGATTTTATTTTCCATTTTACTTCTTCCTCCATTAACAAGCATAATGCCTTTGAGATTTGATAAATTCAAGAAATTTGGCTTAATGCAATTTCTGTGTATTGAGCCTACAAGTTCCTAAGGTACTAAATATTCATCCCAGGACTCCAATATTGTAGGTATAATTCATAGGACTCCATGTATTTGTCTCCTCCCTAACTTAGTTTTGTGTATCACAGGAAGCTCCTATCTGACCCTGTATTCATATGAATTCTTAGGACAGATGTTGAGTGTTCATTGGGCACTAGTCATGAAAAGGTATTGGAACCACATGTTTTGGCCATGACCTGCAAGACAATCCACAAGACTCATTCAATTTTAATGGAGATGAGGGGTTGTCAAATGTCTATCAGAAACACTGTTTTCTGTCATGGGGATGAACATGAAATTCTTGGGAGCAAAATGAAATCTGCAAATTTTCAAATATGAATTCTGTACACTTTGTGACTTTAATTATTATGGGGTTCCCCAAAAATCTTCCATTCACTGCCTCCTGAGTATCTCGGTTATTGGCATGAGACACTGCACTCATCCTACCAGATTTTTGGTAAAACAAGAGAGAAATCTTGTTTGCATTGTCTTTATGACTACATAGGGCTTTTCACCAGGAAAATCTTGGAAGTCTTCTGTTTTGACAACTCAACTAGCATTTGCTGACTGTGCTCTGAATTTAGGGATTCCAGTGAATTATAAAGATAGACCTGTGCTTGTTATCACCTCCATCATGTATGGGAAGGATAACTGCAGCTCATAAGCAAATGAACCAGAACAAGGAGATACACAATAATCAGCATGAATCTTCCTATTCTCTGCTCTACTCTATATCCTCCTACAATTCATAAGCATCCTACGAAATACCAAAATGTGAGCTGAAGTCAGAATTTCATATCATTTTATTTAGAATCATGACAGTTTCACTTATTATTTCTTTTTAACATAGAGGATATTTTTAGTATCTCTGTGTCTTAACTTGTTTATTGCTAGTTTGGGCAACTACAGTGAAGAAGGACTCAACAGATAATGTATACTGTCCATGTAGGATGAATACATAATGTAAAACTAAAATTTATTGATTTACTTTTAAAATTTTTGTTGTGCTGGGCAGGGATACATTGTGGCATTTATGAAGGTTCTTACTGTGGTACAGGAGTTTGAACTCAGGGTCGCAGGATTTCTAGGCAGGTGCTCTACCACTTAAGCCACTCTGCCAGCCTTTTCTTGTGTTGGGTAATTTCCCTGGACTAGCTTTAAACTGGGATCCTCCTGATCTTTGCCTCCCACTTGGTTCCAATTACAGGTGTGAGCCACAGGTATCTGGTATATCACAGCTCTTTCTGTGGAGTCTATTACTCACTCTGTTCCACTTATGTGATGTGTTTGGACAAATCCTTCTGAACCTCATTACTGTTTCACGGAAAAACCTAGAGATCTCCCCAGGGATACATTCCAACAAGACCTGGATTGTTAAAAGAAAGATTGTCATGATATTTTGAAACTGTGTCTTAAGTATAATAGAATAATTTTTGATAGTGACTGATTTTCATGGGAACAAAACTGCAGGTGATTAACAGTAAAATTGTTTTGAGTTGGTTGTTGGAGTTTAAACACTCTCCTACTCACACAGTTTCTGGAAACTCTCAATTCTGAGATATTGATAAAGGTATAAAAAGTTTTAAAAGATGATAATAGGGAATTGTGAAACTAATCACATCTTTCCCTCAGGGTCTGCTGTGCAAAAGAGAAGGCTTTGAGGTTGATGTATGTATTTCACAGAGAGACTTGAAGGTACATACCCCTGCAAACTCATACATTTCTGTTAAAATTGGCATTGTGTGGTAGACACTAAGATGGGATTTAGATATATTTAGTTACATTTTTAAGAAAACCATTCTGAATAATAAATTCATATTGACATGAAATATTGATATTAAAATATACATACCAAATGACTGAGTATTGATGTATTGGAAGGATAGGTGTGTAGGAGAATGAAATCATTTAGAAATACTCAGAACAAAAATTTCATAGATAATAACTCAAATCTCAATAAAATACCAGATGTTAAATGCATGTTATTACATATACATAATTTATTATTAATTTATTATAGGTAGAGCACACTATTGACAGTAATAGTAGCAATATTGACGGAGAATTTTTAAATTCCAATAAAATGTAGTTTTCAAAAGTTGCCAAAAATTGTAATGCAATTGCCACCAACCTGGTAAAGGACAAGAACACAAGAACTTCTGATCTCAACAACTTCAAATGCAATGGTCAATTATCAGAGTAACAAAGTAGTATTACCTAAGCACTAGAATATAAAAAAATAAAATCAAAGAAAAAATCATTCACCCCACATATTATAGTGAGTTTTCATTGAATTGATACAAATAATCACATACAAAATTTAAAGAATTAAAAGTATTTTTCAAGCTTTCTTTATTTTTAAATTATTTCCCAGTGCATTGTATACTTGATTACCTGGATCTTATATTTTTATAAACTCAGATACATCAAAATTGGTAGTATATCAAAGGGAAGAATAACTTTTCTATATTGCATATACTTAAAAGACAGTATTTGAGAGATCAAGATGGTGGATAGCAGAGTGAAGCAGAAACTCTGAGAGTCACAATTTCACACAATACTTCAGAGACATGGTAGTTACATTTGGGGTAATTGTGATTAATTTTAGTGAACTTAATTACCAACAACACTTAGGGTGCACATAAAATTCAAAGACTGACCCTTAAAACAGCTTTACTTGCACATAACACCCAGGGAAGTACTGGCATGTCCTGGAACAGCACAGCCACCAGTGTTTCTCAAAGAAAGCCACCAGCCATTATTTCTCTCCTTTTTTTTCTTTTTCTTTTTGTTTCTTTTTTCTTTGAAAAAGCAGAAGACTAAGGATCAAACTGAACTGGATTGTGATGCACTGGACTTGTATCACATGGACACAGCCTACATACACCCCACTGGTCTGGACCTAACTCCACCAGTGAATCTGAACTGTCAACAGCTGAGGACCACACACCACCTTCCCTTGAGTAAAACACATAATCTAATACAGCTGGTGGGCATATTTCCCTGCCTCCACCTGAACAAAACCGAATGTCATAAAGAAAGAACATAATTGATCTCTACCTGGCAGGGACCAGGTGGAACATTGCAACAACCTCTGAGAGTAGGGGTAGGGCAAGAAGTCAACCTCCCAGGTTGGGGAGCGGGAGTGGGGTGGATTGCTGTGTTTACTTCCTTGGACAGAGGGTGGGACACAACTCTGAATTGCCAAATCTTGCTTGGGGAGAGGCTAACCTACCACAGCCAAGGCAGCTATGGAGTAACTCAGCTGCTGCCTGGTGAAAAAATAAACATATCTGACCATGTTAGAGAAGCAGGGGGTGAGCACGCATAGAGCTAAATTGCAAACTGTGATGTGGGTAGGAGAGACCAGTGGATGCTAATCTCATGGTGAGATTACTTCAGAGAACCCACACACACACACCAGATGACTCACCACACCAAGGAAATACTGAGCTCAAAAACCCCAAACTAATTCTTCCCTAAGCTTTCTAACAAAGAGAGGCAATTTCCATTACCACACAGCTCACCATACCAACCTTGACAAGGGACAGGGACACTAAGAATGTCTGAGGCAAAAGCAATAGTACCTGGATTTGATTCCAAAGGATAAGTCCAGAGCTTTTGGTGAACTGTTTTTCTTTCTTTTTATCTCCCTTGTGTAGTTAGTATTTTTAATTTTATTACAACTATTTTCTTATCCTTACTCATACTCTGTTCATTTTCTCTCTTCTTCTTATACTACAAATCATTGATACTTATCTCTCTCTTCTTCTCTTCACAAATATTGACCTGCTTAGCCCTCTCTTGCCCCACTTTCCTTTCTCTCTTCAAACTATTTTTCTGCCTGTTTCTTCCATTATCTCCTCCTATCTTCACCTTTCACTCATCAGCTCTCCCTATTTTTTACACAAAGCCCTTATTTCATCCATACTCACCACTTAACAACTAGTCTGCTGTACCAGTTGTACACAGTTCCCCATCCATCCTGTCCCTCTGCAATCAGTCTCCCCCACAACTAATCTACATTTTAACATTTGTAAGGGTCCTACTACACTACAGCCCCCACACCTGACACCCCTTCCCACCCAACCCATCCCCTATTTCTATCCTCCTTTAACAACATCTTTTTAATTATCTAAGTGTCTATCTCCACCCAAACAACCATTATCCCCTCAATTCCTACAGTTAATAGATGATATCACCAAGGGGCTCTACATGTATTATGTAAATAATTGAGTGTGCAAATTTGTTATTGACAATTTATACCTCTATGTCAAGGAACAAAATACAGTGGAAAGCCATTCCAGCAGACTAGACAGGTAGACAGAATTTCAGGGTTCAACACAAAATAGATATGAAAGAAAACAACAGAAAACTCTTAGACAGAAGACTCAAGAGCTGTGAGAGTAATATGCAAGAACTCAGTGATTCCATAAAAAGGCCAAACCTGAGAATCATGGGCATTGAAGAAGAGAATAGGTGCAAGCCAAAGTTATACATAATAGATTCATTAAAACAATAACAAAAAATTTCCCAGATCTCAAGAAATATATCCATTCAGGTACAGGAAGCCTTCAGGATGCCTAATAGACATGACCAAAATAGAATCTTTCCATAGCACATTATTGTTAAAACAACTAGCTGAGAGAATTAGGAAAGAATACTGAAGTATGTAAGAGAGGAAAGTCAAAGAATATATAAAGGTAAACCCATAAAAATAACAGCAGATTTCTCAACAGAAACCTTAAAACCAAGAAAGGAAAGGAGTGAGGTATTTCAAGCACAGAAAGAAAAAATTTCAGTCCTCTGTTATTCTAGCCAGCAAAGCTATCATTCCAAATTAATGGAGGAATAAGTCTTCCATGCTAAACTGAGACAATATATTAACACCAAACCACCACTACACAAGATTCTGAAAGGAATCCTACACAGAGAAGATAAAAATAAACATAACTGTGAAAAGATAGGAAATATTAAACCTCAAGAGAAGAAAAGTACTCAGAAAGTAACATAGAATTTATTGTAAATGCACAAATACTTCAACAACAAAGAACTAAATGGTAAAAATCACCAAACACTTCTCAGTATTAACACTGAATTTTAATGGACTTAACTCCACCATCAAAAGACACCATTTGGCAAACTGGATTAAAAAAGCAGACACCACAATCTGTCACAAAAACACCCACTTTATTGATAGAAAAAAACTCTGTGTTAGGGTGAAAGGGTGGAAGAATATTTAACAAGCTTATGGCCCCCCAAAACAGGCAGGTGAAGCAATACTTATATCAAATAAAGTGGAGTTCAAACACAAATTAGTCAGAAGAGACAAAGAAGGTCACTTCATTCTAATAACAGGAGCAATACATCAAGTGGAAATAACAATTATCAACTTGCATGTGCCCAAATCATTGTGCTCATGTTCATGAAACATACATGAGTGAACTTAAAATCACAGAGAGACCACAATACCATGATAGTAGAGAATACACTAGAAGCAATAGGAATAGGCTATTTGACTAAGAGAATCAATCAACAAATGGGACTGCATGAAATTAAAAACTTCTTCACAACAAAAGAAATTATTTGTAAAATAAAGACGATACCCACAGAATGGGAGAAAAATCTTTGCCAGCTGTACAAGGGACAGACAACCAGAATATACAGGGAGCTCCACATATAAAATTCCAAAAAATCAATGTCCCAATGAAGAAGTGGCAAATGAGTTGAACAGATCCTTTTCAAAGGAAGGAGTCCATGTGTCTAATAAACACATGAAAAAATTCTCATCATCCCTGTTCACAATGCAGTCCACCTCACTCCTTTTAAGATAGGTACCATCAAGAACACAAACAACAGCAAATGCTGGTGAGGATGTTTGCAAAAAGGAACCATCATACACTGTTGGTGGGAATGTAAGATATTACTATCATTATGGAAAACATTATGGAGTCTTCTCAAAATACTAAAAATAGATCTGCCATAAGACCCAGCAATATCACTCCTAGGGATGTACCTTAAGTGTTATGAGTCAGATTACAACAAAAGCACCTGCACACCCATGTTTATTGCAACACTTTTCACAATAGCTAATTTATGGAAACAGCAAAAATGACCCACTACTGAAGAATGGATTAAGAAAACGTGGCATTTATACACAATAGAATTTTATTCAGCCACAACTAAGAATAAATTTTGTCATGTGCAGGTAAATGAATGGATTTGGAGAACATCATAAATGAAATTAGCCAGGCTCAGAAGGCCAAAATCTGCATGCGCTCCCTCATTGTTGTGTATTGACCTAATACAGCAATATTCTGAAACGCTGGTCACACTAAGGGCAGGACACACATGGGAGGGGTAGTTTAAAAGAAGAAAACTAAGAACTTGAATATGGTTGATATGCTCTGTATACAAGAATGAACATAGAAATCTTAAACTGACTGAAAACACCATGAGAAAGGAATTAAGGCAGAATGAAGAAAATTACAGTAGAAAAATCATTTGGTTTTATAATTCATATAGACATTGAAATGTCACATGGAAACACCTTGTGTCACTACCTTTCTCTCAAACAAGGAAAAATGTCATGTTTTTCTTTTTATCTTTTCTCTTTTTTCTACTACAATGTTGGAGAACAGGAGGGCAGAACAGCTCCTGCCCTGTGGTGGTGGTGGTTGTACCAGTGGGAGTTTGAGGATGGTGGAGAAAGCAGGTAGGAGGTAGAAGACTTGCAAATAAAGTGCACACATACATGTAAATGCAACATGAGACTTGCTGAAAGCACTCCAGGAATTGGTGGAGTGAGGAATAAAGGAGAGTAGTGAAGGGGGAGAATTCAAGTACGATATGCTTGATACATTGTAAGAACCTTTGTAAATCCACATTGTACCCACATCCCGCACATCCATATAGGGAAAAAGGGCAATATTTGAGAAAGCAATTAATTTCGATAAGGGCAGAACTGAGAAATTCAAAGAATCAAGAAATGTCAAGAAGAAAATTGCACATCGTAATGTTTTGAGATTACAAATTAGCAACTTTGATTTACGTACAGATAATTCTCTTCAATAGTTATAAAGTTTCCAATTAAAAGTAAGTGGTTCCATTAGCATACAATAATATAAGGTAGGTTTGGTTGATTTTTACCTTCCTTTAATTTGAACACTTTTTTCTTTAAAAAGCAGACTGGTATTTATTGTGTTTTTATCTTAATTAGTGGATTTATTTCGTGGTGATAGTGGGCTTGTTATATGCCATGCTCATGATCTTTTAACATCCTTCTTTCAAGTGTCTGCTAAGGTATGGTATATAGAATGAGAGGAATAACACAGAAAGCAATATTTAAAGAGGTTTAAGAATGATTAGCCCTAGATTTAAAGACCACATATGAGGGAGAACATGCGATTTTTGTTCTTCTGAGTCTGGCTAACCTCGCTCAGAATAATGTTCTCCAGTTCCATCCATTTACTTGCAAATGATAAGATTTCATTTTTCTTGAGGGCTGAGTAAAATTCCATTTCTTCCTCATGCCCCCCCACCTCCCTTTTCTTCCCCACCCAGCTTGCTTCCATGAAGAAACTGTTCAGCGCTTTTCTCCAGTCCCGTTGAAGAGTATAAATAAGCAATAATAAGAAACACATAGCATTTTTGCTAGTTGAGATAAGGACAGCTATACAGAGAGATCCCAAGCATTGCTTTCATGGACAAATGTAGTACAACCAAGGTTGATTCATCTCTAACTGATCTTTACACTGGTTCCTGATCCCCTTCTCACGTTGACCTCTGTCACTTTAAGGTTTCTGTATTAATTTCTCTGGAGTGGGAACATCAAAGGCTTTCACGTTTTGGGTTTTCTATCTAACCCTGTACCTCCTGTATATGTTCTCCCTTTGTCATGTAACCCAAGTCCTACAACATTGTTGTATTTGCCCTAGATCTAAAGGCTGCATGATGTATGCACAAATGAATAAATGAAAATTAAAAAATCACATAAAAATAAAATAATGATTAGCACTTTTGAGAAGTACTGTTAAAATGTGCACCTCAATTATAAATACATTTAAGTGGGAATATTTGAACCGGAAATATGTAGTGGTTATTTCAGAGGACCCATGTAATTACTTCCTTTTTCTCATCATTTTTTCTTTTTTAAACAGGTGTTTAAGCAATATGCAATTAACAAATCACATTTCAGAATTCCACATCATGACAGTCTCCTAGTATAAAGAACTGAAGCCCATCCTCCTTGGACTGTTTCTGTCCGTGCACCTGGTTATGATGCTCAGGAGCATGACTATCATCCAGAACATGGGCTTTCATACCTATCTCTACACACCTAGGTACTTCTCCCTCTGCAATCTGTCTCTGTATGGTATCTGTTTCATCTCCACAATGGTCCAGAAGATGACTGTGAGCATCTAAATTTAAAGTAGTCATCTACTATGTGGGGTCCCTGACAAGGTGTCTTGTCATTGCTGGGTGTATGGATGACATGCCATATGATTTTCTATAAATGGTTTGTGGTCATCTGTGTTCCCATTTCTCATCCCCTGCACTATTCAGTCATCATGAATCCTAGCCATTTTGTCACCTTCTTTATTCTGGCTTTTATGCTTAGCCTCTTAAACTCCTTCCTGCAGAATTCACTGTAAACTTTGCCCAGTTTTAAAATTTTATTCATAACATTTTTAGCACATAATTGTTGCACAGATCAATATATTGTGACATTTAAATAGGTTCTTATAATATATACTATTTAGATTTGCCCCTCCATTGTTCTCCCTCATCCCTCTTCTTAGGACAATTTAAACAGATTTTATCCTTCTATTTTCATATAAGAATACAAAATACATGCACCATATTCACCCTTCCCTTATGTTCAACCTGAAAAGACCTATTTTACTCCTTGTCCTTCATTTTATTAAATGTATATTGATAGTCCAGGTTTTTTTCCCTGATATTTCAAGCTGGGATATACCATGCTTCAATCAAATTAAACCCTTGTTACTCTTTCTCTATCACCATGCTTCCCTAATATTCAATAGCTTACAGAACAGTACACTATATTATATTCATACATATATAAATATATCTATATTCATATATACATAGATATGTTCTTTCAATATTGTTCATTTTCTAATATTTTCTTTCCCTCACTTGTCTCCCATAGTCCCTTCAGACACTCCCTGACACAGTTTTGATCTGTCTTGCTATATATGTGTACATATATACCTCTGTATGTGATTATATATTATACATATATATATTTAACTTATGTGTCTAATATCCATATGAGAGAAGACACTGACTTTGGATCTTTTGAGCTTTGTTTACTTTGCTTGAAATGACATTTTCCAGTTCCATCTATTCATCTGCAAACAACATAACTTCCTTCTTATTTATGGCTGAATAAAACTCCATTGTGTCTCTATACCACATCTCCAACAAATGGTGCTGGGAAAACTGAATTTCTACCTGCAGAAAACAAAAACAATATCCCAGTCTCTAACTCTGCACTGGCATCAAGTTAAAGTGGATTAAAGATCTTACTGTAAGATTTGAAACAGTGAAATTAATCCAGGAAAAAGTAGAGAACACACGGGACCACATAGGCATAGGAAAAACTTTATGAATACAACATGTTAGCAATTAAGAGAAAGTAAAGACAAATGAAATCATGTTGCCTCTTCATAGCAAAGGAAACAGTCACCAGACTAAAGAAACAGACTGCAGAATGACATGATAAGGGATTAATAGCAAGACATCTGACAAGGAATAAATAATCAGAATATACAAGGATCTCAAAAACTAACCTCTCAAAGAATCAACAACCCACTGAATAACTGGGGAAATGAACTGAGTAGACAATTATCTAAACAAGAAGTAAAAATGGCAAAAAAAAACCACATGATGAAATGTACAACATCTCTGGTCATGAATGAAATACCAATTAAAAGTACATTGAGATTTCACTTTACCTCAGTCAAATGGCTATTATCAATAACACAAACAACAAATGCTAGTGAAAATAGGTGAAAATAGTACACTTTGCCAATTTTAAGACATGTAAATTGATCGTTTATTCTGTTAGGCATCTATAGTCATCAATAGTGTCTGTTCTGAAACCTTCATCAATGTATTTATTTGTTACTATCTCTAGATTTTTTTCCTGTCTTGGAGACTGTTTCTCTTAATGGCAAAAATAATTCCTCCATTCTTAGAAAACCATCTTTGGCTCATTGGATGGATAAATTCCCATAAAAATATTATTTCCTTATCATCAGTTCTAACCTGACATTTGGCACAACCAGATAGGAGGATATTGATATGCAAAAAGTCAGAAATTATATGTGTAAATTTCATGGTCTGTCTTCTGTTGCTGCTTCTAGATAATCCACTCCATTTTTTATATTTTTACACAATTGTTATGCTGGTCATACATATTTCATCCACAAATGTAAAAAATAGATTTCTTTACAGTGTTCAGAAAGCACTGCACAAGTAAGTACTTGAAAGGGAATGATAAGGACAAGGATGAAAGTCACAGTGCCCTTAATATCGTGAATTGTATGATCTCAGATTCCTGAGTTGTAGGCCCTGAGCTAGGTTTTGTACAATTGTTTGTTTCATTTAATTACTTCAGTTGAAAAGTCTTTCACATGCCACAAATCTCCACTTTAGTTTCTAGATGAGGGAGACTTTGTATGTAACTACTGTTTTGTTGTTAGACAAAAAGAATAAACAGCTATTTAATTTTTCATATTTGAATACAGAGTAGGGTGTCCTATGGACAAAGCCAGGCAAGCTGGTCCCTTAATGTAAAAGAAAACTTCTCTGGAATCAGTGTAGGTGTCCACCTTCTGATAAATGGACATAAAAATATTGAATATATATACAAGGCAGTATTCTTCAGCCATAAAGAAGAAATAAATCATGTCTTTTACAGAAAAATGAATAGGAATGAAAAAAAATCAACATATTATGTTCTTAAGCAAAACTTAGACAGATACATTCTTTTTCATATGTGGAATATATGCAAAAAAGGGTGGCATGAATTTAGAACAGGAACTGTCTGATGAAGGGAACCAAAGACAAACAGTGAAAGAAAAAGTAAGGCAGGATTATGATCTAAACACTTTATATATATGTATGAAATTAGAATTATGAAATGTGTTAAATTGGCTTAAAGGGAGAATGGGGGCAAGAAAGAACAATAGAAGAGATGAATTTGGTGAAAGTACATTATATACATGCATTGAAATATCACAGTGGAATTAGTATAGATTAATTAGAAAAACAGTCCCTGCTCTTGTTTTCATCTTTCAATTGTTTGCTTAATTTTTACAACCGAACTGGACAGTAACTTGGTTCAGCTTTATTACATTGTTAAAGAAAAGGACTGTTAATTTCACTGATGTACACTAACATCACTTCTATCCAGAATTCATTCCTCTATAGGTTGAGAATCAGGGATATTAAACATCCTGTGAAGGCATCACACCAAACAGTGGAATTTCAGGATGTCTACCATTTATTGGAAATGTAGGTTGGCAAAAACAAAAATAAATGGGAGCCTGCAAGCCTCGATATTTGTAGGTTGTGGGATTTAATCATCACCAAGTTGCACAAAAAGTCATTACCCGTTTGGGAGGGCAAGAAGGTGAAATTTTAAAAATAGGGACATAATTTAGTTGGGGAAGTTGAAATTTATGGAAATGTATGTTGGTGATAATTGCACGAGATGAATCCCATTAATACTACTGAGTAGTGTGTGTGTCTGTATATTATATACAGCATATACATATATACACATATATATAGCATATAAATATATACACATGTATATATATATACGTATATATGTATATACATATATACACAATCACAATACATGATGGAAATAAAACAGAGATGGAAGTTTAAAAAAAAGTAAAACAGATGCCATGCATAATACACAGAGCTTCCATGTGAATATAGGAAGAGCCAGAAAAACTTTAGTAGACAATGATTTAAATTACTTCTTCCTCCATTAGCTTTAGGAAATCCTTAGAGATTTGGATAACACGGATGGGTATTGCTAATTATGAGCACAGAGCATTGAGCCTTAAGTTCATATAATAGTCAATAATTAACCTATGACTCCAGCTCATTAGTCTGGTGGCCCCATCCTTGTGGTCTCTCTACCAGTGTCTTCTCCTTCCATTGTTGTTGCATTAAGAAATTTTTATCTGACCCTGTGTTCCTGTAAGTCTTGAGGAAAGATTCAAATTTCACAAGGCACAAGGCAAGGAAATTACGTTGGTTCTGCATTCCTTCCTCATGAATCATCAGAGGAGTAGCCTAAAGCAGTAAGTGTTGAGTGAAAGTTGAATGGAGGAAGGCCCATTGGAAACACTGTTTACTCATCATCATGAGAAACATGAGGGTTAGGGAAGCCAGATATGAGGATAGGGCCAAAAATTTTCAGCTATGATTTTGAAATTTATATTGTTTGTTTTGTTAAGGATTCCAGATAATGCAATTAAAGTTTTGCTTCTTCCTGCACTTGTATACTGTATATAAGCCCTCGAAGTGGACTTTAGACAAGATGATGTTGAAGGATGAGGTTGACAGTAATAACATGACTCATATTTAAGGAATTTATCAGTTCTGGTTTCTGAGCGAAGTGTTCAATGATGCTTGTTTCATTTCAGCATTTCATTTATATAGTATTCCACAACTCATAAGTGCCCACATTATTTTTTGAAAAAAGAAATCACAGAATTTTCCAAAACTAATATATGGTTGTTATAATCAGTGATGAAATATTGGAATTGGTGTGTCTGAATATATACACAGGTCATCATTTCAGGAGAATCCTGGAGAGTTGTCTACTAAACAATTCTATGAGAATCTTTTCCTTCCTTGAAACTTCAGGAAGCATTCACTTGGTTGCTGCTCTCTTACTATTGGGGATTTCTAATTTCTTGCAGCACAAAGCTGTGGATGGAACCTGCTAAATCAAGCATAGAAAGGTAGTTGTATTTCAAAGGATAGGACCATAAAAAGAATATGCATGTGATAATAGAACACAGAATTCCTCCTCTCCCCTCTCAAAAATATCCTTGCATCTTACCACATGCTCCTTCATGGTTATTATCACATATTCTACTCAGAAAATGTAATGGAGTTTTAATACACACCACAGGTATAATTGTTTGTACAATTGGCTTAAATACATTTGAGGTATATTCAAGATGTACTCACAAATTTCTGATAGCTGATCATGGTTGTACATACATCTAATCCCAGGATTTGTGGAGATGCAGAAATATTACAAATTTGAGGTCTGTCTAGGCAGATCATTGAGGTTCTGTCTCATAAAAACAAACAAGACAAAAAAGTGGCTTGAAGGCTTAGCTAAGGTTCTGGAGACCTTGCTTAGTAAGCTTAAGTGTGTGTGTTCAATGCCCAATACTGTAAAATAAAAACCTTTCTGGTACAGGACACAATGAAGTTTCAGTATATCTTACACAGAGCCTGCCAACTTAATGTTAAGTGTATTGGCTTCATTTATTATAGGCCACATATTTACTCTCTCAGGGTCTTAACATTTATATCAGAGGTGACTTCATATTGAGACAACTGCATTGAAGAAGTAATAAACCAATATAGGTGCTTATTATAAGACAAAAATGTGATGAAGATATAAAATAAGCATGAAATATGTTTTATATATTATTAGTTATAATGCTAATCATCTTGCCATTTGATCAAAATGTCTTAGTTTTTTAAATTACTTTATTTCCATTTCTTTAATGGGCCTTTGTATATTTGTTCCTAGATAAGTTTAGGTTGCATATTTGAAGATGAATGCCTACTTCTCTCTCATTTGGGATTTTCCAGAGTCTTTACCTTGCTTGAGGCAGAGGTGGCATCAAATATAGAATCCTCTGTTAAACATTGAAAAGGCACTCTCTCGGGTCCCCAAAATTGACTGTAATTAGTGTGGCTTTGACTCAATTGTTGTATACCTGTCTGTACTTTCCCACATTACAGCAATATATAGCAGAAAAGAGACAAGAAATGATAGGTCTTGTTTGTGTCTGGCCCCCTGAATTTCATTTAATAGCATCTACACTAATTAATTCTTGAAAAATTATGGTAAATATTTACATAATTCTTCTTCCAAAAAACAGGCAGGAAGAGAAGTGCAAAAATAGCCTTTATTGTTGAGTTGATTTCCAGTTTGAGGTCCCATCAACCTACATTTTACTTTCTTTTGACAATTGTTCTCATGAATAAACTAATTATTTCTATGAAGATGAAATTCTCTATCAATTATTAGGTTCCAAAATTCCCTTTAGTAGCACCCATGTTGGGAAGATGGGTGTTAATCTTCCTTTTCCCCTTAAGCAGTATGTGTACTTAGTGATGGAGAGCTTCATATACATTTTGCATAGAGTCATAAGTTTTCCTAATTAAATCCTTGGGTAATATCTTCTCTATGGGAGTCAAATAGTAATATTTGCTATGTCAGATGTAAGTTCTTGGTCAATAATCATGCAAAGTGTTTTTATTAGATACATATAACCAATGTTTTTGACACTGTACACTAACACTAGTAGTTTCATTTTATTGGGACTGATTTTTACTGTGCCAACAAATGTAGATTAATAATAAAACAGAACACGCATCAATTGTTGAAATTCAAATAAGTATCTCCAACCCACATATTTAGCTGCAAAAGAATGTTTATATGGTATGGGAAGAGACAAAAGGATTTAAAAATACTGCTGAAAAAAACAAATCCTCTAATAAAATGATTTTCCTCCTCAAATAATGCTGTACATCACTTAAATTTGAAGTTTTTGCATATACCTCATAGTGCAAACATGGCAATATAAACTTTTACATTTCAAGGGAGCTAGATCTTAGGGTGAAGACTACTTAGATGAGTATTAGATATATTTTAAATAAAGCATAATAAAACTTCCATATGAATACACTAATCACTGCTGACACACATACATTAATGTACCCATTGAATTCATGCCAGCAGGACTTTCTTATTGTTTTGCTGGATATAAGTACATTGTGGCATTTACAAAGTTCTCACAATTTATCAACTATATTATACTTGTGTTAACCCCCTCCACTGTTCTCTTGTATTCCTATCATTCCTGGAATAGTTTCAACAGATATCATTTTTGCATTTGTGTACATGTGTATTGGGGATAAGAGAGGTAGGTAGTAGAATGGAATCATACAGAGATGCCACATATTCAAGTTATAAAATGATAAATCAAATTCATCCAAAGCATTCACTTTAATCATCCATTAAGAAATATTTATTTTACAATATAGTGTGTGGGTATTACTGAGTATAGTTACAGTCAATATTTATTGGTCACTTTCCAAATACCAGGAAATATTCTAAGACTCATGCTATTAATCCTTGTATAAGAACTGACCCCCAGATATACTGAAAGAGATGGATTTAGCCCAATATCACTGTATCTTGGTATTTGAAAATATACACATGTTAATATACTTACAAATGAGATTGAGAATCACTAAATTATGCAATTAGAAAAGGAAAGCCCTTTTTCAATAACACAATAAGCTAGATAATCATTATCTCTATTTTAGAGATGATAACACAGTCCAGGTATGATTACATGGGTTCATTTTTTATTTCTTCAAATTAAATTATAGTGAATTAACACCTGAATTAACCTCCAGTAGCTGAGGTGTGAGAATTACAATCAGAGCATGAAAATGTAAAATCAATTAAATGGTTCAAGAAATAAGGCAATCAAATATGTATTCAGATATATTCCTTGCTGACAAATGAAAGCCACCAATGATACAGAGAATATTTATGATTATAAAATCAATAAAGCAGTCTTCCATTATAGATATTCAGAAGAAAAAAAGGTGAAAGATTCTCTTGCTTAGTAGATATCTGGTTGAGATTATACGAAGTTGGTACAAATAAACCTCCATAAAATAATAAAAATATTCAGATGTGTTTCTTTCCATTTTCAGCTGTAGCATGTGCTAATTTCACATTCTTAGTGATGACATTGGTTATGGGCATTTAACTTAAACATATTTATCAAAATTTGAGGTCTACCAAAACTAATGATACATGTTTTCTGTTAAATAATTTTCAAAAATGAACAAAATTTGGGTGACCACATATCCACAAAGTAGGGAAATGATAATCATATGAAACTGAAAATGTCCTGGGACATAACTGCAATTTAATGTTCAGATAATTCTGTCAAAGCTCTTATGCGATGTTTTAAATATCTTAAGTTAAAGTCATTGCTATCATTGTAGAAGTACTTTGTCCCTATTTCTTTTTCCAAAGGTGCCCAAGCAAAACAGAAGCACATAATCTAACTCAGATTTCAGAATTCCATCTCATGGGACTCTCAGAGGATCCAGAACTGGAGCCCTTCCTTTTTGGACTGTTCCCAACCATGTACCTGTTTACAGTGCTTGGAAACCTGCTTATCATCCTGGTTGTCAGCTCTGACTCCCACCTCCACACCCCCATGTACTTCTTTCTCTCCAACCTGTCCTTTGCTGACATCTGTTTCATATCTACCACAGTCCCAAAGATGATGGTGTGCATTAAAAATCAGAGTAGGGTCATATCCTATGTGGGCTGCATGACACAAATGTCTCTATTTTTTGTTTTTGGAAATATGGATGATAAGCTTTTGACTGTGATGGCCTATGACCGGTTTGTGGCCATCTGTCACCCCCTGCATTATTCAGTCATCATGAACCATTGCTTCTGTGTTTTCTTGGTGTTTGTGTCTCTTTTATTTTGCCTTTGTGAATCCCAGCTACATAATCTGATTGCCTTATATTTTACCCACTTCAAGGATGTGGAAATTTCTAATTTCTTCTGTGAGCCTTCTCAAGTCCTAAATCTTGCCTGTTCTGAGTCCTTTGCCAAAAATTTAATCATGTATTTAGTTGGTGCTATTTCTGGTTTTCTTCCTCTCTCAGGGATCTTTTTCTCTTACTATAAAATTCTGTCTTCCATTCTGAGAATCCCATCATCAGGTGGGAAATATAAAGCCTTTTCTACCTGTGGGTCTCATTTGTTGGTTGTTTGCTTATTTTATGGCACAGCTATTGGCGTGTACCTTGGATCTGTTGTATCAACGTCTCCTAAAAACAGTGCAGTGGCCTCAGTGATGTACACTGTGGTCATCCCCATGCTGAATCCCTTCATCTATAGCTTGAGTAACGGGGACATCAAAAATGCCCTTTTTAAACTTCAGAGCAGAGCAATCTAGTTTCTTCAGATAATGCTTCATTTTCATAATTCACACTGGAAACCAAACTTCTATACCTGATTATTATTATGATTAAATTTTAGTGGTATCAGGACTTGAACTCAGGGTTTCTTCCTTGCTAGGCAGGTATTCTACCACTTGAGCCATGCCCCCTTCACTGTTTTGCTTTAGTAATTTTTCAGGTAGCATCATGAGCTTTTTGCTTGTGAATGTTCTGAGACTATGATTCTCCTACCTATGCCTCCCATGTGGCTGGAACCACAGGTGTGAACCACCATACCTGGAATATTTATTGCTTACTTTTGCTCTGAAGGCATAGAATTGCTGTCTGCCTTACCTCCACCTCATCAGTAGCTGGGGTTGTAATTGAGAGTTCTCATACCTGGGTCTGGACATTCCTAAAGAGGATAAAAATATAGACAGAATCATGGTTGTTGAAGCCACACTGCAAGCAGCCTTTTTTTGTGAAACACAAAGACTGGTTTAAAAGAGCTATGTTTGAAAGAGGATTTTTTCCATTTTTTTATGAGTACATATTACTTGTACAGCATGGGGACTTTCATTATGGTATTTCCACATATACATATAATATAGTGTGCTTTGATCCTATTCACCCCCATATTATCACACTCCCTTTATATCTTTCTTGCAATTTTTAAGAGATTTCATCATCTTCTTTTGATATTTTCTGGCCCTTTACCCACTCGTATCCCTTTGCCATCTCCCACTGTTCCCAAAACACCCCCTAATTGTGTCATGTCTGTTTTCCTCTTTAGCTCTAGCATCTACTTATGAGAGAAAGAATGCAGTGCTTGGATTTCTGAGGCTAGATTATTCTACCTTACATCATCATCTTTTGTCTGTCCATTTTTATACAAATGGCATAATTTTGTTCTACATGACTCAATAACATCCCATAGTGTACTTCACTTTTCTTCTCCATTTGTATGTTGATAGAAATTCTACACCTTGTCACATTCTGCTAGCATTATTTTTTAAATATTATTTCATATTTTTGTCTGGGCCAGCTACTGACTGTAACCCTGCCATCTTTGAGTCTTCTAGCTGGGATTACAGACATGCACCATCATGCATGACTTCTTCATTGAAATGGAACCTTACTAGCATTTTTCCTGGCTGGCCTTGAATTGTAATCCTCCCAATTTTAATTTCCAAGGATTAGCATTACAGGCATGAACCATTATGCCCAGAACATGAACACGTTTTTAAAGTGAAAACAGCATGAGAAAAAGCAAATAAATACCTGGACTTCTAGCCCTCTGTATATACCTTCAGTTCAAGTAGTCACCTGTAATGCATTCACAATTGATGTTCATACAAATTAGAAATACTTCTCAGTTATCACAAAATCATCTTAAATTTCTTCCAATCCTACTTTCTGCATTATTCATCTCCTGATAAACATATTATTTTGGAGACACTCGAACAATGATAGAAAACCAGGAACATTTATAAATATTAGGTCCATTTACACAGTAAAATAAAATCAACACTTAAGTGAAAAATAGAGAACTTATGCATGGTGGCACACACTCCTATTAAACCTACTCACTAAGCAGAGGTTGGGAGCATCGTGGATACAGGTCACCCTGGCCAAAGTGTTCAGGTAACCCCATCTCAACAAACAAGCCATGTGTCATGGGGTGTGCCTGTGTTCCAAACTCTGCTTGAATGAGAGGTAGGCAGGTTTGGTCTGATGCCAGCCCTGGAAAAATAAGACATTGTATCTCTGTGTCAAACCCCAGGAATACTGAAAAAATAATGGAATATAAGTATTAGGCTTCTTTCTTTACAAATAAAACAATTCTAATTAAAGGAAGTTGAAAAGCAATTAAATATACCTTATTTTCTTCCAAGTTGTGGGGAAACATTCTTTTTAATTAACATTTTCAATCACTGTGTAAGGCCAAGGACTGAATTATCTGATCACCAAATGAGAGTTGAATGTTTATAATCAGAGAAATTGCTATGTACATTTATCTTGTTATTTCTTGATTCTTTGAATTTTTGATTTCTCTCCTTTGTGAATTTAATTTCTTAATCAACTATTGACTTTTAAAAATATGTAATATATAACATATATTATTGCCTTTACTGAACCTCCAATTGTGGTAAAGTTGATTTAGTTAAATATTTATAATTTATCTCATCAAGGATCACAATTGTGACTCCATGAAATCTCACTCTAATATCTGGAGTCAAGGATGCACTTTGGCCTTTTCTCTGTATGTTTTAGTGGACAGGTAACATTGCTTCATTATTTTTCTGATAATCAAACCTGAATTTGAAGTTGTAGAGTTTGGCAACAGGGAAGTTGTCAAAGCCCTGCTTTGAGTCTGAACATTCCTTTGCACTTTTCACAGATTTGAAATCTATCCTTCCTGAGACATGGATTGTAATTCTCTCAGTTCAACTACCTGGAGGGCTTTGGGTTTATTATTGTGCCAGGACACACTCTGATGTGTTTGTGAAAATTCTGAAAGAGAAAACCATAGAGAATAATGTAAACACATGTGGGCATTTCCCTAATACATAAATGGATATAACAATCACTTAGGTTATAGGGTTATTGCAAAAAGTTATAAAAGAAAGTATTTAACAATGAACAGACTAATGGTATTTAGACTTGTTTATCAATACAATATATAACTGTGTGAATTAAAAAATATCTAGAAACTCTGACCACAGTCCAAAACCTATTTGATCAGAATATCTCAATGTGAAATTCTTGGTGGTCCTGCCTTGCTTGCATCAGAGTTCAGGACAAGTACCTTAGATTATATCCTGGTACATAAAAAAGGCCTATTTAATATTTCTATTATTGCTGTTAGTGATGTCCACTACCTCAACTGAAATATATATATTTAGTAATGTGTCATTAAGAGCTAATGTTTGATTGAGAGTTGAATTTCTACCAGCAATATTTGAGTTCTGTGTGTTTATGAATGCCTCAGCACTCCTGCTCATCTTTTCTCCCAAGACAGCTACAGTCATTCATTTGTTGGATGCATTTTGATGGCAATGTTTTTGTTCCAGAATGGACTTAGGTATCTAGAATGTATCTTCTTAAAGCTTCATTGAAAATATCTAAATCACATCTTAGTAGTCTAAAACAAAATGCCCATTATCACTGAAACACAATAGTTTACATGGACATGTGGTTTTCAGTCTCTTTGTAAAACACATACATCAATGACAAAAGCTTCTTTATGCATACGTACATCTGAGGGAGAGTTGTGACTTAATTTTCACATCATTATTATGTTAATCTTCTCAAAATTCTCTTTCCTCTTTCATTATAAAAGAAATAAGAATTTCCAAAAACTCCTAGGTGGAGGAAACATATTAAACTTCTGACAACTAATGCAAGACCAATTTTACTATTAATCATCAACCTTTGTGTTTCAATAGAAAATTAGTTTTTATCAACTCAATTCTCTTATGCTTTAGATATAATTCAAAAAAATCACTGCAGTCATTATTGTAGCAATCTTTCTGTCACAAATCACCAAGAATTTCATCTTGTGCAGGTTGTAACATTCCATTTGGTTCTAATAAAAGATACTTATTGGGAAATGAGCCTTTTTTAACTGTATAATTTACCTGTATATTAGTTATATTTGCAGCACTGTGATAAAATAACTCTCAGAAACACTATATGATTATAATACTTAAGTATTTATTTCTTTTAATTGTTTCAAAAAATTTAGTTCAAGGTTGTCTGATCCTTGCCCTTGGAAAGGATATCACAACTGAGGTTCCATGTGGCAGAGGGTCTTCATCACCTTTTGGCAGACAGGAAGTACATAGTACATAGAGTGAATACAAGAAGAGTGCACATAAGTTAGAGACCCCCAAAGACACACCCTACTGACCAACTTCTTCCAAATAAACCCACATACTGCTTCTTACTATTTCTCCATAAGGCTGTCATATTATAAACACATCAAGGGATAAATCCATTCATCATGTTAAAACTACCATAATATAGTTATCTCTGAAAATGCTCTCATACTCACATGCAGATGTGTGATTTCTTAATCTCCTATATGATTGTCAGTCAAAAAACCTGACAGCTGAAATTAACCACTTGACAATTATTTCCAGAGTATGTGTACCCATCATCAAATTAATTTGCTCAAAATGTTTAATGGAAATAACAAACATAATTCCCAAATCTGGAACATTTGTGCACCTAAAGGAAGTTTGGAACTTAACAAATCTTCATTGAATCTTTTACAGCAAGGTAATGACAATTATTTTGGTATTAGTGACTTTATTCATGAATGCAATTTCTAAGGGGCACTTAACCATGTTATAATGTGAAACTAAATTGTGTATGAACTCAATACATAAAATTCACTTGCTTCTATCTCTTTCTGCCTTTACTTTGGTATTTATACCCATTAAAATATATCCTAGGATTGTTGAATAAATTTTGCCAATATTGCTTAATGAATTTGGAAAGCCCAGTTGTGCATCACATAATATAGACTTTATAAAAAGGCAGTTTATCTTGTCTCCAGTTACAAAAGACACTCATTAATGGGATATGAGTTCTGAGAGGAAAGCACCAAAATAGCTAAAATCATGCATACCGAGGGAAATCTTTGTGAACCAAGAGGGGAATATTCCATGTTTAGTGGAGCTTATTTGATGTCACCTCTGTTACAAGCAAGATACTGATTGTGGGGATTCAGAAGTGAAAGTTAGGCATTTCTGTTAAATGTATATGTTATCCTTAGGGAAGGAGAAAAATAAAAGGTACTGTTACTGAACTAGGAAACAGAAATAATAGATTGCAGGATATTTTAGTAGAATGGTACGAAGTTTAACCTTATCATTAATACTAGTGATATCCAAAATATATGTTAGCCATATATTTTACATTCATCCTAAATGGAGAGCATTATCTTTTAAATCCTTCTTCACTGCAGTTATCTCAACCAGTATTCATCCTAGATGAAAATGTGGAGTCTCAGAGACACTTCAAACCTGCTAGCATGTGGAGCTAGTGGGATTCTAAATTAAATGATATGAAATTCTGATTTATCTGTCACTTGGATGATTAGTAAGATGCTTGTAAAATGGAGGATGGTGGGGACAGGTACAAACACTACCTCTAGTAGGAATAATAGAAATATCCATGCTCATTATTGGGTAGGTAATCTCTGTGATGTTAGCCTGTGATCTATAGTAATACATTCTACATTTAATGTAATTGATAACAAGGTCTCCCTGGTATTTCATAGAAATAAACAACATGTAGAGGTCTCTTTCTTGAGAGACAGGAAGTGAACTTGCTGTTTGTGATGTGAAAAGGGAAACCTTCCAGGCTGCTTTTAGCAAAATTCCCTGTGGTTCATCATAGACACAATGCACACACAACTTCTTTGTTTTTTTACAAAAAGAAGCTGGTAGGCTGAGTACAGTGGTTCATGCTTATAACCCTGTTACTCAGGAGGCAGAGATTGAGAGAATTTTTTGGAACCTCATAATAAACAAATACATGAAGTTCATAGAACTCATATTTGAAAATCTGCAGATTGGTATCCTCCCATTTTCCCCAGAGCCTTCATATTGGTCATCTCTTTGGGAAGCAATGTTTCTGATAGTCATTTCTTCATCCTCCATTCAAATCAGAACTTAATGTGTTATGCTGATTTTCTGCCAGGTCATGACTGAGGAATGTGGCTCCAATAACTTTTTCATGACTAGTGTCCAATAAAGTGTCAACATCACTCCTTAGAACTCACATGAACACAACCTTAGCTAGGAACTTGCTGAAATGCAGAAAACCAGATGAGGGGACACAACCATATGGACTGCAGCAACCATATGGACTGAACTGGAACTACCAAATTGGAGGCCTGGCCTGAATATGTATTATTATAGGAACTTGGCAGCTCAAGGCACAGAAATCATAATTAGCTGAATTGACTCATTTTATGACAATATCGAAGAATTATACTTATCAATGGAGAAAGAACTAGAATTGCAAAGAAAATCAATAGCAGATTTTTCACTTTTCTTCTGATCAGAAAAATTTTGTGTGTAATGTTCACTTATTTTGAGGTTTTCTAAAAAGATCTATTTTCTTTTTATGCAGTAGCATATTGTAAATACTTATACACACATATATCATAAAAGTTACTACTATAAACATGGGTAAATGCATAGTTCATTCACTGATTATGTTTAAGTTTTTATGCAACAATCAGCATCATCAATTAATTTTTTAAAACATTCACAACCTCAAAATTATAGCCATTTAAACATAATTCTTCCTCTTGTCCCAATATTTCTTGCATGAAATATATAGGGGAAATGATATTATTTAATTACAGAAATAATGTGCTGAAGGAGGCAAGATTTATTTTCTGCATGTTTGAAATTACATTCTAAATGGATGCCAAATTTCCTTAGACTAGATCGATCCATTTTGATGTCTCCGTTGGGTAGCTTTTATTGACCTTATTTTTTCAAGCTGAAGGTGAATTAATTCAGTGGCAGAATGACCACAGAGGACATGACCGAGGTCATTCTCTTTCTGGAAAAAAACCCACCATTTTCTCCTGTATTCATTGCATAAAAATTAAAAATGTAAAAAGTAAAGTTTTAACCGTACTAACTGCTTTGACATTGTTGTTTTTTCCTTTTTGTTAGTGTATGCTAATAAATTGTACAAAGTAAATTGTTTTACTGTGATATTTGCATACATGTATACATTACACTTTGCTTCTATTCACATCTTATGTTTCTTGCAACCTTTCTACTTTGTCCCTTTTCCTTATCCCTTTCACATCTGTAGTATTCCTTCACTTAATGTCGTGTTTCCTTTATTTTGTTATTTTTCATCTATAATTATGAGAGAAAATTGATTTTTCTAAAATGAAGAATTCAATCACTAAGATTAGTGAGATAAATACAGTTGTCAAATGGCAGTGGAGCTTTGAAATTTTGCAAGTGTCAAATTTGTGTATCAGCAAAAAGAGTAAGTTCCACAGAATCTCTTGCCATTATGCCACTTTTTTCTGTTTTTTAACCATGGAATTTATACCCATGGGTTTTTAAGTAACTAATCTTGTTACTGATGTTGAATATAATTAAAGGTTATTTATTAATTTCTTGCAACTTCATGGCATCTACTTATATAAGGAAAATATATTACAGAAACAGCAATACTAAGTTAAGGTCACAAGATACTTTTCTTGACTGATGTAAAGATTGATCATCAATTTAGAAACTATCCCACTCATATTTGTCTTTAACTTGCCCTTTTCTTCATTCATAAGATACATTTCATAAATGGCGCACCATTACTTATTTACTCATTATTCATTGCAGTTGGATAAGCTTGAAATCAGCTTTGATCATAATGCTGGGTCCCATAGAAATTTTAAAAATCTATGCCAATTCACAGAAACAGTGAGTGGAGTCACAACATTCATAATCAAATCGTCACTTTCTGGGTTTTAGTCACTAAGTTCTGTCAGAAAATTTTAACCTCTTACAGATGTCTTTCGTATTCAAAGGGTCACTTGAGGAGTTTTTAAACATTACCCAGGTTCCTGAGTACAAATGATACAAATACTTGATATTATTCCTCTTTTTGAAATCTAATGGACTGATATATATATAAAGAGATTGTGGTCAGTTTCAAGAATATTTGACTGGGGCAGGAGAGTGATCTGCACTGAAATATAATACACTTCTTTTCTGTGATCTTTTCTGTAATCTACAGATACACTTCTTATAAATCACATAGCAAGATTTCCTATGTCTCTAATTAGACTATTGAATTTCAATGTAGCATCACTTACCTCTACTTAAGATACTATTTCAAAGGCGTTGCAAGTACATTATTTCCTTACTATGGTTTATAACTGTGCAGAACTCTGTACAGATAAAATGAAAACAGATTCCTACAGTATATAATTCACAGGCTGGCATTTGTGGAGGACGAAAATAGAACTCATGATGACATTTGGTGTTATTCTTCTCATAATAAATCTCATAATCACATACATAACTTATAGGATTTCTATAGGAGCAATTACATGGCTCCAATTTCTGGGATCATGGATTAAATGTATATGGGAAATACATCCAGGATCAAAGGAAAACAAAAATTTGAATAAGGGCTTTGCGGCCCCATGCACAACCATGAAACTAAATTCACTATCACTTTAAACTGAAAATTTCTATACTGGTATATCCCCAATTGGCTACATGAACTATAAATTTTATCTTCATCGAAAAGAAAATGCAAGTGATAGTTCTCCCCTGTCTGTCACCTCCCAGAGTATTTACTGGATTACTGTGCATGCTGCTGTCTCATGAGCAAGGAAATGCAGAAGCAGTGCCCTACTCATCCTGGAGCCAAGTGAAACTTCAGGTATCATCTCCGGGGTTGATGTAAATACCATGTCAGATGGAAGTTTCCATCAGGAGACATAAAGATATGGAGCCCAATGGACTGGAACCCTCAAATTCATTACAACTATATGACTTTCACTGATCAATGTACAGAGGTCGTAGTGAGTCTAAGAATTCCAATTATCCTGAATGTCAAAATCTTTCTAAAAGTAATTACTGAAGAGGAAAGAAAAGAAAATGAATATCCACAATCATCTTGGTCGCTTCCCCTATTCCCTTTGCAATGTTCACTTAATTCACTTCTTTTAGTTTTTTAATGCCAAACTTCTTTATTGCATAGTTTATTGTGATAAAGTATTTAAACAAAAATAGCATTCTACCAACTTTTCAGTGTGCAAGTTAATAGTGTTAACTTTCTCCACATTGTTGTTCAATGATCGTGGTCATTCATTTCAAAAATTGATATTTCCAAATACATTTTATTCTTCACACCCCACAATACTCTAAACCATAATTTTGCTATGTTCCATGGTCAGAAATTAACAACATAACTCTACAAAAATAATATCGTCAGGAGAAAGAATTCACAAACTTAGATATTTAATATTAATCTCTTTGTCCTCAACTACATAGAAATTGGTTTGCTTAGAACCTGACATGAAAATTTTCTGCTGTAGAGCCTCCTCAAGGTATTTAAAATGTCTGTGTTTCTCAGGCTGTAGATAAAGGGATTCAGCATAGGTGTGACAATTGCATACATTATTGAGGACACCACACCCTGTCTGGAAGAATTTGATACAACTGATTCAAGGTACTGTCCAATTGCTGTTCCATAAAATAAACAAACAACAGAGAGGTGTGAGCCACATGTAGAAAATGCTTTATACCTCCCACCTAATGAAGTGATTTTCAGAATACAGGAAACAATTTTATAATAAGAGGACAGTATTATTAAGATGGGGAAAAAGGCAAATATCATACCAAGACAATATGTGATTATGGTTTTGGCAACTGTTTCAGAACAGTCAAGATTAAGGATTATAGTAGGTTCACAGAAGAAACTTGAAATTTCAATGTCCTTTAAGTAAACAAACTCTAAGACAATCAAATTATGCAATTGAGAGTCCAAAAGGCTAACTAAGCAGGATGCAAAAACTAGCATGGCACAGAGGCGAGGGTTCATAATGATTGAGTAATGCAGGGGTTGACAGATGGCCACAAACCGGTCATAGGCCATCACAGTCAGTAGCATATAATCCATACATCCAAAGATTATAAGAAAGGACATTTGTGTGAGGCAGCCTACGTAGGAGATGATTCTGTTGTGAGTCTGGATGTCCACAATCATTTTGGGGACTGTAGTGGAGATGAAGCAAATATCAACCAAGGACAGTTTGGAGAGGAAGAAGTACATGGGGGTGTGGAGGTGGGGGTCACAGTTGACAGCTAAGATGATGAGCACGTTCCCAAGCACTGTGATCAGGTACATGGACAGGAAGAGTCCAGAAAGGATGGGCTGTAATTCTGTATCTTCTGAGAGTCCCATTAGATAGAATTCTGGGATATGTGTTAAATTGTGTGGTCCCACATTTCTTTGACACCTTTTGAGATAAAAAGATATAAAAAGTAGAGACAAATTATTGGAAACCCAGAGCTCTGCCTATATTTTAATTCAATTATTCATATTTGAAGTCTATATTCCATCAGGAATATTTCTTAGTTGTCACAAACCATTGTTTCCAGAATTTTTGCACCAGTGGGTATGTTTTATGCAGTAGTGGATCCTTCTATACATATCTCCTTATGGCACTCAGCCGAACTATGTCAGAATGCCAAGAATATCACAAGTAGCAAGCCCCTTGATAACAGAAAAATACAGCATATTATCCAAAAGATATTAGAGAAAAATCACCATTTCCTGTTATTATCATTAACATCATTCTATTTAAATATATTGAGAAGATTTTATATATTTTGTTTAAGTAAGGAACTAGTACAAATTCTTTAGTTTATGTAATATATAATGATTTTGAAACATAGTATTAGGTTATCTGAAGTTCATCTTAAAATTGACAATGCAAATTGTACTGTGCAAGATTTCTTTCTAGAGATTTTCACCATTCCTGGTTTTTCTGATTTTCCTCAGAAAAGAATGTAAATGTTCACCTAAATTTTTATGGTTTTCAAAAGTTACTTGGTATATACTTAATATAAAACTTATTTTCTTGGGTGAATTTTAAAGTTTCTTTAGTTTCTCTTTTTATGTGATCATTTTTATATTCATTCACATGTGTACACATTGTTTGGGCCACCTCTCTCCCAACCCCACTACATGCACGTTAAGCTATGATAGCACTGACCAAAAATATGTAGTAGAGCGTGTTGATTCTGCCAATGACTTAAAATAAATAAATGTTCCTAGATACATGTTGGAGCAAAGACAGCCTCTTTAACAATAATGCTGCAAAAGTTGGATTTGCTATGTAGAATACAAATCTAGATATACATCTCTTTCCTTATCAGATAAAATGGATCATATGTTGTAATGTAAGTCCAGAAATATAAGTCACAGAAGAAAAAAAGGAAATTACCTAAGGACATTGCATAGACAACAACATTCTGAACAAGATTCCAAGCTGAAGAAATGAGCATAAGAATTGAAAATCCAATTAATCAAATGAAAAGAGTACTTTTGAATCGAGGAAAACAATAACAAGAATGAAGAGAAAACCTATAGAATAGAAAACAATTTCCAACTATTCATCTGACAAGTGGTTGATATAGATAATATATGATTTACTCAGAAAAATACCTAGCCAAAGAATAAATAATCCAACAACAAATGGGCATGCAAAGCATTCAAAGAAGAAATTATAAAGTGTCCAATACACACATGAAAAAGAGTTCAGCATCCTTAGACATAAAGAAATTCAAATCTTAATGATGGCTACCATCAAGAGAACAAACAATAGCAATTCTTGCAAGGATGGAGTGAGGGAAAAACACTCACACAGTATTGATGAGAATTTAAATAACTGCATCCACTATGGAAGTAAAAATGAATGTTCCTGAAATTCTAAAATGGAAATAACATATGATCCTGTCATATCATTCCTGGGCATATATCTAAGGAATTCAAAGTCTACATACAACACAGATTCAGTAACACTCTTGTTTATTGTATTAAAATTCACGAAAGGCAAGTTCATGGACTTAGCCTATGTCCCCATAAACATATGAATGGGGCAATTGTTCAGTCATAAAGAAGAATGGAAATATGTCATATGTAGGAAAATGTGTGGACCTGGATGTTACTATGTGAGTGAAATACGTGAGAGGAAGAAAGGCAAATATCAGGTTTCTGTTATATGTGGAGTATAGATTTAAAAAGAAACATCCTATTTACCCTCATATGTGGAAATTAACCTAAAATATAAATGTATACATAGATCCATACATGATCACATGATCAGATAGATAGACAAATAGATGGATACATAGATAGATAGATAATGATCCTAATAGTGGTACTGTTCGAGAAGACTAAGAGAAAGTGGAAGAGGAAATGAGAATGGCAGAAAGTGAATAATTTTGAAACACACTGTGTCAGTATATGAAGAAGGCATAAAAAACACACTGAAAGCTGCCAAATAATAGGTGGACAGGGGAGATATAGAAAGAGAGAGAAGTAGAGGAGTTTAATCTGACTAAAGCACAATATATACATGTGTGAAATACCATGACAAAATCCCTTTGAACAATTAATAAACACATGAATGATGGACAGAATTATACAACAGGTCCAGCTTGGGTATGAATGTGTGAGGTGAATGAAGAGGAAGAAAGAGGGTGAATATGGTCCATGTGCTTCTTTTACTTGCATGAAAAAGAACAATTAAATGAGTTGAAATTGTTTTAAGAATGGAGGTAGAAGAATGAAGAACAATGAAGTGAGTGTGTGAATCTACCCAGGATACATTGTAAGAATATATGGAAATTTCAAAATGAAGAACTCTTTTAGAACTAGTATAAGTTAATAAAATACAAAATCAAAGGAAAATAACACAAAATAAAATAAGAAACCTAGTAGATCTAAAGAAAAAGTGGACATTAACATCAATGTACTAGCAGGAGGTGGTAGGGGAAAAAGTGCAGGTGAACATGAGAGGAATATGATCAAAGTAAACTGTCTCCACGTAGGGAGAAGTCATAAGGAAACCCATTTCAAAAATGCAAGGAGGCTGCAAGAGCAGGGAAAAGACCTGTGCAAACATGAAGAGGAAGTTTCACTGTGTTTGCAACAGAACTAATTATATTTACAACTGAAATTTTCCCAGGACATTTCTGTACTTTTTATCTCTGCATGATTTTCCTCATCTTCACATTTCCCTAAATGGAATATTTAAATGTAAAAATTTATGTTTTCTTGTTTTTTTAACCTATATTTTACCTAATATTCGTTAACATAGTATACAAAAATTATAACCTATGAAATGTACTAGTTTTCCTTAGCAAACTCTTTTAAGTCTCTCTGGGAAGCAATACATCTATTTCCAATGCCTTTTTAAAATTAATCTTTAACACATATTAATCATACATATGAATGGGATTTACTGTCATATTTGGAGGTATACATATATCATGTATCAACCATATGTATCCAGCCTTCTGTTGTGGCATTACCAAAGACAAAGGAATCATTAGCTTGTAACTATTATTACAATAATCCTGTCAAAATTATTGCACTTCTCTTATGTGACACAAATTACAATTTGTATATAAAAGGTTATATGAGCATATTTCTCTAATTTCCAATAAATAGTGTATATTCAAATTTACTATTAATCACCTATTTTTGTTTTGCCAATAAAGAGAGTATCTTTATCATGCATGTATATTTCTCCTGAGATGTACATAAGTATACACTGAATATTATTCACCAATAATTAGTTTATGACATTGCAACAAGAATCCTGTACAAAGATTGATATTTCCACATGAATTCTGTAGAAGAGGAAGTTTCTGGGGATTTGAATCAGAAAAGGAGCTCGTTTTCTCTGCTATCATTGAGCTGCTAACATGAACAAAAGATGTGTGAGTCTCTCCATCTCTTTCTACTTCTACAGCTTGATGAAAATGGAGAAAATCACCACTTCCACACAGCATACATTGCACCAAAGGAAGTGACTAATTTAATAAATATTGATTTTTGTGTTTTTAGAATAATAGTGAATTTCATCAGTATGAAAATAATGAAATTATTGAGGATTATGGTTTGCAAACAGCACTGTAGTGGTCCGTGGAGCTCTACAGTGTCTCACTCAGACATGGGGTTTAACTCCACTCTTCTCATTGTGCTCACTTTTTTATTATTCATTTATTCACTTGTTCTTACGTTGTTTGGGTCATTTCTCCCTCCTGCCCAATTTTATTCATTTCACCATGAAAATCTCTGCTATGTTTTTGAGTAACTGATTGACATAGATATGATTTAATAGGTTATAAGGTTAAGGTTCCATGACATAGACAGAAACAATAGCTATTTTATTTTTTCTCTACTTCTGAGGGACATTCCAGAAAGTGATGAAAGTGAGGACAGAAAATCACAAAATGTGTTGAAGCCACATTAATTGTAAGCAATTACTGCGAACTATGGAAGGGTGTTTTCATTGGTAAACACAAAGATTTTTTTGTTTCATTACACTTTTGTGCCAGAAAATTATGGCTTTGAAGAATCACAATGGAAAGTGAGTGATTCTTCAAAATATACACAAATGCAAATATAAAATTCCCTCTTTCAGAAGTAGGTAAATGATAACTTCGGATCACATAATATTTACTTTAATCATTTTGACATTTAATCTTATCACTATTAATAGTAGTATCTAATTTTTGTTTATTTTATACATATATCACACATTAGCTGTGCATGTAGCATCCATTATCTGTTTAAGCCTTTCTCAGGTATGAATCAACTTAGACAGTAATGATGATTCTCAGAGATATTAGCAAACATCCCTTTATTACAGTAATGATATATTGGGTAGGCAGTTTTTCAGATTAAATTACCAGATCTGTTTTCAATGTACTAAATAAATTCATTATTTCCCAGTAAAAACAAAGTTTTAAGTAGAGATCCAAAAGTCTTAACCACAGGTATACCTGAGGTGCATTTTCTCATTCCATTTTCCTAAGTTGGAATGAAACCAAGACCTGAATTTTATCATTTTTGAGATAGATTGAGCTGATTACAACATGCAAGAAATATGTGGGCAGTCTTAATGGTATCCTAGAGTGTGGGCACTAGAGGTCTGTGTTCAGTATCAAGTTCTTTCTCTTTTTGTGATGTTTGCCTGTTATCTGTGGCTTTACTTCCTGTATTGATTCATCTGGTGACACACTGCACAGTTTTGTGGCCAATAAGGGTTCCCAAAATAACAGTGGACAAGGGAACTCTTCCTGAAGTGGTAGGAAATGAGACAGCTCTTTGAGTTTTTAAAAGGGGCTTTCAAGGTCTTCAACCTGCCAAGATTTCCTTCTATATAACTCTGTGTCCATAAGTGGATAGCTCATTTCAATCATCACTTCACTTTTTTTCTCTAAGAATATACTACAGGCTACATTTAACATGCTCTATCATTTTCTGTAAGATAATAATGTGGACACCTAACTAGACAAAGCACATGAAAAGAAATAACCTACATAGAGCATAGATCTCAGTAACAATTCATGAGGTTATAGTTACTATCATCCTCATCCTTATCATCACCTTCAAAATCATTTTGCAGAGTTTAGGAAAGAGTTTGGAAGGACACATTTTCTGCTATTGTGAATCAGGCTTCTGTGGAGTGCAAAACCTTATAGGTGGAAAGCAGATTTTAAGTAAGTTTTCTGTTACCCACATCAGAACAAAAAATATAAACTTCACAGTTCTCATTACCAATACTTTTAATATTTATATCCTCCATCTGACTACTCAAAATGTTGTTTGTCCTCAACATTACTTTCAACAGTTTTTCCCACATCTGTCATTTCTGTTAGTACATACAGCATTGAGTTGCTTCTCTGCTGGGTCATGACCATGAAGTGCAGATCTGAAAACCCTCTCATGCCTGAGATCCAATAAAATCTCAGGTTCTATCTTCAGAATTGATATCAGCAGAATGGCAGATAGGAGCTTCCTGATGCAGTCAGATATTGAGGAGGAGACACTGCGGGAGACAAGTGACTGGAGACATCAAACAGCAGGGCTCAAAGGACAGGCTGAAGGACTCTCATATTACCTTTCATGTTCAATGCATGGCACTCATAATTAGCATAATTGGTCCAAGTTACGTAAATCTCTTAGGATTTACTAACATTAATGGAGAAAGAAGTAGGAAAAAATGAATGCCCAAAAGAGATTTTGGGCTTTTCCTTTACTAAATCAAAGTTTTGATATAATAACTTTTTCTTTCACTTCTGTCTTGTCTTATTTCAAATTTATTGGGACAGCATATGGATAACAAAAATCTGCTATTTTAACCATATTTGGCACATGTGTCAGTGGTAATAATTACATTTACATTATTGTTAAAATATTGACAGAATATGTCAGGGAAATTAAAAACTTTTCCAAACCAAAAATTCATACTCCTTTTTACAGAATTCCCTACTCATCCCATTACCCAACCCTGTCAACCAGTATACAAGATCAAAAATGGCTAATAACAGTGATTAAAACAGCACATGAGTTTAAAAGCAGAACTTGGATGGGTGGAATCAGTGTGGGAGGGCAGATAAGAGAGGTTAGGGGGAGGTGAAGAGATTCAACACAAAATGCATGTATATGTATGAAGGTAGCATAATGAAACACCAAATACTGTTTGAAAAGGGGGAGATATAATGGTGGGGTGAAACTTGTTCAAAGTACACTGTATGCATATATGGAATTTTTCCACTGTGATTCACTTGTACTAATATTGATTACTATAAATTTTAAAAATAAAGTCATGAAAATTTAAAAAATTGTGTGACAAATGGCATGATTTATAAGCCTAGATATTCTGTCTTATTGCATTTTCCAAACTATATTCTAAATGCATGTCTGTAGGTCTCAGATTAGATTGCTGTGTATGGAGCCTCCACAGGACACTTTTGATATTTGTGTTCCCTAGACTGTAGATAAAGGATTCAGTATAGGGGCTACCACAGAGTAAATCATTGAGGCCAGCAACTATTAATGGGAGAATGTGATACAAATTAACGTTACAGTGCTTCTCCCATAAATAAGCAAATTACTCATGAGTGAGACAAATAGACAAAGGTTTTATAATTTCTACCTCATGGGATTCTCAAAATTGAGGAAATGGTTTTCTTTTAAGGGTAAAAAAGACCCCTAACATGGGGAACATATGACACCAACAATAAAATTCATTGTGATGAATTGGAGAAGTTTTCAAAGCAAGCAACATTAAAAATTTGGACAGGTTGAAGAAAGAAATTTCCATAACTCTGAAGATTGTAAATAGTAAAGCAATAAAAATTCACTGATGGGAGTCCAAATATCTAGTAAAAAGTATGCCAAAAGTAGATGCAATTGGAGGACATCATGTTAAGTGATGTTAGCCAGGACCAGAAATACAAAAGACACATGTTTTCTCTCATACAAGGAAGATAGCTCCAAAGATACACATATACACAAAAACAAGTATGATCATATAAAAACTCCCAGGTAGAGCATGTTTTTAATAGCAAAATTACTCTATGGAACTCAGAGAAAGAGAGAAAGGAAAAGAGAGTGATAGAGCATCAGTAATATCAAATACCATAAGATGTGAAGGTAGAAGATAGAAAGATGTGTATTGAAAACAGCTGAAAAATGGGGGAGGGAGGTAAAGGGGTAAGGGAGAGTATTTGAAGGGATTGAAAAGACTAAATGAAAGCACATCTACAGTGGGCATACATTGAGTCACCCCTTTGAGCATCAACCCAAATATTAATAATGAAAATCAGGACTGTAAAACAGGCATAGTGTGTGCAAGGTGTGTACTCATAGGAGGGAATAGAGTGAAATAAGAAGATTAAGGTGGTGGCATATTGTTGATTAACTTCATATACTTATACGAATCAGAACTTAAAAAGTTCTTACACTGTTGGTGGTAATGTAAACTAGTACAACCACTCTGGAAAAAAATTTGGAGGCTACTTAAAAATCTAGACATTGATCTACCATTTGATCCAGCAATACCACTCTTGGGGATATACCCAAAAGACTGTGACACAGGTTACTCCAGAGGCACCTGCACACCCATGTTTATTGCCGCACTATTCACAATAGCCAAGTTATGGAAACAGCCAAGATGCCCCACCACCGATGAATGGATTAAGAAAATGTGGTATCTATATACAATGGAATTTTATGCAGCCATGAAGAAGAACGAAATGTTATCATTCGCTTGTAAATGGATGGAATTGGAGAACATCATTCTGAGGAGGTTAGCCTGGCCCAAAAGACCAAAAATCGTATGTTCTCCCTCATATGTGGACATTAGATCAAGGGAAAACACAGCAATGGGATTGGACTTTGAGCACATGATAAAAGGGAGAGCACACAAGGGAGGGGTGAGGATAGGTAAGACACCTAAAAAATTAGCTAGCATTTGTTGCCCTTAAGGCAGAGAAACTAAAGCAGATACCTTAAAAGCAACCGAGGTCAATAGGAAAAGGGGACTAGGAACTAGAGAAAGGTGTAGATCAAAAAGAATTAACCTAGAAGGTAACACACACGCACAGAAATCAATGTGAGCCAATGCCCTGTATAGCTATCCTTATCTCAACCAGCAAAAACCCTTGTTCCTCCTGTTATTGCATTTACTCTCTCTACAACAAAATTAGAAATAAGGGCAAAATAGTTTCTGCTGGGTATTGAGGGGGTGGGGGAAGAGGGAGGGGGCGGAGTGGGTGGTAAGGGAGGGGGTGGGGGCAGGGGGGAGAAATTACCCAAGCCTTGTATGCACATATGAATAATAAAATTAAAAAAAAACAATGCAGTACATGTTTCTCAATGTTGCTTAAGGCCATAATACTAGATATGTGGGAAGCAAATGTAAAATGATCACAGGCTGAAGCCAGTCCATGGTAAAAAAGCACAATATGAGTTCTGAAAAATAATTATAGTGAAAGGGCTGCAGTCATAGGTGACATGACAGAACACTGGGCGAGCAAGTGCAAGACCCTTAGTTCAAACACCAATATGAGCAAAAATATATTAACTCATTCTCCCTAGGGGTTCTCATTGACTTTGATAAAAATATTTTCATTTGGACAAATCCCCATTGTATACTGAAGACCCCAGGACAGTGCAATAATGGTAGACAGTTAATCAGTGGCTGACTGAACTTGGAACATCAGTCTTAGAGCTGTGAAATGACTTAAAAATCCAAGAGTAGAAAGCCATTTGACTACCTTGCTGTACCATAGTTGTCAGGTTTCCATCAACACTGGGGATCAACCACGAGTCCAAAATAATCACATTTCTTATACTGTTTTCTCTACTTTATTTTGAGTAATATTAAAATTCCAGAAACATCAACCCAAGCAAAATCAGTAAGGATAAGTAACTGAATGCGTCAGCTCCCAACCCTTTGCTATACGCTCAGAAAACTCTTAGGAAAATTCAACTGGATGGGATTAGAAACACAGCTGCCTTGACAATGTGGAGGCTCCTGACAGGTACACACGTTTAGTCAGGGGCATGAAAATGAGCATAACATAAAGATACATTTTGTTATAAAACTCCATTTTTGCTATATAATGCTAAACAAGTTTCAAATCATGCTGATAAAGTATTTCAGGTAATGAATAAAATTATAATGACAGAAAAATAAAATAACTCAGATACCCTGGCAGGTAATTTGAAAACCACATCTTATATTTCCTGGTGCTTAGTAAAGTTTCAATAAATATGAACTATTGTTTCATTCAATATATCCCATTATCCATTCTAATAGATTAACATTTAATGCTTTTTACATAAGAAATTGTATTTTATAAAGTCTGAAATATTGCTCAGGTAATATGAGTTCTTGTTATCACTGCATGATTCCATCATCCTGTATAGTTGTCTCTAAAATTAGAAACATTTAATTGCTTTGGTTAATAGATTTTTCTCTCAGAGTTTCAATATCAATATTCACTTTTGAGTCCAGAAGGATAATTAAAGTTCATCTATATAGCATAAAACACAAAACCGATTACCCATGAAATGTACTAGTATCAACAAGACGTCTTAAGTCTTGTTGTGAAGTATGCACATCTACTTCAAAAGCTTTATCTGACACATGACATTACCAGAGGGAGAAGGATGTCATTTAACTTGCAAGTTCATTACTAAGAGAACACATTCAAAATTCTTGTGACTTTGTTCACCTCACAGAAGCAGGAATTATTTTAAAACATGAGTTTACTTATTTATTTATTTATCTATTTATCTATCCATCTACCTATCTATTGATTGATTGTTGGCAATACTGAGAATGAATGCAGGTCCTTAGGCTTGCTAGGCAAGTGCTCTAGCACTTGAGCTCTGTCTCCAAAAACAAGTGAGAATTTTTAGGAGGAGAAAGTTCTCTGATTTCCAGTGAATCCTGCCTTTGCAATTTTACTGTTAGTCACATACTTTTGTTTTTCCAACAAAAGTGAAAAACAAAGTCTCAAGTTCAATCACCATATTGGTAATAAATGTCCTATCCTCTTGCAGTAATAGGAAACCATATCTTCAAGTAGTAAGACTTTTTTCTAATCTTATCCAGAGTAACCATAACATTACTATTAATAATATGTAAATTTTCTTCCTTTATGCATGCATTACTTTTGTGCAATATGAGAGAATGAATTCAAGGCTTCACACTTGCTAGGCAAGTGCTCTACCACTTGAGCCATGCCCTTAAACCTTCTTGTTTTCATTTAATTTTTGTACAGTGGATCTTATCCATCAGTATGGTTAGAATGGCTTTATATTTGCAATCCTCCTGTCTCAGCCTCTAGCTGAGATTACAGACATAACCCACCACACCTGGCTGCATCAATCACATATTAATGAAAACATAGCATCCGTTATGTGGTTAATGCTTACTCAATACAGTTGAAGCCACTAGATTTCAATAAAATGATAGTGCTGTCTCTAAGAACTGCTAATAAACTGCTTACTTCTGAGAAAATATTAACAGATCAGGGAGGATATAAAATTAAATTGTAAGACTGCGTGTCCAATGCAGTACATGTTTTTATTGTTTTCCAGACAGCATATACTTTTAAACAAATCCAAAGGTCTCACCCATAGGAACATCTCAGGTAAATTTTTAACTGTTCAATTTTCTAAATAAAATCTAGTCAGAGAATATTATGTCCCCTTTAGAACTTTCTTGGCTAATATGAACAAATTGGGAAGTGGAAATCTACAAGAATATCCAGAACTTGCAGACAGGAAGACGTCTGAAATGGATTATCATGTGCCTACTCTTCCTGTGATTATTTCCTATGGTCTATGGCTATCCTTCCTATATGGGATGCATAGTGCCACTTACTGCTCTGCTCTGTGATCTATGAATAATCCAAAAAAGGACGTAGACAGTGAACAAGAGGTTTCTTCCATGTGTGAGGTGGTAGTGAAATTGCTTTATGAGTTGTCAAGGAGGCATCTTTCCAAGATTATCCTGGTATGGTACCCTGTGGCTGTAAACCACCAGCCAACGGCAAACAAGGATTCATCCATTAGTATCTAAACCTGTATGTTATTTTCCATCAAAATAAATTGTATGTTCATTTTGTAAGTTCACAATCATGTGGGGATATTTAACCACAGATGAAGCATGTGAAATGAAACATACATAGAACACACAACTCATGTTCTATGGGAACACATGGGAATTTCTGAAAAAATGGTCTATAATGTTGTGTTTACCGTCATCCTCATGCTCATCGTCACCTTCAGTGTCCTTAGTACACTTAGGAATCAGTTTAGAAGGGACCACGTATTTCTATTTTGGATTAAACATCTATTGCAAGTAGAATCAATGTGGGTGGAGAGATAAAAATGATTAGCTTCTCTGGTACCCCAAACATACTAAAATAGAAAATTTGGAGTGTGGGTTTTTATATTTTCACCCTCCCATGTGGCTCTGAAACTCTCATGCTTGTTTTCATAATGATGATACATACTTCCATGATAGTTTTGCACATTTATCACTCAGCACTTACTGGATGATGCTACTATTCTGGTTGGTCATTACCAATTCATGCAGAAATGAAGACCTTCCTAGGCCTAGTGTTCAACGAAGGGCCAGTGGCTCCCCACAACATAGGTCTGTGTACAGTGTATGGCAGGAGCTTTGGAAGTGGGGACAGGTAGGTAAACAACTATACCAGAGATATCAAACTCAAAGCTCAGTGTACGAGGTAGCTATTGCCAATTATGTGACCATGAAGCTCAATGCAAAGAGCCTATTAACAGTTAAATTTGCTGATATATGTAAAATCTCAAAGGGATTTCTAACAACAATAAGGAAAGATAAGAAAATTAATGTCCATAATTTTTCAGCTGATACTCAATTCCAGTAAAGTTTATGTGTTTTTTTAACCTTATTTTCTGCTTACTGTTTAAAAGTTGATCAGCTTTTTATATACATGCCTGGAAAATATATATCACAAAACTAGTCATTTTAACCATCTTAATCCAGAACATGAGTATTATTTATTGCATTTATTATGTTGTTATCTATCAATCCCATTCATCCCCAGACACATCATTTTCCACAATGGAAACTAACAACATTTTTAAAATTCCTTGCCCAACACAAAACCCAGGCTATCATCATAATGCTACAAAAAATTATGAGAATTTAAGCTCTGGGAGTACAAAAATATTATGACCAAAACAGTGGACTTTAAAATGTAGATGTTAAGTTTTATTTTTTATCAAAATTATATCTCAAATATATGATATTAGTAATGGCAAGTGTGGCATTAATATACATGCACACCAAGTTGGGATTAAAAATAATGAAATACTAAAAAACATTTTTTGAGATTTTTAGTTTTATACATGTCTATTTTCTCACTGCTATTAAGTTATGATAAAATATCTGGTGAAGATTTCTACTTTTTGCCAATGTATATAAATAGGCATAATGTCAACTTGTTAAATTTTATTGCTTCTTCAAAAGTACATTAAAATGGATAAATGTTCTGATATTACACTATTGTATTGTATAGACTAAATAGGGCATTTTTAATGTCTCTGTTCCTTAGGCAGTAGATGAAGGGATTCAAAGAGGAGTGACCACAGTGCACATCACTGTAGGCACTGCACAGTTTCTTGGAGAATGTGATATAGCTGATCCAACATATTCTCCAAGCCCTGCTCCAAAAAGTAAGCAGACCACTGACGAGTGAGACCCATAGGTGGAAAAGGCTTTATATTTCCCTCCTGATGATGAGATTCTGATAACTGAGGAAATGATTTTATACTAAGAGAAAAGAATCCCTAAGATGGGGAAGAAACCACATACGGTACCAACAAGATAATTATATTACTGCTGAAGGTGTCATTACAGGAAAGACTAGGTACTTGTGAAGGGTCACAAAAGAAATTGGAAATTTCCACTTCTTTGAACTTTGCTATCTGTAGTACAACCAAAACATGCAGCTGCGATTCTAAAACCTACCCAAAAAAGATAGCAGAACTGAGAAAACACAGAGATGAGGACCATGATAGCTGGGTAATATAGGGGATGACAGATGGTCAGAAACAGGTCATAGGCCATCACAGTCAGAAGCTTCTCATCCACACATCCAAAAAGGACAAAAAAATACATCTGAGTCATATAGCCAACATAAAAGATGGCTCTACTTTGAATCTGAATGTTCACAATCATCTTTGGGGCTGTGGTGGAGACAAATCAGATGTCAAACAAGGACAAATTGGAGAGAGAAAAAGTACATGGGTATGTGGAGGTGAGAGTCAGAGCTAATGATGATGAGTAGGTTCCCAAGTACTGTGACCGGGTACATGAATAGAAGTAGTCCACAGAGGATGGGCTGCATGTCTGGATCCTCTAAGAGTTCCATGAGGTGCATGTGCTTGGTTTTGTGCTACTACAGTGCTTACACACCTTTTGCAAAAGCAAATAAGAAAATGGTACTATTCTGTACATAAAGTGATCAATATATTGACAGAGAGGGATTTTTCCCTTTCATTTTTTATCATCATATATTACTTATACAGTAGGCTTCATACGCTATCATACCAGGGGGTTAATTGTAACATTTATGTATGTGCTTACAATGTATCTTAATTAAATTCACCCCTCTATAATTCACTTTTATCCCCCTCCGCTTTCTGAAAACAATGTCAACAGGTTTCATTGCTCAATTTTTATACATGTAGGCCAAGTACATGGACCATATTTGCCCTCTTATCCCTCTCCATTTACCAACACCCCTTCCAGTGGTATATCCCTGGTACAAGACTGTTTTACCTTCCTGTCCTTCATTTGGGAGTGTATATTGATTATTAAATGAGATTTCACCTTGGTATTGCACACATGCATATATAGATTAACTCATTCTATTATTAGCTGTTTCTCTATTGCCCAGGTCTCCTATTATTCAACAACTTACAATGCAATTTTATTGCATTGTAAAATCTATCATAGGAAGATTTTATTTTCATTTATATTTTGATATAGGCTCTATCTATATTACTCAGGATGTTCTCCAAGGTGGAGCTTCAAGTGATCCTTCAGTCTAAAACTCATGAGTGCTAGGATTATGGCTGTGTTCCAATGCACACATCTCTTTGTATATATTTTGTTACTTATTTTGAGACATGGAATCACTGTGTATCCCACATTTTCCTCAAACTTTCAGTCCTCCTCTTTACCATCTACAGTGCTTGGAATATAAACAGAATCCTCCATACCTAATCGTAAATATATTTAATAAAGTATTCATATGTGGAGTCTTCATACTTGAGGTCTACACATCTTCATCATTCTTTTCACTTGTTAAAAGCCTAATCTTCTTGAGTCTCTTTCATTAGTGTTTTCTGTATATTTCTCACCACCTTCTATATATACACCTTCATGACAGACATGCAATTGAACAATATTTGAGACAACAAATACTGGCCATAATAAGTCAATGTTTATAGTATGATACAGTCTACTCTTCCAAAGAAGCAGTTAAAAAATGATATTCTCCTTTTTAAAAATCTAGTAAGATACACTGAATTATGGACAAATATGCCTTATAGTATTATAAATTTCTGTAACTATATATATATACATATATACATATATATTATATAGGAGTTAAAACTGCAACTGATGAATAATTCAAGAAAATGTGAAATATATACACAATAGTGTTTCACTCAGCCATAAGCAATAAAGATGTGGTTTGAAGGCAAGTGGATGCAATTGGAAGATATCATGTTAAGTGAAGTCAGGCTCAGAAACACAAAGACCAAATGTTTTCTCTTTGTGGAACATAGATACAAAAGATAAACATATACTCAAAATTCTCATGATTATCTACAAATTTATATGTAGAAAATGTTTGCAATACTGGAACTAGTCTATGGAACTCTGGGAAAGAAGTAAAGGAAAAGAGAATGACAGAGCATCAGTAACTCATAAAACATAACATGTTCAAGTGAATCTAGAGGATATAAGGATGTGCATGGAAATCTGCTGAAAAATGGGGAGTGGGAGGTAAACGGGTAAGGGAGAGTAATGGAAGGGGTTGAACAGACCAAAGTAAAGTAGACTCATAGTAGAGATACACTGAGAAACACTTTTGGAGATCAACATAAATATTACAAAATGAAAGTCAGGACTGTAAAATAGGTACATTGTTTATGGGGGTACTACTGGGAGACAGAGAGGTGATAGAAGGAGATTAAGGTGAAGGTTTATGGTTGACGGACTTCATATATGAAGTAGAGCAAAGAAACCTCTTGAAATTGCTTCAGTGGGTTGGGGAGGGGTTTAAGGGGGAGAGATGATGGAGGTGATCTAACTAATGTACAATACAAGCCAATCAGAATTGTCAAAAAAGGTTTTTATTTAAATAGAAAGGTACAAAATATTAGCTTAAAATTTCTCAGTTGGTTTAATGTAAAAAAATCCCTTCATTATTTAACATTAAATATTTTCTAATGGAAATATATTCTAATTTACCAGTTTTATCCAGGGTTCCATTTTTCCTACGTTTTCCTATTTGTCTCCTTTATTAACATAAATGATGTTCAAGCTTACATTTGCTTTTATTTGACAGACTTTCAACATATTATTTCTATTATTAATATTGGTTGAATTCAAATTTTAAAAAGTATGGATAGTTGAATGGATATTGTCAATAATACCAGATATAATGTCACTAGTATTCATTATACTTGTTCATGAAAAATAATGGCATCAATTAAGAAACACCTTTTCACAAATATACAACTTTTTAAATCAGCATCATAAATACTTCATGAGGAAAACACATTTTTTAAAATTTTTATATGGTATTCTATTGCAAACTGCTGAAAATGTTTCACTGATTCCTTTGACTATGAAGCCTCTCATTTGCAGTTGAAAACTTCAGCAACAGGGAAGCCTTCAAAGTCCAGGTAATAAGTCTCAAATTCTCTATAATAGCTTAGCATATATCCTTGTTTCTTGTCATAAAACATGGACCAAAACTCGCACGTGAGCTACATTGAAGCTTATTTTGTCAGGTTCAGGTATCCTTAAAATGTCATGGGCATAAAGATAAAAGAAAAGCATACAGAAACTATTATAACACATGGACCCCTTCTTCAGATGGAAATTGTAGATTACGATTACTTTACTTATAGGAATTTAGTAAGAAAAATTTGTAGCATTTATATTAAATCACTTAGGTACTGATTTTCAAATTCATATGTCAGTGCATTCACCTGTGTAATATGTAAAATATTTAGACACTGTACCATGAGAACAAGTTGATTAAACAATAATACTTTCTTTTTATACTCTTGTGTTTCTTTCTTATGCCAATTTTGAGAGGGATGATGGAATAGCTCAAGTGGTAAAGCACCTGCCTAGGAAGCATGAAACCCTGAGTTTACACCTCAGTTCTGTCAATAAAAGTAGACCAAAAACCACTGCCTTAGAATATTTTGTGGCCTTTATAGAAAGCTTCAGGACTACTATTTTTCATTAATAATATCCACAATGTATGTTAACATACAAACATCTAAGCATAGTTTCATCAGAACTTTTAAAGAGCTATGAAATACACCTATGAAATTTGACTTCTTGGTATTGGGATGATTATATTTTCTGTACAATTATACTCCAAAAGTAGCAATTCCCAAGGGTTTGGTGGGTAAAATTGCCTACCAACATTTCCATATCATTACTGATTTATAAATCCAGAAGCAGTTTTATTAGAAACTTATGTAAAATATTCCTAGAGCTCACCCAAATAGTATACAACATATTACCATTTTCCCATAACATCTAATACTTTATATGAGCAAGAGGCTTTAAGTATCTGTGAAATTATATATCTCTATATCCTTCTATCTATTTAAAATGCTTTATATGATGCATGTAATACTTGATTAATAGGGACATATTTTTATTTTTGTGTCATTTATTATAAAAGTTCTTCCTAAATTTCTGTGCCTTACCTCACATCACACAAGTAAGAATTACTGGATTATATGTTGGTGATGGGATGGTTCTCTGATTTACAACAAATTGTACGTTATGAATTTTACCTTTGATCATGTATATTTGTGTTCCAACAAAAAGGCAATAATTATCACCTACATTTTATTATGTTTGAGATGTACCATCAAATATCTCTGCTTTCTCTCTAGTAATAATCAATTTATGATAATCTCCCAAGTAATATCCTGTATATGGAGTAATATTTCTACTAGACTCCAGAGAGGAAACATAACCTGACATAAAAGTCACAAAATGAATATTTTAGTGCCTGTATGATTTGCTACTAAATGAAGAATATGAGTCAATCTCCATTTTTGCTGGGCTCTTACTGCTTAAGGGAAACAGGGAGGGTAGACCCATCTATAAACATGTGTGACAATTAAAGAAAGTCTGGAACTTCATAAACACTGATTAAAGTGTTTCCTTAAGTATTATATTCACTGGAAACAATGAATTCATGTATGAATTTAGTTTCCAAATAACAGGAGGCTGGAAACTCGTGAAGTTCAGTAAGGTGCCTTAGCCTGAGGCAGAATATTTTCCTGCTCCTTTTTCTGACCCTATTTTTCTGCTTCCATCCATGAAAAGTGAGAAGAACACCATTTTTACAAGATTTTTTGTGAAGTAATTAAAATTTACAAACTATTATGCATTTGGTCATTACAATATTTTGAAAAATGAAGAAGTCAATCCTTAAGTAGTGTGTTCGTTCATGCACACAATTTTCACAGTGCACTGCAAAGTAAGAATGATATCAAAGTTTAAAACGGATCTCATCCCCAAACTAAAGGTTAATATGATTTTTTATTTCTTCATCTACTTTATTTTCATACTCATTAAAATCTCCATTACAATCTTTGAATAATTGAATGTTTTGATACAATTAAATGCAATTATAGGGCATTTATATTAGTGACATAGACACAGACACAATATTTTTCAGTCTAATCTCTATTTTCTTTATCTGAACATGATGAAGGTACAGATAAGAAAGCACATATTTGAAAGATACCTGATTATGCCATTTTGTGAGCCAAGGCCTACTTCATCCCGGTATAACATCAGATTTTATCTTTAATACCCTCTATAGGACTAAGCAATGTGTAGGCTGTGGGAAATTAGATATAAACTGATTAAGACACCCTTCTTGCCACATGACCATATAATTACACTAAGACAAAAAATGTCCAGCATAGAAATAAGAAAATGGCAGCATCAGGATCAGAGCATATTTTAGTAGAATACTCTGAAGATTACCTTTATCTCTACAATTAATAATGTAAGTATTTTCCTTAATTTTACATATATATGATACATTAAACCCATATGCAAGACACATTAAATACTCAATACTCAATGCTGAGGTGTCAAACAAAACTCAACCAGAGGATAATGGTGCATTTGAGACATAATAATAACCTTCCCTATATTACAGAAATAATAAGATGAGATGACCAGATATAATTAAAACACTGCATTGAAAGTGCACTAAAGTTTTTTAAAGTGTTTAGCAGATGCCTCAAGGTCTACAGGTACATCTAAGAGCACTTTTGAATTCTGTCCACTTTCCTGAATAGGAATGAAATCAAGACCTGACAGGATGTCTCCTTTTGAGATTGTGTGCATTGATATGAACATGGAGAGGAATATGGAAAGCAGGAAGGATATCACGGCTTGGCAACAAGAGAGATAAGGTTGCTTAATCATCATGTTCCTATGTGTTCTGTGATCTTTGTCTATGATCTAAAGTTAAAGTTCCACAATGCTCTGTTCTGTGATCTACATAGAATCCCAGAAAAGAAGTCAGGTAGACAGTGGTCTGGTTCTGAAGTGACAGAAAGTGAAATAGCATATTGGGTTTTTCAAGGGGTCAACTTCCAGAATTGTCCTGACACCATATGTCTATAATCAGAAAACCATATGCATGCACTGTTGGTTTGTTCAGATCTAACAATCTAGAATCTACTACAGGTTAGTACGAATAATAATATGATCCTTCTATTCCTGCAATATAATGATAATAAACATGGGGGGACCTCTTTTTAAAATGGAAAATGGAAGGTGTGAAATAAAATAAGCACCATGTTACACAGTGCTTAATTCCTAGAATGTAGGAAGTTCTCCAAAGCAGTTCCTGATACTTGGGGAACATTCATCCTCAACTCTACCCTTATCATCAACATCATATTTTTGGAAAATTTAAGAATCAGTTCAGAAGGTCATATTTGGTGCTATTTTTGGTGAGATATCTATAGAAAGTAGAAAGAATGGATATAAAACATATTTAAATATAATTTCTGGAAACCACCACTGCAACCAAGAATATAAATTTGACATTCCTCATAAATGATATATTTAAATAAGTACCTTCACATTTGCCTTCAGAAACTGTTATATTTTTGCTCAAGATGAGGGAATGTTATTTCCAAAAACCCTCCCCTCATTCTTGGCCTCTCTCTGCACTTACTGTGTAATGCTCCTTTGTTGCTGTATCATGACCAAGGAGTAAGAGCCAAAGAATTTCCTGTGCAGAGTGACCAGTGACACCTCAGACTCTGTCTGCAAGACTGCTAAAAATGCTGCATCTGATAGAAACTTCCTAATGCAGAAAACTATGGAGGAGACATATGTAATCAACTATATTGGAGATACCCCACTGTAGGGATGTGGGGACATCCTCATTATTGACTATAATAAGACTTTGAAGGTTCAATGCTAGAAGACATAATTAGTGAACTTGGTCCATGCTATTGCACAAAGTCCCTTAGGAATTTCTGACATTAATACAGGAATGAACAGAAAAAAAGGAATCCACAGTAAGTTTTAGAGTCCTCCAGTACTTAGGCGAAACACAGACGTACTGCTCAGTGATTTCATTTCTATTAGTTTTTTAAGGTCCATCAGCTTTTTATTTAAATTTTTATTGGGATAAAATATACAACACAAAAACGTACAATTTTAACCATATTGAGTACAAACCTGAGTATCATATTATAATAATACTATTATTAAATAGCATTTAATAATACAGCAAATTTTCACAATCAAAATTTTGCATCATTTAAAAGTTCTCTCTTAATCACATGACTCAACCTTCACAAGCACCATCTGATGTGAATCATAAAATATTTAGTCTCTGCATTGCAGAACTTTTATGAAGAAAAGAGGTCTAACTTATAAATCTAGAGGCTCAGATTTGTTTCTTCTACTAAACAAGGTTCCAGGTAGATTCCCCATGTCCTTAGATTATACTGTTCTTGAACTGATACTCTGCAGGTAATTTTTAGGTCTCTGTTCTACCACATGTAGATGAAGACTTGAGCATGACAGTGACCAAAGTGTACATCATTATGGGCATCTGACAGGTGACAGAGAGTTTGATACGAATGAAGAAATATACATTTTAATCACTGTTCCATAAAATGAGGCAACAATGGACATGTGAGACTCTCAGGTGAAGAAGTTCATACAAAGCCTACCAAATGGTGGGACTGTCAAAATGCAGGGTAAAAATGTTCATGAGAAACATTTTTAAGGCATCTTTTCAATGGAGTACAATGGTGTTTCTGTGAGTGCTTTACCACAAGAATTGATTGTAGGTATACAAAATATCTAAATTATTGGTCTTTACACCAAACAATATAAATATAGTATTTGCAGGTGAAGAATTTGTGATCTTTATTTTTCATTATAATCATATATTAATTCCACAAGTAACAGGTTTCATTATGATAGTCCCTAAAAGACATATCATGTACTTACTTTTTAGTCACCCCTTTATTACTTTCTTTTAATATATTACAGTTGAGAGCCACTGCCTTGAAAGATTTCTTCACATTTAGAAAATGTGTTATGAATATTAATGAATACTATTCAACTAATTATTTAAATATAAAAACTAATACTGCTCTTAATAACACTACTTATATTTAAATATAAAATTTTAATAATATGTGCTTCAGAATTAATATTTTGTTGATATTTGGATCTTTCCACAGCAGCAACATTCAGTTACTCCTATCTCTGCATTGTTCCATTCTTCTGTAATAATGATCCCCAAAGGTAAATATTGGAATAAATTTGATGGGAATATTTCCTGATCAATGTTTTCATGTTATTATTCATACATATATATATATATATATGTATGTATATATACACACATATATATACACATATGTATACATATATATATACACATATATATATACACATGAACATTTTTCTCAAAAACTTACCAAAAATGACCTAAAACTTATCTAAGTTATGTAACAACATGAGAAAACAACATGTGAAATGTGCTAGTTTATATTGATATGTTGATTAGAGTTTTTATTTTTGAAGTATACACAGTTACATCAAATGAACTGAATTACTGGACATCATTTAAATTGACAGAGGGGTATTATTACTTTTCCATTTCCTGCTGAGACAATCTATTAAAATTCCGTGTGTTTCTCCTCATATCACAAAAGTGAAATTTCATGTATTATGTTGATAAGGAATATTAGTTTGTCTTCTAATGATGCTTGCTCAATTTTAGTATTTTTTTCTTTTATTATTCATATGTGCATACAAGGCTTGGGTCATTTCTCCCCCCTGCCCCCATCCCCTCCCTTACCACCCACTCCACCCCCTCCCTCTCCCCCCACCCCCTCAAAACCCAGCAGAAACTATTTTGCCCTTATTTCTAATTTTGTTGTAGAGAGAGTATAAGCAATAATAGGAAGGAACAAGGGTCTTTGCTGGTTGAGATAAGGATAGCTATACAGGGCATTGACTCACATTGTGCATGTGTGCTACCTTCTAGGTTAATTCTTTTTGATCTCACCTTTTCTCTAGTTCCTGGTCCCCTTTTCCTATTGGCCTCAGTTGCTTTTAAGGTATCTGCTTTAGTTTCTCTGCCTTAAGGGCAACAAATGCTAGCTAATTTTTTAGGTGTCTTACCTATCCTCACCCCTCCCTTGTGTGCTCTCCTTTTTATCATGTGCTCAAAGTCCAATCCCATTGTTGTGTTTGCCCTTGATCTAATGTCCATATATGAGGGAGAACATATGATTTTTGGTCTTTGGGGCCAGGCTAACCTCACTCAGAATGATGTTCTCCAATTCCATCCATTTACCAGCAAATGATAACATTTCGTTCTTCTTCATGGCTGCATAAAATTCCATTGTGTATAGATACCACGTTTTCATAATCCATTCATCGGTGGTGGGGCATCTTGGCTGCTTCCGTAACTTGGCTATTGTGAATAGTGCCACAATAAACATGGGTGTGCAGGTGCCTCTGGAGTAACCTGTGTCACAGTCTTTTGGGTATATCCCCAAGAGTGGTATTGCTGGATCAAATGGTAGTTCAATGTCTAGATTTTTAAGTAGGCTCCAAATTTTTTTCCCGAGTGGTTGTACTAGTTTACATTCCTACCAACAGTGTAAGAGGGTTCCTTTTTCCCCGCATCCTCGCCAACACCTGTTGGTGGTGTTGCTGATGATGGCTATTCTAACAGGGGTGAGGTGGAATCTTAGCGTAGTTTTAATTTGCATTTCCTTTATTGCTAGAGATGGTGAGCATTTTTTCATGTGTTTTTTGGCCATTTGAATTTCTTCTTTTGAGGAATTTCTGTTTAGTTCACTTGCCCATTTCTTTATTGGTTCATTAGTTTTGGAAGAATTTAGTTTTTTAAGTTCCCTATATATTCTGATTATCAGCCCTTTGTCTGATGTATAGTTGGCAAATATTTTCTCCAACTCTGTGGGTGTTCTCTTCAGTTTAGAGACCATTTCTTTTGATGAACGGAAGCTTTTATAGCTTTATGAGGTCCCATTTATCTATGCTATCTCTTAGTTGCTGTGCTGCTGGGGTTTCATTGAGAAAGTTCTTACCTATACCTACTAACTCCAGAGTATTTGCTACTATTTCCTGTATCAACTTTAGAGTTTGTGGTCTGATATTAAGTATTAAGATCCTTGATCAACTTTGAGTTAATGTTGGTATAGAGTGATATACATGGATCTAGTTTCAGTTTTTTGCAGACTGCTAACCAGTTTTCCCAGCAGTTTTTGTTGAAGAGGCTGCTATTTCTCCACTGTATATTTTTAGCTCCTTTGTCAAAGACAAGTTGATTATAGTAGTGTGGCTTCATATGTGGGTCCTCTATTCTGTTCCATTGGTCTTCATGTCTGTTTTTGTGCCAGTAGCATGCTGTTTTTATTGTTATTGCATTGTAATATAGTTTGAAGTCAGGTATTGTGATACCTCCAGCATTGTTCTTTTGACTGAGTATTGCCTTGGCTATTCATGGCCTCTTGTGTTTCCATATAAATTTAACAGTAGATTTTTCAGTCTCTTTAGTGAATGTCATTGGAATTTTGATGGGAATTGCATTAAACATGTAGATTACTTTTGGGAGTATAGACATTTTTACTATGTTGATTCTACCAATCCATGAGCATGGGAGATCTCTCCACTTTCTATAGCCTTCCTCAATCTCTTTCTTCAGAAGTGTATAGTTTTCCTTGTAGAGGTCTTTCACATCTTTTGTTAGGTTTACACCTAGGTATTTGATTTTTTTTGAGGCTATTGTAAATGGAATTGTTTTCATACATTCTTTTTCAGTTTGCTCATTGTTAGTGTAAAGAAATGCTAATGATTTTTCTATGTTGATTTTATATCCTGCTACCTTGCTATAGCTATTGATGATGTCTAGAAGCTTCTGAGTAGAGTTTTTTGGGTCTTTAAGGTATAGGATCATGTTATTTGCAAATAGGGATATTTTGAAAGTTTCTTTACCTATTCATATTCCTTTTATTCCTCCTTCTTGCCTAATTGCTCTGGCTAGGAATTCCAGTACTATGTTTAATAGGAGTGGAGATAGTGGGCATCCTTGTCTGCTTCCTGATTTTAGAGGGAATGGTTTCAGTTTTTCTTGTTAAGTATAATGCTGGCTGTAGGTTTGTCATATATAGCTTTCATAATGTTGAGGTACTTTCCTTCTATTCCTAGTTTTCTCGGAGCTTTTATCATGAAATGATGTTGGATCTTATCAAAGGCTTTTTCTGCATCTATTGAGATGATCAAGTGGTTTTTGTCTTTGCTTCTGTTAATGTGGTTTATTACATTTATTGATTTTCGTATGTTGAACCACCCATGCATCACTGGGATGAAGCCTACTTGGTCGTGGTAAATAATCTTTTTCATGTGATGTTGAATTCGGTTTGCCATTATTTTGTTGAGGATTTTTGCATAAATGTACATTAAGGAGATTGGCCTATAGTTCTCCGTTTTGGAGGTATCATTGCCTTGTTTTGGGATAAGTGTAACACTGGCTTCATAAAATGTGCTTGCCAGTTTTCCTTCCCTTTCTATTTCGTGGAACAGTTTAAGGAGGGTTGGTATCAGTTCTTCTTTAAAGGTCTGATAGAATTCAGCAGAGAATCCATCAGGTCCTGGACTTTTCTTTTTAGGGAGACTCTTGATTGCTGCTTCAATTTCATTTTGTGTTATAGATCTATTCAGGTGATTAATTTCCTGTTGGTTCAGTTTTGGATGGTCATATGTATCTAGAAATCTGTCCATTTCTTTAAGATTTTCAAATTTATTTCAATATAGGTTCTCAAAGTAGTCTCTGATGATTTCCTGGACTTCCATGGTGTTTGTTGTTATCTCTCCTTTTGCATTCCTGATTCTACTAACTTGGGTTTTTTCTCTCCTCATTTTAGTCAGGTTTGCCAGGGATCTATCGACCTTGTTTATTTTTTCAAAGAACCAACTTTTTGTTTCATTAATTCTTTGTATGGTTTTTTTGGTTTCTATTTCGTTGATTTCAGCTCTTATTTTTATTATTTCTCTCCTTCTATTTGTTTTGGGATTTGCTTGTTCTTGTTTTTCTAGGAGTTTGAGATGTATCATTAGATCATTGGTTTGGGATCTTTCAGTCTTTTTAATATATGCACTCATGGCTATAACCTTTCCTCTCAGGACTGCCTTAGCTGTGTCCCATAGGTTCCGGTAGGTTGTGTTTTCATTTTCATTGACTTCCAGGAACTTTTTAATTTCCTCTTTTATTTAATCGATGATCCATTCTTCATTAAGTAATGAGTTATTTAGTTTCCAGCTGTTTGCATGTTTTTTGTCTTTACTTTTGTTGTTGAGTTCTACTTTTACTGCATTGTGATCAGATAGTATGCACGGTATAATTTCTATTTTCTTACATTTGCTGAGACTTGCTTTGTGCCCTAGGATATGATCTATTTTGGAGAAGGTTCCATGGGCTGCTGCGAAGAATGTATATTGTGTAGAGGTTGGATGAAATGTTCTGTAGACATCTACTAGGATCATTTGATCTATTGCATATTTTAGATCTTGGATTTCTTTATTGATTTTTTGCTTGGATGACCTATCTATTGATGATAATGGGGCGTTAAAAGTCTCCCACAACCACTGTGTTGGCGTTTATATATGCTTTTAGGTCTTTCAGGGTATGTTTGATGAAATTGGGTGCGTTGACATTGGGTGCATACAGGTTGATGATTATTATTTCCTTTTGGTCTATTTCCCCTTTTATTAGTATGGAATGTCCTTCTTTGTCTCGTTTGATCAGTGTAGGTTTGAAGTCTACTTTGTCAGAGATAAATATTGCTACTCCTGCCTGTTTTCGGGGGGGATTGGCTTGGTAAATCTTCTTCCAGCCTTTCATCCTAAGCCTATGCTTATTTCTGTCGGTGAGATGGGTCTTCTGTAAGCAACAAATTGTTGGATCTTCCTTTTTAATCCATTTCGTCAAGCGGTGTCTTTTGATGGGTGAATTAAGTCCGTTAACATTAAGCATTAATACTGATAGGTATGTGATTCCTGTCATTTAGTTGTCTTAGTTGTTTGAAGGTTTGATTGTGTGTACCTAAGTTGTGGTTACTCTCTACTGTCTTGCTTTTTCTTTTCCTGTGGTTTGGTGCTGCCTGTCTTTTCATGGTTAAGTTGGGTTTCACTTTCTGTGTGCAGAATTCCTTGAAGAATCTTTTGTAGTGGTGGCTTTGTGGTCACATATTGTTTAGTTTCTGCTTATCATGGAAGACTTTTATTGCTCCATCTGTTTTGAATGACAGTTTTGCTGGGTAGAGTATCCTGGGATGAAGTTATTTTCATTCAGTCCCCGGAAGATCTCACTCCATGCTCTTCTTGCTTTTAATGTTTCTGTTGAGAAGTCTGCTGTGATTTTGGTGGGTTTACCTTTGTATGTTACTTGTTTTTTCTCTCTTACAGCCTTCAATATTCTTTCCTTAGTTTCTGAACTTGTTGTTTTAATGATGATATGTCATGGGGTAGTTCTATTTTGATCTAGTCTGTTTGGTGTCCTGGAGGCCTCTTGCATCTGTATGGGAATATATTTCTCTAGATTTGGGAGATTTTCCGTTATTATTTTTTTGAATATATTACGCATACCCTTTACTTGCACCTCTTCTCCTTCTTCGATGCCCATGATTCTCAAGTTTGGTCTTTTGATGGAGTCGGTGAGTTCTTGCATTTTCTTTTCACAGGTCTTGAGTTGTTTAATAGTTCTTTGGTTTTTCCTTTAATTACCATTTCATCTTCATGTTCTGAGATTCTGTCTTCTGTTTGTTCTATTCTGCTGGATTGGCCTTCCATTTTGTTTTGCAGTTTTGTTTCGTTCTTTTTTCTGAGGTTTTCCATATCCTGGCTGGTTTCCTCTTTAATATTGTCTATTTTTGTCCTGAGTTCATTTATCTGTTTATTTATCGTGTTCTCTCTCACTTTGGTGTTTATACAGTGCTTCTATGGTTTCCTTTATTTCTTCTTTTGTTTTTTCAAATTCTCTATTTTATTGTCTTGGATTTCTTGAGTGTACTCTGTACACTTTGGTTGACCCTATCCAGTATCATCTCTGTAAAATTCTCATTGAGTACCTGTAGTATGTCTTCTTTTAAATTATTCTTGTGGGCTTCATTGGGTCCTTTTGCATTGTTCATCTTCATTCTGTTGGAGTCTGGATCTGAGTTTCTGTTTTCTTTATTCCCCTTTGGTTCCTGTACTAGTTTATTGCTGTGGGGAAACTGGTTTCCCTGTTTTTTCTGTCTTCCCATCATTGTCTTTGGTGTTGTTACTGTCCCTGTACTGTGTGCAATTAAGTATTTTCTAGCTTGTAATAATAACAATGGTAATATTTAGAATGGAAGGGTGAGCTGAGATGGAAAGCAAGAAGTTAAAGAAATGGGAAAAACAAATACACAGACTAGAGGGAGAAAACAGAACAAGGTATCAGACAAGAAAATTTCAAAGGTATAAACAGGGAGCTTTATTGTACTAATTGACAGTAAGCTGAACAGACATTAGAGAAACAGAGAGAGTTTTGAAAATCAAAACTAAAAACAATAAGGTAAGAATAAAAATTAAAAATAAGTAAATTAAAGAAAAATCTATTTATAAAAATGTATTAAAATAAAATGAAAAAATAGAAAATTTCAAAAAACCAAAAAACCAAAAAACCAAGAACCCTCCAATTCAAATGCAATGAAATTTCAGTCTTAATAATTTGGGTGTCTGTCTCAGTCTCCAATCCTGGAGATGGTGCCTCAGATGTTGTTCTGTAGTTGTCTCATCAAAGGGGACGCATAATGTAGAACAAAACTACACACACAGGCACAAAAAAATAACACCACCAAGTGTCCCAAGTTCAAATGCAATACAGTTTCAGTAAGTTTTTCAGCTTGCAGGTGTAATTCGGTTGTTCTCTCATCAAAGGTAGGGAGATAAAGAAAAAAAAAAGAGTCTGGAGACAGTTCTGAGAATGGTATCTGCAACTGTGGCTTGCCTGCCTGCTGCTGTCAGCCTGCTGTTGCTGGAGGCATTATTTATGCAGATCTCTGGGGTGAGCTTAGCACTCACCTGGCCCTGTAGGCTTTGTTTGCTCAGATTGCTCCTGTGTGTGAGCCTCTGCTACAAGCTTTCCCCTTTCCAAGCACTGGCACCCGTGTTCTCAGGCCTGCGTGAGTATTTTCAGTTCATGTGGGAGGTGGGTCTTTCCCCTCTCCTGTGCAGTTCTCCTCCCACCTCCTCTTTCACAAGCATTCCTGCTCCTGATTACTGGGCAGTGCTGCTGCTCCTGCCAGCCGCCATGTTTGTTTACAGCTCATGTGGGAAGTGGGTATTCCCTCCTCTCCTGTAGTGTTTTCCTCTCTCCGCCACTCTCACAAGCTTTCCCACTCCTGGTTGCTGGGCATGTGACCCTGCTCCCACCAGAGGCTCTCCAGCCCACCCAGCTTGTTATTTACAGTCCTGGAAAGTATTCCCTTTCCCCAGTCTTCGGCGCTCAGTGCGCCCCACCCTCTTTCCTGAGTGTCTTATTTGTTCTTATTGCTTATTACTCAGTTTCTCTTTTTTCCCCGGGTGGAGGTCAGTCTGTCCAGGGGTTATGCTGCTCTGGCCCAGGCTTGTCTGTGTTAGTACCATGGCACCACAAAGCTCACCTGGTCCTCGTCTTCCCAAGCCATCTGTGCACCAGCAACTGGTGGCCCAGGGGCCCTCCTGGTGTCTCCGTTTAATGTGAAGTGGAGATTCTCTGCGCTGGTTGGAGTTGTGGAGGGGTCAAAGTTATGCCTCTTCTCAGTGATTATGCCTGCAAAGTGTGTCTCCAGTGTCTCTCCAAGACACTGCATCTTGGACTCATACTTCATCAGTCTTTTGAATGGTCAGGTGCACTGCTTGATGGTTTCACAACTTTCTTTTTGCTCAGTTGTCAAAATTCCTCATTTCTTTTGTGAGGCTTCCCAACTTTTCAATCTTGCCTGTTCAGACACCTCCACAAATTACATATTAATCTATGTTTTTGGTGTCATTTGTAGTGGTGTTCCAGTCTCAGGAATCATTTTCTCTTATACTCGAATTTTTTCCTCCATTATGAAAATCTCCTCAACAGGAAGGAGGTATAAAGCCTTTTCCACCTGTGGGTCTCACCTACCTGTTGTTTGCTTATTTTATGGAACTTCTATTGGAGTTTACCTCAGTTCACCAGTCTCACATTCCCCTAGTATGGTTGCAGTGGTTGCTATTATGTACACCATGGTCACCCCCATGTTGAACCCCTTTATCTACAGCCTGAGAAATAGGGACATCAAGAAGGCTCTCTGGCAGGTTTTCAGAAGAGCAAAATTTCAATACCTCTTTTATCTATTTTGGATCTTATGTCTGGAAAAGGTAGCAAAGAGAGGAATGGGGAAAGAAGGAGATAAAGGAGAGTGGTGGAGGGGGTGAAGTCAAATATTTTATATTTGATATATTGAAGGAAACTTCGTAAATGTCACAATGTATCCATACCCAGCAAACAATAACACATAAACAAATGAACAATTAAATAATTAAAAAGAAATACTGATTCTTCAGACAAGGTTTATATCTTTCTGTCTGCCTCTCAGTTCTGTGTTTATACATTTTATTTGTTACTCTGAATGTAGTTTATTACTTGTTCCCCACTTATGTCATTGTCACTTAAATTTATACAATGTATATAAAAATACCTTCTTATCATCCTTATTCATTAAATGGCCCAGGCTTCTTAATCATGAGCAATCTTATTATCTATCATTGATATATAACCCTTTCTCTTTATTTCATCTCACTTATTCCTTCTAGAATTTTCTTGCAAATATTTTCTACTAAATTTGCTAGAACTCACATCTTAAGAACAAGACACTTAATTCTCTCAAATTATCCTGAACAGAATCTTAGGATTATTGAATGACTTCAATTTCCACTGTTAACCCCAATGCTTTGAGATTGACAATGGATATATTAATATTTAATTTGAATAAACAATTGTGAGTTAGATCATTCCTAGAACTGTCATGAATTATTTGTACAGCTAATTAGCAACAAGATCTGACACAGCCCATTCCTTTTCTTGACATTTCTTATAATGACCAATTGGTCTATCCAGTAATCATTATATTAAGGTGGTGATTATTATGCATATATATGATCTATAGCTGCATATGAAAATATTAATAAAATCTATGAATTTTTGGCAAGATACATCAATAAAATTCAAAAATATATAAATAACAATATGAAAAAATTGAGAAATGACAGTAAAATACAGATATGAATCAAGAAGGGAGTGCTATAAACATATTAATCAGCTCAGTAAATTAATAAACTGATCAATCATTAATTGACAAAGAAAGTATTAATTTATGAAAAACTAGCAAAAATGACATGCCTTTTTATTATCTTTTATGTTTGCTCTTCAAAAAGTTGTAGAAAGAGAGGACAGAGCAGTTTCAACCTGAAAGGTTGGGAGGTTGGGAGAGGAGGTGACACAAACAATGTATACACATGTAAGTAAATGTGAAAAAGATAAAACAAAAGGAGAAAACAATAAATGGAGCATTTACTAAAAAATTTTAGCTAATTTGAACTGTAACATGAAGTATTCATAATCAATACTTTAATGCTTAAATGTATCACCATTTTATGTTTAAATATTATCAAACTGTGCCTTAACTACCCCACATTGGAAGGAAAATATTTTATGTAAAATTCCAGGTGTTTTCACAATTTCCCACAATCCACTTTTGTGGGAATGTTTGTAAATAGCAACAAAAGAGCATATTTAGTAAGGGTAAAAATAATCTACATGAAAAATAAACATAAGCAGATCTCATTACTGACAATATATTTTTTAAACATCCAGATAAAAGACCAAATATGGTGAAATGCAAATTATGGATTATAAAAAAGCTTTTAAAAATTTTATGCTGTTTATGTCATTGGTTTTTAAACATGAGAGATCTCTTGATTAAGCATTATATAGCATAATGTTATACATGTTACAATACAGAAGTCAAATTCAAAATATCAGAACATATTAAGACTAGGTGAAAATGTAATTTCAGCAAGATGTTAGAATTTGAGTCCGATACTTCACTCTCCTTACAAAACTTCCAGCTAGCAACTGTCCACTGATGAAAATACCTTTGTAAATAAGTTGGTAATTAGACACCACCAGAAGTTGGTAATGAGACACCATCTGTGTGGTCTAAAGAAAATGGTTATTACAATGTCCTTGTAGCACCTCTGACTAACTAGAGAAGATGTTCACTGGTTTCAAAAGCATTTGAACCTAGGAGTAGAGGCAACAACCAGGGCAAATGCACAGGCTGACAACAAGTTTTCTTGCCATTAGTTGACATCAATTTGCCCATTTTTACTCTCATCCTTGATGAAATACATCAGGGTTATCACTGCCAATGAATTTTCATGAAATAATGAAGAGATATGTTTCTCCTGAAATGCACATAAAACAGTAAAAAGGATTTAAAAGAACCAATGAATCATGACAACACAAAAGGAGAATAACAGTGTTCCAATAATGCTTTTGAAACAAAGAGAAATCTATCACATGACAGTAGAGTCCAGGATTATGCTTGAGGTAAATTCAATAAACTATAAGCATATGTAGATACAAAATTATATATATATATTGGCTATACTTGGTCAAACTCAGGAACTCAGGGCCTCATGCTACTAGACAGGTGTTTTACCAATTGAGCCACTCCACCATTAGACAAAAAAATTAAATAAAAAATTTAAAGAAGATGAAAACAAAACTATACAAAAAAGTAACAAAAATAAAAATCAAAGAAATCTGAGAGGTGAACAAAGCAATGACTAGGTTGAAAAATTAGATAATGAATCTCAACAGAAAACTCACTTATGTGGAAGAAATTGTGAGTTAAGTTGAAATCAGAATATATTAAATTATCTGTTCAGAGGTGTTAATGACAAAATAGAATGGAAAAACTGAGGAAAGTCTATAAAAACTATTCAAAATCATTCAAACAGCCATTGTTAACACAACAGGAGTTTAAAAGGAGAATAATGACAAAAAGTTTCAGAAAGTATATTCTAAAAATAGTTACTGGAAGGGCCAGGAGTAGTGGCTCACACATGTAATTCCAGGTATTTAGGAAGCAGATAAGATGATAGAGGTTTGAGGCCAGCCCAGGTCAAAATTTATTAAGACAGTATCATTAAACAAGTTGGATATGGCACTTGCCTGTCCTACTCCTCTACTGCAGAAGCGAATGTGAGACTATAATTTAAGGTTGGCCTGGATAAAACCGTAAGAGCTTCCTGAAAAATAAACTAAAGTGAAAAGGGCTGGGACATTGCTCATGTGGCAGAATACTTGTCCAGAAAGTATGAGGCTCTGAATTCAACTGTCATTGCTGCCAAAATAATAATAGCTGCAAACATAGCAAATCTTGGGAAAGATTCCAACATTCATCAATTGGATATTCATATAGACATGTGCAATCATTTCCAACCCAAGGAAGAGCTTTCCAAGTTCCATAAGAGGAGTAAGATATAAAATACATATTATATCCAAAGGAATGTCTTTCCTACTCTCAGTGGGTTCTCAGACAAAACCTTGCAGATAAGAAAAGACTGGAATCAAATATTCAAATTTACAATGGAAAAACATCCTGCTGCTGAAATATAGTTTATTTGACAAAGATGTCCTTCAGACAAGAAGTGATGTATAAAATAATGTAAGGCAGACAAGTGCTAATCAAGGTTGAGTATGTCTTGCTTAAATTAATAAAGGGACTCCTTTAAGTTAAGATAAAAACTGGCTCCTTAATAGCATAATCTATATGAAATCACAATGGAATAGGAACATGGGATCATATTCAAAGTATTCTAGAACTGCAATGTTATATAAAGGAATTTTTTCTCTTGTATAAGTATTAAAATTAAAAACAAAGTTAGCAAAATTAAACTGTTACATGTTAGAATTTATAAGATAATATATATTTGACATCAAAATCACAAGTTGCATTTTATTTTAAATGTGGCTTGATTTTATCTCCTTTTTAGCCCACATGTTTTCAACTCTAAGAAGTGTAGAAATAATGAATTGTCCTGGAATTCTGTGTGAGGAGAAACAAATTCCATGTTAAATAGAACTGCTCTATGGCAGTCAAAAACTAACCTGCCTATTATATTGATAATAGACAGAAGTTCTCTCATGATGCCTGCTTCAGATTCATAATGCAATTCAATTTCAAACTATTTAGGTCTATATGATACACTTACTGTAGAAGTGATTTTTTTGCAAGTAGAATTTTAAATAAATTTCCTGTACTCAAAGTTATGATAATTGGCAGAAAAAAGTTATTTCAGGAAATCTAATTCAAGAATTCAATTAAAATGATGTGTGTATGCCATGGGAGCATTAGATAGACAAAATCGTTATCACAGAGGAGGGTTTTTAGGAATTTGTAATTTTTTATTGCTGTGCGGGGTGGTGTACATTGTGGCATTTACAAAAGTTCTTATATTTAAAATATATCATAGCTGAATTCATCTCCTCCACCATTCTTCTTTATCTTCCCCTTTCCAGGAATAGTTTCAGCTGATCAGTTTTCCATTTGCATACATTTTGTACACAGTATTTGCACTGTATTCACCCTCCCATGCCCCCTTCCCACCTACTACACTCTTCCTCTTCTATCAGCCCTCTCAGGCAAGACCTGTTCTGCCCTCCTGTTCTCTGATATTGTAAAAGAGAAGCAATGACACTTTAGTTTTTGTTTGTTTTTAAAAGCTACATAGGGAATTTCCTTGTGACATTTCCATGTATGTATGAGATATAACATGAATTAATTCATCTCCTCTGTTTTTTTTCTTTCTACGTTTATCCTCTATTTATGGTGCTTTTAACAGTTTTTAAAATTCTGTGTTCATTCTTGTATAGAGAGACCATCAAGCATAATCATCTTCTTAACTTCCTTGTTTTACACTCTCCCTCTTATATGTGACATCCTGTTAGCCATGACCTGTTTTTCATAATACTGCTGTATCTTTATTAGATCTATATTCCACATAAGAGAGAAAATATGAGGCTTTTGGCCTTCTGAATGTGGCTAATGTCACATAAGATGATGTTCCCAGTTCTACCCATTTACCTGTAAATAACAAAATTTTATTCTACTTCGTGGCCGATTAAAATTCCATTGTGTATAAATATAACATTTTCTTAATCCATTCATAAGTAGTGGGGCATTTACAATGTTTCAATAGCTTTGCTATTTGGATAATGCTGCAATAAACATGGGTGTGCAGGTGCCTTACTGAAACCTGACATATTCCTTTGGGTATATCCCTAGGAGTGGAATTGCTGGATAATATGGCAGATCTATATTTAGTTTTTTGAGGACCCTCCATACTGTTTTCCACAGTGGTTGTAATAATTTACATTTGCTAGCAGTTCATGAAGGTTCCTTTCTCACCACATCCCAGCCAATATTTGTTGTTTTTTTGTGTTCTTGATGGTAGCCATTCTAAGAGGAGTGAGGTGGAATCTTAACCTGGTTTTTACTTGCATTTTCTTTATGGCCAGGGATGGTGAGCAACTCTTCATGTGTTTTTTAACCACTTGGACTTCATCCTTTGAAAAAGCTCTGTACAGATCACTTGCCAATTTCTTCATTGCTCATTGAGCTTTTGGGAGTTTAGTTTTTTGCTATCCCTGCATATTCTGTTAATTAATGTCATGTCAGAGGTATATGTGGCAAAGATTTTTTCCCATTCTTTTAAAAAATTTTATTCATTTATTCATGTGTGCATATATTGTTTGGGTCATTTCTTCCCCCTTCACCCAACTCCCTCCCTCTTCTCCCCCTTACTACCTAGCAGAACCTGTTCTGTTCTCTTCACTAATTTTGTTGAAAAGACCTAAACAATAATAATAAAGACATAGCATTTTTGATAGTTTGAGATAAGGATAGCTAAGCAGAGATTCCTAGTGTTGCTTCCATGCACTTGTGTATTACAATCCAAATTGATTCAAGTTAGAGAGCTTTAATTTGTTGTGCAGAAGCTTTTTAATTTCATGTAGTCCCATTAGCGAACACTTTCTCTTAGACCCTGAACCATTTGAGCTTTATATAGGAAGCCATGGCCTATTCCTATTAAGGAATTAATATTTTGACAATGATATTTATCATGCATTGAAACAATATTTTGCTGAAAGACATTTTAAAACTTCATTCTTAAGTAATATTAATAATCATATCTTTAGAAAATCATGCACTGAGAATTAAGTGTCACATCAGAAGGAAATGCCAGTCATATTATAAAGGATGTTTGAGTTGAATTCCTGTTTAATCACCACTATAGAGCTAGTAAAATTAGGAGTGTTAGGATAATCAAGGGGAAAGTAGGAAACATCCATTTTTGAACTGATTATGTTAAAGAAGAAATTACCTATGTCTATCAATTCCAAAGTATAAACAAACCAGTCCATCAATGATAAAAGGAAGCTATTTCTACCAAATTAAAGAAAGTTATAGTTACTATAGACATGTAAATCTGCTAACCACTGCTACTTGTGTGAAAAAAGCATTGTTAGTGGCTGGACAAAATACACTTTGAAGGATGTCCAACCAAGTATCATAAAGTGGTAACTCCTTATGGAGCCAGTAGGCTGGTCTAAGAACATTGATTTTTCCTGTACTCAGCATGTACACTAGTGTCAGGAAGACAGAAAAATTACATGATTGATGTCACTTCCATCAAAGTCTCCTAATCAGACATTGTGACAAAGTGTCCCCAGGCTTATTGAGCTACAATTGTTCTTAGTTTTCAAGTCCCTGATATGTCTTCTTTCTCTAGGATAGAATGCCACACAGGAGAAGTCACTATCACACAAAATCCCAGAACTGGATTTAAAGTTTTGAGAACCATGGGTGTCTCCTTTGTCTAGGACTGCCAGTTTGCTGTTGGCACGGTTGATTGTGGTTTCAGCTTTCCCTCCCCACGGTAAGTTGGAGCTCTAGCTGTACACTGCTTCTTTCCTAATTCTGTTTTTAATATATTTTATTCATTTATTCTTATGTGCATACATTGTTTGGGGCTTTCTCCCCCCACCATCCACCCCATCCCCTTCACCCCCAACCTCCTTACTTCCAGACAAAACCTGTTCTACCCTCTTCTCTAATTTTGTTGAAGAGAAGAACTAAGCAATGATAAGAAAGACATAATGTTTTTGCTAGTTTGAGATAAGGATAGCTATACAGAGTGATTCCTAGCGTTGCTTGGAATTCCATGCACATTTGTATTGCAACGCAAATTGGTTCATCTCTACCAGACCTTTTCAATACTTCCCAGTCACCTTCCCATACTGACTTCTGTCATTTTAAGGTTACTATATTAGCTCCTCTACAGTGGGCACATCAAACACTCTCAATTTTTGGGTTTCCTAACTTTCCCTATTCCTCCTGTATGTGTCCTCCCCTTAGTGTGTGACCCATGTCCAATAATGTTACTACATTTGTTTTAGTTCTAAAGTGTGCATATTTGGGAGAACATAGGATTTTTGGCCTTCTGAGCCTGGGTAGCTTCGCTTAAGATGATGTTGGTCCAGTTCCATCAATTTACTTGCAAATGACACGATTTCATTCTTCTTTATGGTTAAGTAAAATTCCATTGTGTATAAATAACATATTTTCTTAAGCCATTCGTCAGTTGTGGGGCACATTGGCTGTTTCCATAACTTGGCTATTGTAAATAGCGTTGCAATAAACATAGGTGTGCAGGTGTCTATGGAATAACCTGAGGCAAATTCCTTTGGGTATATCCCTAGGAGTGGGGTTGCTGGATCATATGGTAGATCTATGTTTAGTTTTTTTAAGAAACCTCCATAATGTTTTCAAGAGTGGTTGCACTAGCTTGCATTCACACCAGCAGCGTACGAGGGTTCCTTTTTCCCCAGATCCTCGCCAACACCTGCTGGTGGTGGTATTTTTGATGATAGCTATATTCTGAGAGGGTGAGGTGGAATCTTAGGGTGGCTTTGATTGGCATTTCCTTTATGATCAGAGGTGGTGAATAATTTTTCATGTGTTTTCTGGCCATTTGGAATTCTTCTTTGAAAAAGTTGTGTTTAGTTCACTTGCCTATTTCTTTATTGGTTCATTGATTTGGGGGGAGTTTAGTTTTTGAGCTTCCTGTATATTCTGGTTATCATTCCTTTGTCTGATACATAGTTAGCAAATATTTTCTCCCACTCTGTGGGTGATCTCTTCAGTTTAGAGACCATTAATTTTGTTGTGTTGAAACTTAAATTTCATTTTGTCCAATTTGTGCATCCTTTCTCTTAGTTTCTGATCTGTTGGGGTTCTATTGAGGAAGTCCTTGACTATACCTACTGCTTCCAGAGCATTCCCTTCTCTTTTCTGTATAACCTCAGATTGTTTTTGTCTGATATTAAGGTTCTTGATCCATTTTGAGTTGATATTAGTAAAGAGTGATAAACATGGATCTAGATTCAGTTTTCTGCAGGTAGAGAACTACTTTTCCAAGAAACATTTGTTGAAGAAACTGTTTATTGTCCATCATAGTTTTTTGCAAACTGTTGAAAATAATGTGGGAATAGATGTCTGGATTCATATCTTGGTCCTCCATTCTGTACCACTGGTCTGCACATCTGTTTTTGTGCCAGTACCAGCTGTTTTTATTGCTATTGCTTTGTAATATAGTTTGAAGTCAAATATTGTGATACCTCCACCATTGCTCCTTTTGTTGAGTATTGCTTTGACTATTCACAGTCTCTTTTGATTCCAAATGAACTTTAGGGTAGATTTTTCAATCTCTGTGATGAATGTCATTGGGATTTTGAGGGGAATTCTGTTGAACATGTAGATTGCTTTTGGTAGTATAAACATTTTTACTATATTGATTCTACCAATCCATGAGCATGGAAGATCCTTCCACATTCTGTAGTCTTCCTCAATCTCTTTCTTCAGAGGTTTGTAGTTCCTTGTAGAGATCATTCACATCCTTTGTTAAGTTTACTCCTAGGAATTTGATTCTTTGAGGCTATTGTGAATGTATTGGTTCCATATATTCCTTCTTAGTTTGTTGGAGTGTAGAAAAGCTAATGACTTTTGTCAGTGGATTTTGTATCCTGCTACCCTGCTATAGCTGTTTATGTTGTCTAGGAGTTTTGGAGTAAAGTTTTTTGGGTCGTCTGCAAATAAGGATATTTTGACAGTTTCTTTACCTATTTGTATTACTTTTATTTATTCTTCTTGCCTTATTGCTCTGGGTAGGTATTCCAGGACTATGCTGAACAGGTATGCAGAGAGTCAGCACATTGTGTCATTCCTAATTTTAGGGGAAATGACTCCAGTGTTTCTCCATTAAGTATGATGTTGGCTATAAGTTTATCATATAGACCCTTCACCATGTTGAGGTATATTCTTTCTATTCCTAGTTTTCTTAGAGCTTTTATCAGGAAGTGGTTTTGAATCTTATCAAGGCTTTTTCTGCATCTATTGAGATGGACAAGTGGTTTTTGTCTGCTTCTACTAATGTGCTTTATTACGTTATAGATTTGCATATTGAACCACCCTTGCATCCTTGGGAAGAAGCCAACTTTGTCGTGGTGAATGATCTTTCTAATGTGCTGTTGGTTTCTGTTTGCCATTATTTTATTGATGACTTTTGCATTGATGTTCATCAAGGATATTGGCCTATAGTTTTACATTTTGGATGTGTCTTTGTCTGGTTTTAGGATGACTGTAATACTGGCTTCATAGAATGAGTTAAGCAGTATTCCTTCCCTTTCTATTTTGTGAAAAAGTTTAAGGAAAGTTGGTATTATTTCTTCTTTAGAAGTCTGATACAATTCAGCAGAGAATTCATCAGGTCCTGTACTTTTCTTTTTTGGGAGACTATTTATTACTGCTTCAATATCATTTTCTGTTATGGATCTGTTTACATGGCTAATATTTTCTTGGTTCAATTTTAGATGGTCATGAGTATCTAGAAATTTGTCCATTTCTTCAAGATTTTCCAATTTATTGGACTACAGGTTCACAAAGTATTCTCTGATGATTCCCTAGATTTCCATGGTGTTGTGATATCCTCTTTTGCACTTCTGACTTTATTGATTTGGTTTTATCTTTCCTCATTTTAGTAAGATTTGTTGGGGGTCTATAAATCGTTTTTTCAAAGAAACAGGTTTTTGTTTTGTTGATTCTTTGTATGGTTATTTTTGTTCTGTATTTCAGTATATTTAGCCCTTATTTTTATTATTTCTCTCCTTCTACTTGTTTTGGTTTTGCTTGTTCTTGTTTTTCTAGAAGTTTGAGATGTAGCATTAGGTCATGGATTTGAGATCTTTCTGTCTTTTTAATATATGCACTCATGACTATAAACATTCCTCTTAGGATGGCCTTTGGTGTTTCCCATAGGTTCTGGAAGGATGTGTTTTCATTACCTTTAACTTCTAGGAAACATTTAATTTCCTCTTTTATTTCATCTATAACCCACTGATCATTGAGAAATGTGTTGTTCAGGGTCAATTGTTTGCATATTTTCTGTGTTGCTTTTGTTGTTGAGTTCTAGTTTTAATTCACTGTGATCAGATAGAATGCATTGGATTACTTCTATTTTCTTATATTTGCTGAGGCTTGCTTTGTGGCCTAAGATATAATCAGTTTTGGAGAAAGTTCCATGGGCTGCTGAGAAGAATATATATAGAATTGATGTTGGATGAAATATTCTGTAGACATCAGCTAGGTCCATTTGATCTATGGTGTGATTAATTCTAGAATTTCTTTATTGATTTTTTCTTCGGATGACCTATCTGTTGGTTATGGGGGTTATTAAAGTCTCCCAGTAACACTGTATTGGAGTTTATATGTGCTTTTAAGTCCTTTAAAGTATGTTTGATGAAATTGGGTGCACTGAGATTGGGTGAATATAGGTTGATAATTGTTATTTCCTTTTGTTGAATTTCCCCCTTTATTAGTAAGGTGTGTCCTTCTTTATCTTGTTTGATCAATGCAAGTTTGAAGACTACTTTGTCTGAGATAAGTATTGCTACTCCTGCCTGTTTTGGCAGGCAGGCAGGGGGGCATTGTCTTGGTAAATCTTCCAGCCTTTTATACTAAGCCAGTATTTGTTTCTGTTAATGAGATGGGTCTCCTGTAAACAATAGATTGTTGGATCTTCCTTTGTAATCCAGTTTGCCAAATTGTGTCTTTTGATGGGGGAGTTGAGTCCGTTAACATTCAGTCTTAATATTGATATGTATGTGATGATTCTGCTCATTTACTTGTTTTTGTTTTTTAAAGGTTTGATTATGTGCCCCTGAATCAATGTTATTCTCTGATTCTTTTTCTTTTCTTCTCCTGTGGTTTGATGCTGCCTGCCTCTCATGCTTTTGCTTGTTTTCATTTTCTCTGTGCAGAATTCCTTGGAGAATCTTTTTTAATTGTGGTTTGGTGGTCATATTTTGTTTTCATTTCTGCTTATCATGAAATAATTTTATTGCTCCATCTGTTTTAAATGATAGCTTTGCTGGGTGGAGAAATCTAGGTTGGAAGTTATTTTAATGTAGTGCCCAGAATACCTCGTTCCAAGCCCTTCTTTCTTTTAAGGTTTCAATTGAGAAATCTGCTATGATTTTCATGGGTTTACCTTTGTATTTTATTTGCTTTTTCTCTGTTACAGACTTCAATATTCTTTCTTTGTTCTCTGTGCTTGATGTTTTAAGGGTAGTATGTCCTGGGGAAGTTCTATTTTGTTCAAGTCTGCTTGGTGTCCAGGAGGCTTCTTGTACTAGAATTGGCCTAACTTTCTCTAGATTTTGGAAAATTTCTGTTATTATTTTATTGAATATATTATGAATGAATTTTGGTTGGACCTCCTCTCCTTCTTCAATGCCCATGATTCTCAGGTTTGGTCTTTTGATGGAGTTGGTGAGTTCTTGTGTATTTCTTTTGTAGATCTTTAGTTGTTTGACTAACAGTACTTCCATTTTTCCTTGAATTTCTATTTTATCTTCAATTTCTTAGATCTGTCTTCCACTTGGTCTAGTCTGTTGGAGTGGCCTTCCAATCTGTTTTGTGTTCATTCTTTTTTCTGAGGTTTTCCATAACGTGGGTCACTTCCTCTTTGATATTTTCTATTTTCATCTTTAACCATTTATAGCTGTATTTATAGTATTCTCTATTTCACTTTAGTGTTTATGTAGGGCTCCTATGAATTAATTTATTTGTTTCTGTGTCTTCTTGTATTCTTTACTTTTGGTGCCTTAAATTTTTTTGAATGCATCTTGTATGCTTTGGTTAACCATGTCTTGTATCATCTCCATGAAATTCTTAGTGAGTTTTTGAAGGATTTCTTCTTTGAGGGTGTTTTTGTGGACATTGTTTTATTCTTTGGTGTCATTTATCTTTGCTTTGTTGCAGTCAGGAACTGGGTATCTGTTTTCTTCATTTCTCTCTGAATCCTGTATTAAATTTTTTAAGGAGTTTGGTTTCCATCCCCTTTTCTTCCTCTCATCACTCCACTTGGTAGTGTGCAACTATGTTCTTGATAGGCTAATTTGTGGTTTCAGTCACCTGTTTTCTTTCCCTTGATTTTATTTGTTTTGTGGCTGTCTTGGGTTTATAGCTAAGTTGGTATGCTCTTTCTGTCCCTGGTCTGGGTGTAACTAAATCACAGGTTTAAAACCTGACCAGTAGTTTATATGTTATATAGAAGATCCCTTGGTGGTAACATCTATATGCAGTGGGAGTTGGGGGATTAATGTTTATTAGGCTAGCTATAGAAATTTGGGGAGTTGGATAGGGTGGCACAAGAATGTGGGAGATGGGAAGGGCATGATGAGGGGGGAAGCTGTATGGGGCTGCTGGTTTTTGTTTTCCTTGTGTGTGTTTGGGTGTATTTTTGTTATTTTAGAAGAAGTTGTTTGTGTTAGGGATTGCAGGACTTTGGGGTTGTGTAATGTTGATATAGTAGGTTGGTCAGCAGGTGATGAGTGTGTGTGAGAGGGGTAGTCTGGTGACAGGTTAGGAGATAATGGGATGGGAAGGTAAGGCCTGGGGAAGAGAGTGGGTGAGAAAGGGCAGAATAAATTGCTAGGGAGGGTAGTAATGGATTTTAGCACAGTAGAAGGAGGGAGAGTGAAGTTTTTGAGAGTGTGGATGAAAGGATGATAATGGTAACATTGATAGCACAGAAAGAAAAGAAAAGAACATGTTAGGAATAAAAGTAAAAGTAGAAAATCCACAATAACAAAACAAACAAGCAAAAATAACTAAGGAAATCAGTGGGAAAAATGAACAAACAAACACAAATAAACCAACAAAAAGAAAAACACCAGGTTCAGGAACAACAAAATTTCAGTCTTAGTTTAAGTTCTTGAGCTACTCCTCCAGCATACAGTCCTAGTATTGTCATATAAGCAGAAGCTCTGATGTGGTCTCACCCAGTGATTGGTTCGTGAGTAGTGTTTTGCTCTTCTTTCTAGCAATTAAATTGAAATTGTGAGGTGAGATAGCTTTACTCGATCAGGCAGTGTGTTCGAGGAATTGATTTCCTCAGCTCACAGCTGTGTTACCTTTCCGCTCCAGCTGCTTGGTCAGCTCTTCTCCCAGTGAGGTGTGGCAGTTTACTTTTGAATGCTGTCCTGAGGTTCAAGAGATCATCTTTGTAGTCTGCTAGTTGTCCTGCTTTGGTGGTGGCTTTTTGCTGTGCTTGTTTACTGGGATTTCCATGCTGGGAGCTTATTTCTTTGCCTGCCCCTTTCTCTGGGGCAGGGTGAGTGTTCTGTCAGTCTTCTCTGCTATGAGTGTATTATAATGGCTCACTGTTTTTCAATTTTGCAGAGCAGTTTGACTTTGGTTGCTTCCCAGTGGCTCAGGAGATGATCTTTGTGATCTGCTACCTGCCCTGCTTTGGAGGTGGCTTATCACCTGACCATTGTAGGCCTTCCTTCCTGTTCTAGGCCTTCCTGCCTTTATAGCATTTGTTTATTGATAGTTTATGCTGAAGCCAGTTGACCTTCTCCCTTTCTCTGGTCCACTTTCAGCTATCCTGCCTGTCTGCTCTGCGCTAGATAACAGTTCACTAGTTGTTCAGTTTTTTTTGAAGGGAGCGGTCAGTCTGCCAGAGGGCTCTGCTAGTTTTTCCCAGGGGTGGTCTGGGAGAGTACCACATGTCACTGGTGCTCACATATTTGGTCTATGGAATGTCTCACAAGCAGGTCTATAGCCAGTGGCAGCAACTTCAGCAGTGGTGGTGGCAACCCACAAGTTTTCAAGGTGTAAATTGGCATGGAGAAGCTTTCCACAGGCTAAGAGTTCAGCATGTCAAAGGGTGTTTTATTTTTATATGCTAATTAAAAATTTATTATTCATTTATTCACATGTGTGTACATTGTTTGGGTCAATTCTCCCCCCTGACACCCTCCCCTACTCTCTGTCCCCAATGACCTCTCTTCCAGGCAGAACCTGTTCTGCCCTTATCTCTAATTTTGTTGAAGAGAACACATAAGCATAATATGGAAGACAAGGCATTTCTGTTAATTAAGGATAGCTACACAGAAAGATTCCTAGCATTGCTTTCAAGTACGATTGTGTTACACCCCATGTTGATTCATCTCTAACTGATCTTTGCACTGGTTCCTGATCCCCTTCTCATGTTAACCTCTGTCACTTTAAGGTTTCTGTATTAGTTCCTCTGGAGTGGGGACATCAAACACTTCCATGTTTTTGGTTTACTTCCTATCCCCACACCTCCCATATATGCTCTCCCCTTGTCATATGATCTAAGTCCAACCACATTGCTGCATTTGCTCTAGATCTAAAGTCTACATATGAGGGAGAACATATGATTTTTAGTCTTCTGAGCCTGGCTAACCTTGTGTAGAATGATATTCTCCAGTTCCATCCATTTACTTCTGAATGATAGGATTTCATTCTTCTTCATGGCTGTGCAAAATTCCATTGTTTAGAAATACCACATTTTCTTGATCCATTCATCAGTAATGCATTTTGGTTGATCCATTCATCAGTGCATCTTGGTTGTTTCCATAACTTGGCTATTGTGAATAGCGCTGGAATAAATATGGGTTTGCAGGTGCCTCTGGAGTAACTTTTATTGCATTGCTTTAGGTACATAACACAGGAGTGGATTGCTGGATCATATGGCAGGTCTATGCTTAGAATTTTAAGAAGCCACCATTTTTTTTCCATTGTGGTTGCACCAGCTTGCATTCCCATGAGCAGTGTCCGAGGGTTCCTTTTTCTCCACATCCTCACAGGTTGCTGGTGTTTTGGATGATGGCTATTCTAACAGGTGTGAGGTGGAATCTTAGTGTGGTTTTGATTTGCATTTCCTTTATGGCTAGAAATGGTGAACATTTTTTCATGTTTTTTTTTGTCCATTTGAATTTCTGCTTTTGAGAAAGTTCTGTTTAGTTCCGTTGCTTATTTCTTAATTGGTTCCTTGATTTAGGGAGAGTTTAGTTTCTTAAGTTCCCAGTATATTCTGGTTATCAGTCCTTAGTCTGATGTATAGCTGGCAAATATTTTCTTCCACTTTATGTGTGGTTTCTTCAGTCTACAAACCATTTCTTTTGTTGTGCAGAAGCTTTTTAATTTCATGAAGTTCCATTTGTCCTTTATTAGTTTTTGAGCTGCTGGGGTTCTATAGAAGAAGTTCTTGCATATACCTATTAGTTCCAGACTGTTTCCTACTCCTTCATGTATTAACTTCATTATTTTGGGTCTGATATTAAGCACCCTGATCAATTTTCAGTTGATATTAGTACAGGGTGATAGACATGGATAGAGTTTCAGTTTCTTGCAGATGAATAACCACTTTTCCCATCAACATTTGTTGAAGAGGCTGTCTTTACTCCATCATACATTTTTGGCACCTTTGTAAAAAATGAGGTCAGTATAATTGTGTGTATTCATATCTGGGTCCTCTATTCTGTTCCACTGGTATTCATGTCTTTTCCTGCACCAGTACCATGCAGTTTATATTGCTATTGCTATGTAATATAGTTTGAAATCAGGTATTGTGATACCTCCTGCTGAGGCAATACTTTTTGCTGAGTATTGCTTTGGCTATTCATGGTCTCTCCTGTTTCCAAATGAACTTTAGGTAGATTTTGCAATCTCTGTGATCAAAGTCATTGTGATTTTTATGGGAATTCTATTAAGCATGTAGGTTGTTTTTGGTAGTATAGCCATTTTTGCTATGTTGATTCTACCAATCCTTGAGCAGGGGAGACCTTTCTACCTTCTGTAGTCTTCCTTGATCTCTTTCTTCAGGAGTTTGCAATTCTCCTTGTAGAGATCATTCATATCCTTTGTTATGTTTACTCCTAGGTATTTGATTTTAATTGAGGCTATTGTAAATGGAATTGTTTCCATATATTCCTTCTCAGTTTGTTCATTGCTAGTGTATAGAGAAGCTAATGATTTTTGTAAGTTGATTTTGTATCTTGCTATAGCTGTTTAAGGTGTCTAAAGTTTTTGGGTAGAGTTTTTTGGATCTTTAAAGTATAGGATCATATTGTCTGCAAATAAGGATATCTTAACAGTTTCTATACATTTTTGTATTTTTTTTGTCTTCTTTCCTAATTGCAATGGCTAAAAATTCCATTACTATATTGAATGGGTGTGAGAATAGTGGGCATCCTAGACTTCTTCCTGATTTTAGGGGAAATGGTTTCAGTTTTTCAGCATTAAGTATGATATTGACCATAGGTGTGTCGTATATAGCTTATACAATATTGAGGTGCATTATTTCTGTTCCTGGTTTTCTTAGAGCTTTTATCATCAAGTGGTGTTGGATCTGGTTTCAGACATTTTCTGCATCTAATGAAATGATCAGTGGTTTTTGTCTTTGCTTCTATTGATGTGCTGTATTAATTTATAGATTTGTTGAACCATCCATTGCATCCTTGGGGAGAGGCCAATTTGTTCGTGGTGTATGATTTTTCTGATCTCTTGTTGTATTCGCTTTGCCATTATTATATTGATGACTTTTGCTTCGAAATTCATTAAGGAAATTAGCCTGTAGTTCTCCTTTTTGGAGGTGTCTTTGGTTTGTCTTTTGGCTTCATAGAGTGAGTTAGGCAGTGTTCCTTCACTTTCTGTTTTGTGGAACATTTTAAGAAGCATTGATACTAGTTCTTCTTTAAACATCAGAATTCAGCAGTGAATCCATCAGGTCCTTGACTTTTGTTTTTGGGAGTTTCTTGACTGCTCCTTCAATTATTTTTTGTGTTATAGATCTATTCATGTGATTAATGTCCTCTTGGTTCAGTTTTGGATGGTTGTATGTTTCTAGAAATCTGTCCATTCCTTCAAAATTTTCAAATTTATTAGATTATAGGCTCTCAATGTAGTCTATGATGATTTTCTGTATTTCTATGGTGTTTGTTGTTATCTACCCTTTTACATTTCTGATATTACTGATTTGGGTTTTTCTCTCTTTATTTTAGTCATGTTTGCCATGGGTCTGTCACTCATATTAATTTTATCAAAGAATCAGCTTTTTGTTTCATTGATTCTTTGTATTTCTTTTGTTTTTATTTCATCGATTTCACCCTTTATTTTAATTTTTTCTTTCCTTCTGCTTCTTTTGGGATTTCCTGTTCTTGTTTTTCTATGAGTTTGAGCTATAGTATTAGATCATTGATTTCAGATCTTTCTGTCCTTTTAATATATGTAGTCATGGCTATAAACATTCCTCTTATGACTGTCTTTGCTGTGTCCCATAGTTCTGGTAAGTCGTGTTTTCATTTTCATTAACTTCCAAGAAACTTTTAATTTCCTTTTTTATATCATCAATGACCCATTGATCATTGAGCAATGTGTTGTTGAGCTTCCAAGTGTTTATATGTTTTTTACTGCTGTTTTGGTTGTTGATTTCTAGTTTCAATGAATTGTGGAAAAATAGAATGCATGGGATTATTTCTATTTTCTTATATTTGCTCTAAGATGTGATCAATTTTGGAGAAGTTTCTGTAAACTGGTGAGAAGATTGCATATTGTGCAGACATTAGATGAAATATTCTCTTGACATCAGCTAGGTCCATTTGATCTATAGTGTGGTTTAGTTCTAGGATTTCTTTATTGATTTTTTTCAATGACTTATCTATTGGTGATAGAGGGTATTAAGTCTCCCACTACCACTGTGTTGGAGTTTATATATGTTTTTAGTGCCTTCAGAGTATGTTTGATGAAATAGGGTGCATTGATGTTGGGTGCATATAGGTTGATAATTGTTATTTCCTTTTGGTTTATTTCTATTTTCTTAGTATTGAATGTCCTTGTTCATCTCATTTCATCAATGTAAATTGGAAGTCTCTTTTGTCTGAGATAAGTTTTGCTACCTCTGCCAGTGCTTATTTCTGTTGGTAACATTCAGTGTTAGTGTTGATAGGTATGTGTTGATCCCTGCCATCTAGTTGTCTTTGTTGTTTAAGGGTTTGATTCTGTGAAGACGAATCAATGTTGCTCTCTACTTTCTTGTCTTTTCCTCTCCTGTGGTTTCATATAGCCTGACCTTTCATGGCTTTCTTTGCTTTCACTTTCCTTGTGCAGAATTCTTTGTAGAATCTTTTGTGGTGGTTGTTTGTTGGTTATGTATTTGTTTTAGTTTTTGCTTATCATGGAAGACTTTTATTGCTCCATGTATTCTGAATGATAGTTTTGCTGGGTAGAGTATCCTAGGATTGAAGCTATTTTCCTTCAGTGCTCTGAAGACCTCACTCCATGTTCTTCTTTCTTTTAAGGATTCCATTGAGAAATCTGCTGTGATTATGATGGGTTTAACTTTGTATGTTATTTTTTTCTCTTCTATAGCCTTCAATATTCTTTTCTAGTCCTGTGTTTGTTTTTTAATGATAATATGTCATGCAGTAATTCTATTTTGGCCAAGTCTGTTCAGTGTTCTGGAGGCTTCCTGTACCTGAATGGGCATACTTTTCTCTAGATTTGGGAAATTTTCTGTTATTACTTTGTGGAATATATTAAGCATTTCTTTTGCTTGCACCTCTTCTCCTTCTTCAATGCCCATCACTCTCAGGTTTGGTCTTTTGATGGAGTCAGTGAGTTTTTGCATATTCCATTTACAGTTCTTGAGTTGTTTGGCTAATAGTTCTTCAGTTTTTCCTTTAATTGCCATTTCATCTTAAAGTTCTGAGATTCTGTCTTCTGTTTGTTGTATTCTGCTGAATGGCCTTACATTTTGTTTTGTATTTCTGTTTCATTTTTTTTTCTGAGATTTTCTATATTGTGGATAATTTCCTCTTTAATATTGTCAGTTTTCACCATTAATTCATTTATCTCTCTGTTTATGGTGTTCTCTGTTTCAGTTTGGTGTTTATTTAGCACTCCTATGATTTCATTTATTTGTTTTTGTGTTTTCTCATATTCTTTATTTTTGTTGACTTAGAATTTCATGAGTGCCTCCTGTACGTTTTGGTTGACTATGTCCACTAACATCTCTATGAAATTCTCATTAATTATTTGCAGGATGTCTTCTTTCAGGGTGATTTTATGTGGCTTGCTGGGTTCCTTGGCATAGTTTATATTTCTTTGGTTGGAGTCTGCATCTGGGTATCCATTTTGTTCATTTCGCTTTGAATCCTGTGCTAATTTATTTTTTGGGGGAAATGGTTCCCATCCCTTTTTCATCTTCCCATGTTTCCACTATCTACACTTTTTCCCTGAACTGTGTGTAATGTAGTATTAGCTGAGTTACAATAGTAATATTAACAAAACCAAGAAAGAAGGAGAAAAAAGAGAAAGAAAAAGAAAGAGAAAGAAAGAAGGAAAAGAAAAGAAAGAAAAAATGGGAGAGATGGTGGACAATCAAACAGCAAAGCAGACAGCCAAACCCTTAAGGAAAGGCAAAAAAAAAACACAAGTTTCAGAAAAATAGAAATACACTCTTAGTTATTCTGGTATTTTTCATTTAGCACCCAGTCATGTCTCTCTGTGTCTCTTAGGCAGATTTAGTCCCTTTTGTGTTGGGACTGCCATGCAGGGGCCTGGTGGAATGTCTATCCTGCAAGCCTGAAGAGCAGGAGCCTGGTGGGCCTGCAGGGCAGGGGCCCAGTGGAGCAGAGATCCAGCCAGCCTGCATCCTGGGGGCTTGTCAGTTTGTTGGCCTGGCAGGACCTCAGAGTGGGGCTCTGGTGGGCTTTCAAAGTGGAACCAGGGGAGCAGAGATGTGGGGGCCTGGTGTGGGCAGAGATCAGGTGGGGACCATGTGGGGCAGAGATCTGCTGGGCCCATACAGTGCCCAACAGGCAGGGATCCCAGTGGGGCAGGGATCTGGTGGGCACACATGGATCTGGATCTTTGTGGGGCCTGAGGGATGGGGAGCTCAGCTGAGTGAAGCAGTGGCTCCATGTGCTTATGGTGGGCCAGCTGTTCTTTCAACAGATTGTTTTGTGGAGAAGACTTCCACAAGGTAAAAACTTCAGAGTGCTCAAGTTTTGGCTCTCCCTGGTGCTTTACCTCAACCTAGTGTGTCTCCAGCATCTCACCAAGGTCCCTAATTCCTAGAAAGTTTGATTCTGGTTGGCACTTTATTTCTGCCAAGTGTGGTTCCAGCATCTCAGCAAAGTTTTGGAGTCACTGATCTCATGCTGTCTGCTTCTGTACCCTAGTTGACATCTCTTTCCTACTTCTTGTGTCATAGCTTGTTTTTGCATGGTTTTCAACTGTCCTTTTATGTCTTTGATGGCACCCAGTGTTCTTGTCTTTCTTTCTTATGTTAGCCTGAGTTCTCACTCATGGAATTACATGGAGTAAGCTTTTAGTCTACTATCTTACATGGATTATTGTTCTTTCTTCAATATTTTTAAATTGGAGAGGACTTGTTTTATGGCCTAACATGGGACCTCATCTGGAAAGCCTTCTATGCTCATAGAGATGTGTGTGTGTGCTACAACTATTGGATGGAATGATATGATTCATGGACATATATAAAGAACTTCCCAAGAAAAATTTCAAAGGAAATAAATATTTGTTATTTCTAGATAATCCCAATACAGAGTTTTCTCAGTAGCTTGAATATACTTTTAAATCATTAAAATACTAGAACAAACTGAAGACCATCTTCACTATGTTGTAATTTGCAATGCATTATTAAATATGACTCCAAATATGTATGTAACAAAAGCAAAAACAGTTATGTTAAGAATAGAGAGGCAAAGAATGTCTAAAAATTACAGTTTGATTTATGGTCAATTGAATGAGCATATTAGTGATGAACTCACAGTGTTTAAGGACAGATTTTCAACAAACATTTATGAAAACAGTACACCCATGTCAGAGTAATTGTCCCTTCTCAACATATATAACACACAAAAACACACTCAAACTGCATCAAAAAAAATAAGATCTAAAACTCAAAGTATTGGTAGGAAGCATAGGACAAAGCTTTATGAAACCTGTTTGTGCAATTATTTTGATTTAATACCAAAGGCATAGATAGCAAGAACCAAAAATGATATTAAATCAAACTGAACAGTTTTCACACAGCAAAAGGAAAACAGCACCAATGTGAAAATAAGGCCTTCAAAACAGGAGAAAATATTTAGATTAGTGCTAACTATGCAAAATATACGCAACTGAAATGAGTTATTAATAAGATAAGAGTAAGAATGTAAAATATCACCAAAGGACCAGGATAGGATTTTCTCAAAAGAAGACATTCAATAGACAAGAAGGATATGAGAAAAGCTCAAGATCACTAATCATCAGTGTAATACAAATTAAATCCCTATGAGATAACATTGAATAATTGAAGAAAGGCTATTAGGAAAAGATGAATTATAACAAAAGTATGCGAGGTGGTCATGGAAATGGTCTGTGCACATTTTTAAAAAGAATATACATTAGTTTATGCATATAGAAAAATAGTAAAGATGTTTATAAGAGCTTAAAACCTTAGTAGAATCATACAAATAATCTAAGAATCATTCTGACTGCATATATATCCAGAACACATAAAATCAGCATGTCAAGATATATATTGAATCTCATTTAAATGGCCACATTAGTGACAATACTTTAGCTGTAGAGACAGCTTATTTTCTATTATCACTGAACAGACAAATAAATGTGATATATACAATCAATACAACAGTATTTAAAATGAAAAATAATATCTTCACGTTTTCTACAACGTGGATAAATTGGTTTGACATTATATTAAGAGAAATGACTCAGGTATAGAAAGACAAATACTCTGTGGCAAAAAACTTATATGTGGATCTAAAAGAAGTAGAGACACAGAAACAGAGTAAGCTAGTGGCTCACAGAAGGGAAGAAGTATGGCAGTAGGGAGATATAAATGAAAGCACACAAAATTTCACTTAGACAACAGAAATAATAGAAAATACATCTAATGTCCATCACTGTGATTATTATTAAAAATAAATCATGTAGTAGAAAGTGTTAAGGAATGAAAGAATATTTTGAAAAGACATATGTGATGAGATTCAAGTATTCAGACATTATAGTTTTACACATCAGAAAGTATAATCTGTATGCAACATATTGAACAAAGCCATGAAAATACTTTTCTTCACACATGATATATAAACTGTGAACAACAGAATTTAAACGGCACCAGGTTCAATAAGAAAGGTTAACAAATTATAAAATTGTTAAATATTCAATTAATCTACTATTATGTGATTCCATTCCTAGATATATACATAACCTTAATTATTAAAAGTGATATAGTCATAAACTTCTTAAAAACAGAAGTCACATTATTAGCAAGTTTACAGTTGCACAAATACCATAGAATATACTTAAAGTTGGCTACAAGTACCATCATGATTTCTTAGCATTTGGAGTTATCATACAGGCTGTCTGTCCTTATGTGTAATGCTGTACATAACTATCCCTTAACAAAAAATGAACATGAACATTCAACAGGATAATTTTTTAGGAAATCACAACAGTATTTGTTGTGATAAGTGCTTTAAATATTGAATGAGAAATATGAAGAAACCTATACAAAAATGAACACACACGGAACATTTAAGACCATCTAAGGAGAAGAAATATTTTAAAGGAAGAACTGAGGAAGCTAGTTAGAAGAAAAAAACACAAACACATATACAAGCCATGTAATAGGTGCTTCAGCAATAGAAAATGAAAAAGCATGTCTTTCAGAGGAAAAAAAAGAGCAGGATAGGTACACTCACAGGCTGGTATAGAGATTGTAATTTCCACTTAATTTGGAGTTTACTTTTCCCTCAAATACAAAAGAATGCTCTGCTGAGGAGTCTATCTAGTGCTTCCTTCACATCCTTGTCTCTCAGGGTGTAGATGAAGGGGCTCAGCATGGGGTGACCACAGTGTACATTGCGCAGGCAAACATGCTTCTATGGGAAGATAGTGTTACTGCAGAACTGAGGTAAACACCAAGTCCTGTTCCATAGAACAAGAAGACCACACAGACATGAGACCCACAGGTGGAAAATACCTTATACTTGCTTGCAATGGAGGACACCATCAATAAGGAGGTGAAAATATTAGAGTAGGAGGAGAGGACCTCAGTCACAGGAAACACCATCAGGACAACTGACACATACAGACAAATGATATTGACGAAGGCATCTGAGCTGGCCACCTTGAGAATTTTCTGAGAAAATTCACAGAAAAATGTGGGATTTCAGTGTCTACAGTGAAGGTCAGTTCTTGCATCAGTAGAAAGTGAAGCAGGGAGACCCAGAAAATGATGATCTATGACATTAGAACAAGGAGATCACAGAAGTGAGGGTTCATGATTATTGTGTAGTTTAGGGGATGACAGATGGGCACAAAGTGGTCAAAGGGCATCAAAGTCAGTAGGAAATTATCCATTCCAATAAAAAACATAAATAAGTACATGTGAGTGAGGCACTCTAGGAGATGTCTTTCCTCTGTTCCTGGATGTTCACCAGCATCTTTGGAACTGTGGTGGAGGTAAAACAGATGTCAATAAGAGGTAATTCAGAGAGGAAGAGATACATGGAGGTATGGAGGTGAGAGTCAGAACTGGTGGCAAGAATGATGAGCAGATTCCTGAGCACTGTGACCAGGTACATGGATAGGAACATTACAAAGAGAAGTGGTTGTACTTCAGGATCATTTGAGTCCCAAGAAGAGGAATTGGGATACTGATGTATGGTTTTCCTCTTGCATGACACTGGTTTTTCTCTTTGAGAGACAAGTAAAAGTTCAAAAACATCCACCTGTAACTCAGGTAGTGATGACCAATGAATACCCATCCTTACCTTCCATATTTCCTAACATTACAATGGCTCACATAGCCAAGAAATACCTTATTTTAATTTTAAATAGTCACAAGTTTCAAAACTTGCAAGTATATATTGTTTTAACTCCCATCTCTTGACTTCCATCTTTCTAAATTTATGATTTTTGGAATATTGGAAGTCATTTCATGTGTTTTCCCTTATAATCTTCATACTTTGCTAATTTCCATAGCTCTACAGTAGTAATATTATATGGATTTAGAGCTTACATAATCAAAATTCTTGACTTGGCACTTCCTAGTAATATAATAGCTCTCCCTAGGTGTCTTCTTTTACCTTGCAAATGTGATTATTGCTATTCTTTTGTTTTGAGGGTTAAATGTGTTCCACTATGGTAGAAATATTAATCAGTGATAGTTCTTTATTATTATTATTATAATACTGTTAATGAAGATTTAGATATATTATTATCCCAATCCTCTGAAAATATTTTTATTTGAAATTGAGTATTTGGGTCAAATTTTCTGGAATAATATTTTGTCCAACAGCTAAACACTTGTGTGAGCCTCAGGAGGTACAAATACTTTACTACTCAAATAGCACTAGTAAATATCACTACAAGACAGGATTGAAAACATTAATTATATGATACAATGATACCATTGGTCCTGACACAAACAATGGGCATTTTATAAATATGAACTTCTATTCTGATCATAAGATTAAATCTGTTGTTCATGCCTATCATTCACAAACATACCCTGTAATTGAAATAGCAATCAACTTTTGGATTTTGATCACTATAAATAGAATGGATACATTATTTCTTTTGACTGACATGCAGCATTTCTAATTAAGAAGCTAACAATGCCTTCTCTTTCCAGAGAATGTCTTCTAGTTGAATTCTTCTAAAGATTGTGGGGTACATACAAAAGTGGAAAAAGCAGTACCACATTATCTTTTAAATAATAAAGTATAGTGCAGTTCTAGAGTTTATGCTCTTTAATTTGTATATATTATTTTAAAATCAGCATTTAATGAACAAAGCTTATGTTGTATGGGTTTGATTAAAATATTCATGGTTTATATAAAGCAAATGATCTTAAAATATTAAAAAATGTAACAATTGAAAACACATTGTAGCAAGAAAGGGGAGGCTAGAAAAGAAACAGACATTGTTTTGACAACGTGACAAGGGTAGGGGATGGAAAAATAGAGGGATAAAACTTAAAGAACTGGAGCATGAAGTTCACATAGCACTAGGGAAATTAAATAGCCAATGAAGTCACATGCAGCCTTATGTGGTTTGAGCTTTGCTTTTTGCTCCTGTAACCTATTTCCAAGGGTATATTAAGTGAGACCCCTTTGTTTTGGGGGCTCAGATTTTGGACATGAATCTGCTGGGTCTGTCCCAGCACAATAAATGTTGCTTCCTGCTAATCTGCCTCTGAGACTCCTATTTCAGCTCATAATTTCTGACAACATAACTTGGGGGCTAGTCCAGAATTATGAGAGATGGTAAGTTATCACCTTCTGTGTCACTGAAGTGCATCCCCTGAACCACTGGGAGGAGATCCTACCATGAACCAATGGACAGCTTGATCCAGAGGGGGTAATCATCTTCCCAGGGAGTAGGAGCATCGCTCTTCATACTGGTAAGATCCCAGGTTCGAATTCAGGCCTGCCTCAGGAGGCCAAAGGGGAGTCTGATCACCTCCCAGAGACTGATAGTAACTGCCTGTTGGGGTACAACCATGTCTCTTTGGTGTAAGGAGTGGAAGTATTTTGCCTTGTGAGAATGTATAAAACTGCAAGCCTGAGATGCTGCCCAGCTGTGAAGTGAGAGAGGAGTCCTGATCTTTGGTTCCGTGGTGAACTCATAAGATCAAGGGTGAACCCCAATGGGGCCTCCAGTCTCACTAGGGCCAAAGAGTTGCCTAATTCCCGGCAAGGGGAGTGGCAGGAGATGGACAAAGTGTGTGCTTTTCCATAACCCCTCCCACTCTGTTTCTGTCTGGCAATCTGGCAATGGGAGGAAATGGGTGTAAATCAGAGTAAGAACACTCCCTTGGACAGTATGATTAATAACTTTAAAAGAGGATTTAATGGATACTATGGAGTTAACTCTTAACAAACTAAACATCCTTTGTAAATTAGATTTGCCTACTTTTGGTGTAGGATGGATCCCAGAAGGGTCAGTAGATAAAACTGTGATTAATAAAGTTTACAGAGTAGTAATAATAATAATAATAATGAAACCCTAACACTGAGGAGAATGAGAAAAACCATTAGACTAAAACTGGTCTTCAAAAACCAGACTCTGTTTTTTATTTAAATTCATGTACCAATTTATTGGGTAGATGAAGGAAAATTCAGAGACTTTCAGTCTTGATGGATAGCTTTTTTGCTCCAGTTTGCACATCTTTACCCAAAATGGGCATCCTGAAGGTTGATTCAGGCTCAGCACTAACTGAACTCTTATAAAAATTAACACATGAAGGATGCACTTGCACTGATGCATAAGATCTCGTATGACTTGAAAGAAAAGGAATGTGTAAAAGGGTTGTGAATGTAGCAAAGGGAAATGGGAGAATGGAAACAAAGTTTGGATAAGGTCTTCATGGGTAAAGTGAAGAGAGAGAGAGAGAGAGGAGGAAAACAAAAAAAAGAAAAAAATGAAATGTCATAAAATGTTTGGGAAAAAAAGGAAGAAATGTTTAATACAGTCCTTCAGTTGAGTTTTTATATCTTAAAAATAAAAAGTAAGTAGAAAACAATTTAGAATTATTAAAATATGACAGAAATATTGAACTTGCTGTCACCTTTACTTCTAGGGAGCAAAAACAGGAATAACCTAACTAAAGGGGTAAAAAAAAAGAGCAACTTTGTTGTTGGAAAAAAACACTGTTCCAAAATGTTGGTGCAGTAAACTTGTTGTGTCATTGAGACAGTCATGAGATGCTTAGGCTTCCCTTGCTAATGGCTAGTCAGATTATGCATCCGTCTAATGGCATACTCACAGTTTGTGTGTATACATAAACCTTGAAAACAGTTCTTATTATGCAGGCAATGTAAAAAATATTACTCGGTTTTATTTCTACTTTTAAGAAAACAAGTTATTAATCTTATTTCAATCAGGTCTCACTAAAATGCAGACATTCAGGGGTTAACACTCTGCCTCAGAGCAGAGGAGAGAGAAAAAAGAAAAGCGGGCACAACCTGCAACAAAAAATCTTGGAATTTGGGTAGTTAAAGAAATGACCTTTCATGTTTCATTCTGCCATAAATACAATCCCAAACTAAATTCTGTCTATAAAACATGGGCCTATTAACAAATGAGCTTTCTATGAGTTGCTTTTATACAAAAATAATTTCAAAGTTGCTTTGTTTCTCATTTTTTCATGCAATTGCAAGGCTCTATGTTAGAAGGTATTGTGAGTTATTTTAAACAAATAACAAAAATATATAAAAGGTATTAAGAATATGGTTTTTAAAAAAATAAAAGGTATAAAAATTTTTAGTTAAAAAAGGGTACATTACGTGGTCAAAAAGATATAGATGCTTATGTAAATGATTACGTTAACTAAAATCTAAGAGTTAAATTAAAGGTTTTGTAAGAACAAAAGTTAAGGTACTGATGTTAAACTAAAATATAATTCTCTAAGCTCATAACAAGAAGGCTATCTTCAAGATATTGTGTTTTCTTAATAACATTTACAAAAAAATTGTCTCAAAAATGGTTTTTGTTTTGTCAAGATAACTGTCAAAAATTTTTGGTGCTACAGGTTAATTCACACATTTGTAAAGACGACAAAGTTTATTTAAACAAAACAAGACAAGAGGCAGCTGAGCACAGGGATTGCTGCTGCAAGGATATAAAGATTGAGACAGATTTACTTATGTAAAACAAAGCCAAATTACACCCTCCAGATAGGAGAAAAAAATTAGTAAATAATTAACTCAAAAAGGAGCACAGCACTGAACGTCAAGACCTCCAATTTTTATTGGACCCAACAGAGAGGAGATATTAGTCCTAATCCGTCCACATGTTGGATGGAGGTAATTTTTGCCCTGGGATAGCCAGATTGGGCCTATTCTTTTAGGGGGGCTCCATTGACTATAGGTTGATGGGATCCTGCTGTATGTCATGAGCCGTATATAAATGTCAACAATCTGGAATGTGATCCTTTATTAACATCTGAGCCATGATTTTTTGCCACAATGTTTTCTAAACATAGAAAATATTTTCCCTGTCTTCTCTGGTGATTTTTGTAGGGATTTTAACTACTAAAGTAACTGAGTCATGTTTATTGAAGAGTTAGTTTATGTTAGGGTTAACAATAATGACAGCCATGTTAGGAATTAGACCCCCTCCCCATTGCTTATGGCTTACCTTTATCTCCTTGGATAGATGCCAAGGACAGTTGGGCAGACAGTGATGTAACACAATTTATCCTTCTTGGTTGCCCAGCAACAATATCCCTTAGTGACCTTCTTGGTACTTTTCCACTAGCCCCCTATATCTAGCCCAAGCTGTGTATGGCATTGGGCTCTAACTCTCTTGCTGGGGTCTCCCTCACAGGGCTCCTGCCTAAACAATAAACCCTAAACTGGTATTTGAGCTATTTTTCCAACTCTTACATACATCTTATTTTCTAACAGTTTATATAAAACATTCTAGATAAACTCATGGTTAAACAACTGTTGTCTTGGGTGATTCTAATGCAGCTGGTATCCTATATATGTCTGTGACTGGGCTATTTGGGGTCATTGACCCTGTTCTCCTCCTCCAACTGATAAAAATCTAACATTTTACTTCAAGAACAACTAAACTAATGTATATATATAACCTATATAAAGTTGTAATGCCATTGCTTGTTCCTATATTTATGTTTTTTAAGTATATCAAGTCTTCCAAAATACAAATATGGTAAAAAAAAGTTAGTAGTACTGATATACTATTCTGTTAGTTGTTAAATTGTCCATCAAAATTTCAACCATGACTCTTAAGTTTTTGTCATTACAGTTCTGACCCTTCTGGGGCATTTATAATCAAGTCCATAAAAAATGACTAATAACCTTATTTGCTATGCAGGTTAGCTTTTTAGAGATCTGCTATTATAAGATTTTGTTTTGTATTGTTCTTCTCTAGGGGCCTGCTGCCTAAGAGCCACTCCTTCTAAGCATCTTTGTTGTTTAAATTTGGCCAAAAGGGTCTAGTTGGTATTGATTCCCACCTAGTCTGTTTGTTATTTCCCCCCTGATGTGGGACCAAAACCAACCAAACAAACAAAATCCAAGAAAGTACAACCAATCAAGAAAGATCTTCAGAGGATCTAAGATGGCAATTAGAGGGAGGAAGCAGACAGAAAGAGATCTGTAAATCAAAAATCTGCTGATACACTGGAGCCACACTTGGTAGAAAGAAGAAGCAAAAAATCCAACACCCTGAACCCCCAGCCCACACAAAGCTTCTTCATGCCACATTACACTAAGAAGCCAGGAGGACTCCCATGTAGCCAGATGCTGGCTCCAAATCTGCTTGGGTGATGCAGACCAACAGGTGAGCAAATAAGCAGCATGTGGTACTCCCACAGCAACCCCTGGGATAAACCATCATAGCCCCCTTGGACAGACTGACCCCAGCCCCACAAAAAAAGAAAGAACACCTGTCAGAGTGTGTGGGGTGCTCTGAGCACACTGGAGAAGGGGAGAGGGGGAAGGAGCTGCTCTCCATAAGAACTTTTAGTAAACAAAGCCTCCAGAAGTAGCCTGCAGGCAGGTCTCTCCACCAGAGAAGGGGGGAGGAGCAACAACCTGCTCTCCATGGGAGCTTTTAGAAAAGAAAGCCTGCAAAAGTAGCCAGCAGGCATGGCCCCTCCACTGGAGAATGGGGGAGGGACACCGAGCTGCTCTCCACATGAACCTTTAGTAAACAAAGCCTGCAATAGATAGGGCAATGAAAGTCTTCCAAGATAATCAGAAACTAAAACAATATATGACCACAAAGCCACCAATACAAAAGATTCTTCAAAGAATTCTGCACACAGAAAATGAAGGCAAACAAAACCATGAGAGGTCAGGCAGCACCAAACCACAGGAGAAGAAAAGCAAGAAAGTAGAGAGTAACATTGATTTAGCTGCACACAATCAAACCCTTAAACAACAAAGACAACTAAATGATAGGAATCACCACATAACTATCAATAGTAACATGAATGTAAATGGACTTAATTCCCTCATCAAAAGACACCTTTTGACAAACTGCATTAAAAGGAAAGATACAACAACCTGTTGCTTACAGGAGACCCATCTCATAGACAGAAAAAAAACACAGGCTTATGGTGGAGTGCTGGAAGATTTACCAAGCCAATGGCTCCCCAAAACAGGCAGGAGTAGCAATACTAATCTCAGGCAAAGAAGACTTCAAATCCACATTGATCAAACAAGGTAAAGAAGGACATTCCATACTAATATAAAGGGAAATACACCAAAAGGAAATAACAATTATCAACCTATATGCACCCAATTTCATCAATCACACTCTGAAGGACCTGAAAACATATATAGACTCCAACACAGTGGTAGTAGGAAACTTTAAAACCCCATATCACCAGTAGATAGGTCATCCAAACAAAAACTCAATAAACAAATCCTAGATCTAAATCACACCATAGATCAAATAGACTTAGCCAATGTCTACAGAATATTTCATCTAAATTCTGCACAAAATACATTATTATCAGCAGCACATGGAACCTTCTTAGGTTACAAAGTAAGCTTCACCACGTATAAGAAAATAGAAATAATCCTGTGCATTCTATCTGATTACAATGCATTAAAACTAGAGCTCAACAACAAAAACAATAGTAAAAAATATGCAAACAGTTGGAAGGTGAACAACACATTGCTCAATGATCAATGATCAATGGGTCATTGATGAAATAAAAGATGGAAATTAAAATGTCCCTGGACATTAATGAAAATGAAAACAAGACCTATTTGACCCTATGGGACACAGCAAAGGCAGTCCTAAGAGGAAAGTTTATAGCGATGATGCATATATTAAAAGGACAGAAAAATCTCAAATCAATAATCTAATGCTACATCTCAAACTCATAGAAAAACAAGAATAAGCAAATCCCAAAACAAACAGGAGAGAAATAATAAATTAAGAGATGAAATCAATGAAATAGAAACAAACAAATAAAAAATCAAAGAATTAATGAACAAAAAGTTGGTTCTTCGAAAAAATAAACAAGATTGATAGACCTCTGGCAAACCTGACTAAAATGAGAAGAAAAAAATCCAAATCAGTAACATCAGAAATGGAAAAGAGGAGATAACAACAAAAACCAAGGAAATCATCAGAGACTACTGGAGACTACTGTAGAGCCTATGCTCTAATAAATTTGAAAATCTTGAAGAAATGGACAGATTTCTAGAGACAATGGACCTTGAACAATGTGTGTCAGATATAAATTAGTGTTGGCATCCTCAGAAACATATTGAAGTTCTTCAAAAATTACTAATCTAGCAACTGCAGTCTACATTTTTTGCTCAATGAGCTGAAATAGGTATGCTAAGATATGTACAATGCAAGCATTATTCACAATAGTCAAGGTTTGGAAGCAACCTCCCCACATTTTATTGTGTGAATGCTTGAACAAATGTTTGTCTGTCTATCTATCTATCTGTCATCTAAGATATATCCACAATGTCATGACCCAGGCATAAAAAAGGACATCCTGTTACTTATTATTACAAAAACCAATATGTGCGTTATGTTAATTGAAATGAGTCTCATAAAATACAGATGCAGAATAAACTCATTTTTATGGATACATTTTTAATTAGCATTTTTATTTACATATATTATTTGTATATGAGGCAGTTCATTATAACATTTCTGCGTATGCTTACAATGTACCTTGGATGTAAAACTCAGAATAAGAGATTAAAATAGTGAATACCAGAGGTATTGAGTTGAGGGGTTGGCAGTGTTGGTCAAATATACATATTTTATTTAAACCAGAGAAGTAATGCAAAGAGACTTACCATGCATTATGATGAGTGCTGTTAGCATCAATAAATCACATATTAAAAATAAAAATCTATCATTTAAAATGGAGGTATATTAGCAACTCACATCTCTAGTAAGAGCAACATGTTCAGAAAGCATGAATAATTTTATAGGTTAGAAAATTAAATTGTACATAATTAGTGAAAAAATACTATAGAAAACCCTTTCTACATGGAAAATAAAGAAATTGCTACAAGCGTATGAAAGGTTACTCATTCAGACATAAGGATATGCAAACTGGAAGAATAATATTATGTGCTTCACAGCCTAAAGGATGCTGCACAATTTTTAAGGAAAATAAAGAATTTCAGAAATAATTTGGAATTTTCTTAATCAGACAAATGTACAGTTATCACAGGAACCAAATACCAAAATGGTAAATATGTAATGAACTATTTAAAGATGATCTCATTGTGCTGCTTAATGATGAAATTGTATTCTTATAAAATTTTAGGCATATCACAACTGTTCAGACATTATGGAATCAATTAATCAAACATAGAGTTACAAGTTGGTACACAATATGATATTAGGAATGCTCATTGTATGTAGCCTATTGTTATTTGAAACAATTGTCACACACAACTGTACTTAAACAAATGATAAGTAGCAAATAATCATAATCAAACAAATGAGAAAATGAGCATGATACTCCATTGCATTTCTAATTCATGACAGCCAAAGTTGACCAAAATGTTCTTTACTGATAAATGGATAAAAATATACTATATAATTAGCATCAAATAATCTTTAACCTTATAAAGGAATAAAACTAATTAATATTCACCAATAAAACAGCCAAAAGGAGACAGGTTATAGAGGCTTATGTGTGTATTCCCAGCTATCAGGAAGCAAAAGTGGGAAGATTTTTATAATTTGAGACCTGTTTTTAAAATTAGTAGGATCCCATCTCAGCAAAAAACCTGAGCATTGTGGCTTAAGCCTGTTGTTCCAGCTGAGTAGGAGGCATAAATAGGAGATTTGTGGTTAAAGCAACTTGATGAAATAGGTGAGAATCTATCTGGAAAATAAAAAAAAATCAAAAAATGGTGGAGGCATGGCTCAAGGTAATCAATGCTTGCCTTGAAGCACGAGGTCCTGACTTCACAATTTAGAAATTCAAGATAAATCAAAATAACAAAGTTTCAATAGACAAGGGAGGAATGAGAAAATGATGTAGCAGCAGGAATAAAAGCCTGCAGGGAAGAAGGATGGTAAGAAGAGGACATCAAAATTAAAAAGACTGAAGCAATACCTTAGCATTTTGCAGGACATTATGGCACCAGAAATCATATGAGCAAGTGAGTAACCAATGTTAGATTCTACCTGTAATGTTGAAAATCAATGCAGCAATTTTTTTTACTCTGCTTTGGCTTCTTTAATTTTTTCCTTTATTATTGTGCTCGGTGGGGTTCATCGTGATATTTACACAGGTTCTTACAATGCATCAAATGTACATTGCATGAATTCATCCCCTTTAACAAACAGCTTTCATACTAAAGTGTATATCAAACCTAGAAATGTGGCTTGGTGTCAGGTTCCAAGTTATTGTTCATCCCAATCTCAGCCTCTTCCTTTCAGGAATGCAATGAGATAAAATAGCTGAAAGAAAATTGTCAGGATTAATTGACCTCAGACATGGTAACCAATAAGCACAGTGTGGCTATGGTCAAAATTTTCATTGACTGTCTTCATTGTAGTGGTTCCTTCAGGAAAATAAAAACATAAGAAAACAAACAACAAGAATAAAAACAACAGTTTACCATTTTTAAGGTAAAAAATGTTAGAACACTACAGGATGATTTTTGAAGAGACAATTTAACCATTTGATAAGTGTTTTACATGTTAAATTAGAAATTTCAAGAAAACCTAATCAACACACCAAATTTGGAACATAAAGAGGCATTTATAGGAAAGAAAATTACAAATGAATTTCTGAGGAAGGAATGAGGAAAAACAAATAAAACACACAGAATGAAAGTTAAAAGAGCTTTGTAAATAGAACAGAGAAGAAATATTTCTAGTAGGGTCACAAAAAAATAAACAGGATATGTAAATTAGTATCATGTTCCTAAGGACAACAATTTCCATTTAGTTCTGAGGTAATCAGTGCAAGGAAAACAAGGGGCTGCTCTGCTGAGGAGTCTTCCCAGAGCACCCTGCATATCCTTGTTCCTCAGGGCATAGATGAAGGGATTCAGCATGGGAGTGAGCACAGCATACACCAGTGAGATGACCATTCTTTGGGAAGAACTGCTCATGGCAGAACTGAGGTAAATGCTAAGTGCTGTTTCATAGAACAAGAAAACATGAGAGCCACAGGTGGAAATGTCTTGTAATTACTCACAATGGAGGACGTCCTCAATAAAGAAGAGATAATCTGATACTAAGTGTGAAGGATCACAGGCACAGGAAACACCAAACAATGCAGCTGTCACATACAGGCAAATAATTTTGATAAGGGTATCAGAGTCTGCCACTTTAAGGACCTGATTCACAGGAGAAATGTACAACTACACTGAAGGTCAGTGGCTTCATCATTAGAATATGAATCATGGAGGAGAACAAAATAATGAACCAAGACATTAGAACAAGGATGCTGCAGAAGTGAGGGTTTCTGATGATTGTGTAGTTTAAGGGGTAAGAGATGGCCACAAAACAGTCAAAGGCCATTGTAGACAATAGGAAATTATCCATTCCAGAAAAAAATGATTAAGAAATACACTTGAGTGAGGCATCCATTGTAGGAGATGTCTTTTCTCTGTGCCTTAATTTTCAGCATCATGTTTGGACTGTGGTAGAGGTCAAACAGATATCAATAAAAGGATGGAGAGGAAGAAACACATGGGGGTGTGGAGGAGGGAGTCAGAGCTGGTGGCCAAAATGATGATCAGGTTCCCAAGCACTGTGACCAGAAACATGGACAGGAAAAATCCAAAAACAAATGGCTGTAATACAGGATCATCTGTGAGGCCCATAAGGTAGGCTTGTGGTACTGATTTGATGTGTACTTTTCTCTGTCCATGTCACTGAGAAATAAGAGAAAATTTCAAAATCATTCACCCAGAAATCAAGTAGTTATACATCACATCAATCATTTAATAATTATACATCACATCACATTTAATGAAAAATGATGGGACTAGAGACCAAGTTAAGTGAAATATGCAACATCAGAAGGAAAAATATCAACTGTTTTTTGTCATATGTGTAATTATATTAAAAAAGAGGTATGAAATTAGAAGGGGAACTCTGAGAAACAGAAGGGTATTAGGAGTTTAAAGAAGGATAAAGGTCATTTAATAAGGGTTGAAAACATATAAAATACATTATATACATGTATGAAAAATGCCACAATGAAACATTTTATTTTGAGCAATTAATATAGACTAATAAAAAGTGAAAGAAAATCCCTATATAAGTTTGGAAAATAAATGTTTATAATATCTATGGGAGAAAAATTTCACCTTTATTAATACCTACAGAATATAAATTAATTAAAACAGAAAAACATCACTGGGAAACACCTTCTATGCAGAGAGAACAGAATATGCAGTTGCTCTGCAGATGATGACCTGATAGAGGAGAACTGAGAGCACCATGAGATCAAGGGTAATGTATGAGGTTAGCATGGACAAAACCTCAAAAATTTCAGGATTTAATATGATTGGACATAAAAAGCCATAATTGCAGAATTCATATAGCCAACATTTTTAATGATTGCATTGTTCTTCCTCCTTTAATACATATGAATTTTCCATTCTAAGGGGAAAACCTTAATATAAAGTAGGGTAATTTTAGAGGTGGTCACATAAGAATTTGATAAATGCATTGAATGTTAAATTAATATATCTCAAGAAAGCATGCAAAAAGAGCTAGCAAACTTTGAAAATTTTCAACCATCTATTGGGGAAGAAAATTTCAAATGAATTACTGAGGAAATAAGGGGAAAAAACAAATATATCAAAATGCACAACTGATTTGGCAAGAAAAGAGAGAAGTATGCCTACTAGGGAAGAAAAAGAGACAAGATAATTAAATTCAGAGAATGTGCCAAATGGACCACAATGTCCACTTAATTCTTAGGTCAGAATGAAGGACAGGTCACTTCTCGGATAAGGAGTTTTCTTAGTGCCCCTTTTGCATCCTTGATCCTGAGACTGTAGATGAAGGGGTTCAGCATGGGGGTGACCACAGTATACATCACCAAGATGATCATGCTTCTGTTGGAAGAATGGGTCACAGCAGAACTGAGATATATGCTAAATGCTGTTCCACAGAACAAGAAGACCACACAGAGATGAGACCCACAGGTGGTAAATGCCTTACATCTGCACCCAGAGGATGACATCCTTAATAAGGATGAGAAAATCTTGCAATAGGAGAAAAGGATCCCAGTAACAGGAAACACACCCAACAATTCAGCTGACACATACAGGCAGATGACATTGATGAAGGTATCTGATCTGGCTATGTTGAGGATCTGAGCTAATTCACAGAAGAAATTTAGAATTTCAGTGTGTACACTGAAGATCTGTTGCTCAATCAGTAGAGTATTAAGCAAGGAAAATAATGAACTATGACATCAGAACCAGAAGGCAACAGAAGTGAGGGTTCACAATGACCATGTAATTTAATGGGTGGCATACAATGTGACCAAAGGCCATCATAGAAAGCAGGAAATTGTCCATATCAGAAAAATATGACTAAGAAATACACCTAACTTAGACACCCGCTATAAGAGTTGCCTTTGTTCTGTTCCTGAACATTCACCAGCGTCTATCCAAGGCTGACATTGCAAATTGGTAACTGCTTGTAATTCCACTGGGCAGTTCACATGGTTTTACCTCCTTCTTCAGAAATAAATCTAGTGATATGGAATCATAAAACCACATCCTATCATCACACTGTATCCTCCTGATTCTTTCACATAATACTGAGTAACAGTCCATTTTCTTTGCACTATTCTCATTCATATACTTGGTCACCGTACATGGGAACCTTTACATTCTCCTGGCTGTCAGCCCTGACTCTCACTTCCACATATACATGTATTTATTCCTCTTTTTTCTATCTTGTTTGGACATCTTATTTACTTCTAACACTGTCCCCAAATTGCTGGTGAACATATAGGTATAGAATAACAGTACATCCTACAAAGTTTGCTTCTATATGTACACGTCATGACTTCATTTGAATGGATAATTCACTATTAACTGTACTGGTATAAGCATGATTTGTGGTCATTTGTCATCCTGTGAAATATATAGCCATCATGTTCTACTACCTCTGAATCCTTGTGGTTCTGATATGTTGGATTATCATGTTCTCCATCTCCCTGATTCATGTTCTACTGATGATGTGACCAATCTTCTCTATAAGCACTGAAAACCACATCTGTGAAGAGGGTGAGGTTTTCAGGGTAGCTATCTCTGATACACTCACCAATAATATTTTTTCCTGTGTCAATTGACCTGTTGGTTTTATTTCTACTAAGTGAATCCTCTCCTTTTATTCTCTGAGTTTCTTCTGTTTACAAGGATACCCTCTACTGAAAGCCAATATAATGCCTTGTACATCAGTAAGTCTCACCTCTCTGCATGCTCCCTGGAACAAGCCTTGGGGTGCATCACAGTGTTGCTCACCTGATTCTTACAAGGAAATCTCTATGTATATTATGGTCAGCCCCATCCTGAAAGTCTGCATCTACAAACTTGGAACAAAGATGTGATAGTGGCAGTGGAGAAGCTTCTTGGCAGAGGAGATTCTCTTCAATGAAGAATCAATGACCTCAGAAATGAGTGGGCATGCATCCACTAAGTAGATTGTGTGGTTTTCAATGACTTTAATCTTTTTCTTCTCTAAAAGATGTGGGTAACTTTTCTATTCCCTGAGATTTCCTTATTTTTTGTATTTGGTTCTTATTGCCAACTCCTTCATTTGTTCTATTTTTTAACTTTTCTTATCTATACAAGGTTCATAAAGGTTCTATTATGTTAAGTTTTGTTGCATACATTCCTGACACATCCAACAATATGCATGTTGGCTATTCACTATGGATATGTGTTCCTTTTCAGATATTTATTAAATATTACCATCACCTATATGATTTCTTCTCATTTATTTCAAGTATAACCTTGTTTTATCAATTATAATGGTCATAACTTACAATATCTTTGAAATCACTTCTCATATCTAACAGAAGTTTTGTGTCCTTTGACCAATATCTATCCAATTACCCACCCTGCAGCCTCTGGAAGACACCATTTCAATCTATGCATCCATGAGTTTTACTATCTTAGTATCCATGTGTAATTGAGTTATAGTGGTGTTTGTTTTTCAATTCTCAAGTTATTTCTCTTAGAATGTCAAGTTCATACATGTTGCACTAAATAACAGGATTTCCTTATTTTATGCATACATAGTGTTCTACATAGTACATATGGCATTTTATTCACGAATTAATTTGGTGATAGATACATTTTTATACATTTTGATTACTGTCATTACTCTTGTGGAGATAATGGGGATGCCCACATTTCTTGACATACTGACTTCATATATTTTCAATATTCATGTAGTAGAGAGAATACAGAATAATAATATACTTCTTTTACTTTGGGTAAAAACTGTTAAATATCTTTTCAAATAACTGCACCAACTTACAGTGTGGTCAAGAATCTCCCAATCCCCACAACTTTCAATATCATATGTTTTTTGTTTCATAACCATTCTAATAGGTGAGAAGTGGTATTTCATTGTGCTAGTAATTTGCATTACTCTGATCATTAAGCATTTTTTATATACAGCTTGGCCATTTTTAAGTGTTATTTTGAAAAATGCGTATATGGGTACCTGCCCTATTTATACTTGAGGGTTTTTTTTTCATTCTTTTTTATTTATGTTATCATTTTAACATTTACTCATATTTGTATACATGTTTGGGCCACCTCCCTTCCCCTTGCTGACTTATTTTCTTCCTAGGGAGTTGTTACAGCACCATTTATTTTGAGTATATGGAACATATATACATAGCACATAGCATATGTTATGTATGATTTAAACAAATTGAAAGCTGTTGAATAATAGGACATAGGAGGAAAAGCATAATGAAGAGAAATAGAAGGGATTAGACTGATTAAGGTATTATATATTCATAGGTAAAACACCAAGGCAATAACAACTTTAAAGAATGAACATGCAGTAAAATAATGAAGGACAAAAATGCAAAGGAGATCCTGTTAGGAGAAGTTATTAGAGGGAGAGCAAGGGAGAATACAAGGTAAAGGACACTAATGTGGCCAATGTTCTTTATATATACACATATGGAGGATGAACATTGAAACCTGTCAAAAATAGATGGCTAGTAGTAGAAATCTAGCTACTCAGGAGGTGCAGATGAGGTGGATCATAGTTTAAAGCCAGCCAGGGCAAAGAGTTTGCGAGATGCTGTCTTGGAAAAACCCTTCACAAGAAAGGACTTGGTGGAGTGGATCCAGGTGTGGGCCCTGAGTTCAAGTACCAGTACAACAAAAAAGAAAATCATTTCAACAAGGGGGCAGGGGCATGAGAGAGAATGATGATGGGGGTGACCTGTAACAACATACATTGAAATCATATATGGATATGTCACAATGAAACCCCATCTGCAATATTTACATGTTAATAAAAATATTAAAAATCTATTCTTCCTTCTGTAAATTGTCCATGTACTCTGAAGGTTGCTGTTTTTTGCATTTAGAGGATTTAAATTTTACTGCAGTATTATTTTCCCGCTTTTTTGTCTGTGCTTGTGGGTTTATATTCTAATGCTACTGAAGTTTTAAAAATTTCTTAGGGTAATTTTACATTTTCATATCATACACATAAGATGGTAAACTATTACATGTTGATTTTTTGTATACTTTTTCAGTGAGTGTCTAATTTCTTTGTACATGTGAATATCCTGACTTCTGCATTTCATTATCCAAAGACATTGTCTTTTCTGTATTGTGTGTTGCTGATTATCTGATTATCTGATTATTCTCAAATTATCACAAATTTGGGAATTTACTTATTATCACAAATTTGGGAATTTACTTATTGGTACTCTTTGATATTCCACTGTTCTTTGTGTCTGTTATCATACTTACATCGTGATCCATTTTTCATGCATTAGAAATTTAATTTTGGCAAATTTGTATTTGTCTATTTTTTGCTCCTTTGACTGTTTGAATGTTTAGTAGTTCCTTATCAATTTTAGGATTGGTGCAGCCTACATTTCTTTTAATGAAAAATGTTGTTAAAAAACTTGATGTGTTTTGCATTGAATACATAGTTCAGTTTGTGTTGTGTGAGCATGTTAACATTATTGATACTTCCAGCCTATGATCATGGATGCGGTTTTTGGTTTTAATTTCCTGTGTGTTTTTTTTCAATAGTGTTTAATTATCTTCATTGTAGAGTTAATTTTCCTGATTGATTAAATTTACTGCTAGCATGATAGAATTTTGTAGCTAACTTAACTGGGGTTGTTTCCCTCATTATTTTTATCTCATTCACTAGAGTCATATAGAGTTTTATATATTGATATTGTGCACTATATTTTTACTGAGTTCATTTCTGTTTATTTTCTCATGTGTGACAATTGAACTCTGGTTCTTACACATGTTAGAAAAGTGCTTTCCCACTGAGCTAGATGTTGAGTCTCTGAATTTATCCATTCCACCTGATTTTCATGGCCTTTTCAGTTTTCAGGTCTTTCTCCTAATTGCTGTGATATAGACATTCCATATTATGTCGACTAGAAGTGTTGTGTTGAAACAGGGCATTTTTGCTTATGTTTGGATCATAGATAAATATGTTACAAAATTTTCTGTTTTATATGTATATATGTATATATATGTATGCATATATGTACATACAGATGAATAAACATATACATATATGTGCACATACATGTGTATATAGTATGTGTGTGTGCATAGAAATGACATGTCTTTAAAATGTGAATGAGCTCAAGAAAAAAGTGATACCTGATCTGTCACACAGAATCAGATTTAAAGTTGATATCAGACAATACCACTTCCATTTATGTATTTTGCATAAGTATGAGATTTTCCTATCACTAGTAAATGGTGAGAGACAGGCCTCAGGAAGCCCAGGGAATAGGACAGAGGTGGGGGGATGCAGTCTTTTTGCCCATGGGGTAAATTAACCAGGGATTATAATTTCTGAGTTTCAATGCCCATAATGCTCAGCACCACTACCTTTCTTTTTTATTACATGTAAGATTTTGCATTTTCAATTGTTTCTTGTCAAATATGTCAACAACACTGGCTTGAAGGAAAATACAATCTATTTATAAAGTTGTGGATTGAAAAAAACAAATATCCATGAAGAGAATTAATTCAGACTTTAATAACCCAGTATATTCAAAAGGAAAATCATAGTGGACTATAGTGTTGACAGGTAAGACCTAAACCCTTAAAGCAGTAGAAGGAAACATTGGAAAAATCTCAAGATCATTTTTAATATGAGTGTATTGATAATAGTCAGAGTCATTATCAGAAAAAATATATAAAATACTAGATTTTCTCAAACAAACAGCCTTCCATATTAGAAAAGAAACAGTTTAAAAAGTATAGACAAGGTAAAGAATAGAAGGATACATTTAGAAAGCACATATTGGATGAGAGGTAAACATCCAGAATATATGGAACTTGAAAATGTTAAAACCAACAGAAAAGCAAATTCATTATGTGGGCAAATGAATTAAATCTATATTTCTCAGAAGAAGACATACAATGCTTATAGGTGTATTTTAATAAACTGAGCATAATCATCAGAGTAATGTATATTAAAACCACAATAATATAACTCATTATACTTTTTAGAAAGGGTATACTGAAAACACAAAAAAGCTTTAATGTGGTAGAGGAAAGGGACATTGAAAACTGCTGGTGTGATATAAATTGGTACAGTTATTTTCATGAACAATATCAAGTTTCTTCAAAAATTTAAATTAGAACTAATATATAATTTTGCAACTTCACTACTTCATCACACATAGCTAAGTGCGATGAAACAGGTATACAAAGATATTTGTACAATGTGACTGCGGTAATAATATTATTCACAATAGGTAAGGTTTTGAATCAAACAGCCAGTTTTAAATCACAAGAATGAATGATATCTCTTTATATATATTTTCACCTAACAAAGAAAAACCTGTTTTCAAAAATGTGAGCATGTGTATTTATTAACATGAATCAAGCATGTTAACAAAAACAGTGCTTAATCTCACTTGTGTAGATCTGTGGAGGTACAACTAATAGAAACAAAGAGTAAAATAGTGAACACCAGATGCTTTGAGGTGAAGAATTGGAAGGAGCTCAAAATCTACAAATTTTGATTAGACAATTTGAATATGTTGAGACCTGCTCTAAATCATGAAGAGTACAGCAAGCAATCAACTATAGATTTAAAATAAATTGCAATTTATAATGGGAATATATTAAAATAATTTCTAATAAGGCTCAAGTTTTCAAATATAAAAATAACAGAGGTCAGGAAAACTAATAAGTGTACTTTATTAGAAAGTGAATATAAGTTTTTTTTACATTTGAGCACAGAAGATCCATAAATTGCAACAAGCACTGAAATGATGCTAAATCAGCCATAAAGATATACAATTCAAAGGCTAATATGACACAATTCACCAGCTGAAGGATGTTACACGTTTCAAAAATTGAAAAAATGCATTTACAAATTTGGAATATATTCAAAATTTTAAACATTTAATGAAAATACATTTAGATTCCATTAGAATAATCTCTTACATTATCTCACAACTACATAAAGACTATAATAACAATGAGAATGGTTCAAAAAATTGGGCAACTCCTTGAACAATTAAATGTAAAATTTTTATATGACCCCATTATCTCGCCACTTGAAATGTAACCAAAGATTTGAAAATGGTATAGCTATGATGCTTAATGATAAAAAAGTGTTCTCATATATATTTAGGCAATGTCAGCACTGTTCAAACATCATGGATTCAACTGAATAACACAGAAAACTATAATTTGTTACACAAAATGATGTTGTGGGATGACAATCCTATATTAAGTCTGTCATTTTTTGAAACAGTATGTCTAACATAATTATACCTAAATAAATGTGCGTTTTTCTCCATTGCATCAACTTTTAAGGCAGTCAAAGCAAAGATTACCAAAATATTCATCATTGGATAAATGGATGAGGAACTTTTGCTGTATACTTACGTATACTTACAGTAAAATATTACTCAACTTTATTAAAGAATAGAATCCCTAATGTTATCCAATAAAAATATTAATACGTGTAACTTTATGCCTATAATCCCAGCTATTCATGTGGCAAATGTGGGAGAACTACAGTTTCAAACTCCAATACTGAAAAAAATCAGTAACAACAATAACAAAACAACAACTGTTGAAACAAGCAATGTAGGAGAAAATAAAGAAGGGACAAGGAGTAAAAGAGGTAAGGTGAGAAGATAGATCAGATATGAAAGTCAAATATTAAGAAGGAAGCAATATCTCAGAGTTTTGCCTATCATAATGTCACTAGGAATCATGTGAGTAAGCCAGCATTCAAAGTTAGATTTTAACTTTCATGTTGAAAACCCAATCACCTTTCTTAAAAAGGTGGTATCAAAGGCAAGACTCCATACCAAGTTCCAGATTATTGTTCATCCCCATGTCATGTCAGTCCCTTCTATTCACAAATATAAGTAGGAGAAAAATACCTTAAATCAATTTGCTCAAGATTAAATATAATCATACATTACCCTATGAGTGCACTAATGCAATAGCTAACATATTTCACTGTTTGTTCTATGATTTCATTCAGTTTACTACTCAAATTAAAACAGAATTTTCCATTTTAAAGGGAAAACCTTAACATACAATAGATTAATTTGGAGGAACTCATATGAGAATATGATAACTGTATTGAAAGTTAAGTTTAGAAGTCTCAAGAAAGCATGCAGAAATTCATGAAATTTGTACTATTAAGAACTATCTATAGTAAAGGAAATTACAAATGAATTATCAAGAAAATGACTAGTGAGAAACAAATACAAGCAAGGAGAAAGAAATTCATAGCTGCTTTGGGAATAGAAGAGAGAAGTATGATTGTCAGCATAGAAAAAGTGACAGGACATGTAAATTCACTGCATCTGCCTAAGGGACCACAATGGCTACATAGTTCTGAGGTCAGAATCCATGAAAGACAGCACAGTGATCTCCTTAGTTTTCTCATGGCCCCCTTCACATCCTTGTTCCTCAGGTTATATATAAAGGGGTTCAGCATGGGGGTGACCACAGTGTACATCACTGAGACAGTCATGCTTCTCTGGGATGAACTGGTCACAGCTGAACTGAGATAATCACTAAGACCTGTTCCATGGAACAACCAAACCTCACAGAGGTGAGACCCACAGGTGAAGAATTCTTTATACTTGCTCACAATGGAGGACTGTCTCAATAAAGAAGAGATAATCCAAGAGTAGGAGAAGGGGATCACTCTCTATATACATACCTGCAATCCATTTTACTCTAGTTATTCTGGAGCTTTGTTCTCATGAACATGTGCCTAGTTCAGCCTCATGTGATCCTCTCCACATCTCAGCACTCAGATATCTAGGATTATGGGTATAAGTCACCAGCATGGCACTTTGTATGGACATTTTAACACTATTAGTACTTCTTATTACTTCCTATCTATGAACGTGGAATGACTGTCCATGATTTTGTGTGTTGTATACAATTTCTTTCAGGAAGGTTTTATTGTCTTTATTGTTGAAATCTTTCACTAGATGGGTTAAATTTATTCTGAGATATTATACATTTTTGTAGCTATTTTAAGTGAGGTGGTTTTCCTGAATTCTTTTTCATCTCATTCATTATTGTCCTGCAGAGGTGCTATTGATTTTTTATCTTGATATTGTGGGCTACATCTTTACTGAATTCACTTCTCTTTTCTTGTTCATTTATCAGGGTTTGGCAATTGAACCAAGGTCACACTGAACACATGTTAGTCAAGTGCTTTTCTAATGAATTGCATATCAAATCCCTGAATTTATCAGATCTCATGTGTTTGAAGTGGTGAATGTTTTTCTATATTACACTCTATAAACAGGGATAGTTTTGATTCTTCCTTTCCAATTTCGAGGACCTTGTGGTTCTTTTTTTCATTACCCTGGTTGCTTTGACATGGACATGTAGAATTTAAGTGTTGAAAGTTTTTCTTTCTCAGTAATGTGTACAATGTTTTCTACTTTTCCCTTTTGAGTTCTGTATATTCTCAAGTGTTTGTTTGTCATTGTTTCCATAAATAGGTTGAGGTTTGTTCATTTATTGCTGTCATAAAAGAATCCTGAATTGCGATGAATATTTTTTCTGCATGTTTTTGATGATTTATTTCAAAAATAAAAACATTTCATTCTAGTTTTATAGTGGAAGTGGTGTTTTTCATAAAAAAAGTATTTTTAAATTAGTATATATTAATAATATGAGGAGTTTTCATTGCAATATTTCCATATATGTGCATAGCATGTTTAAGTATATTTACCTTTCATATTATCTTTCTCATCCCCCTTTTGTTCTTCCATTTGTAATGAGTGTTTGGTGGCTTTGTTTTATATGATATAGAGGTGTATATATATAAATCATATAGATGGTATATATATTTGATATATATACATGATACCTATCATATATAAAATATATGTATCTAAATGATGTGTCTCTAAAATGTGAGTCAGGTAAAAGGTATAGTTGTTTCTTTATCTTATTCCTTTTTTAGGCCTCTGCTGCTTTTCTTATGTCCATGACTATCTCTTCCATGACCTTTGAATAACGGAATAATATAGATGCTCTTAAATGAATTTTAAGGCCCCTATGTCTATGATATAGACACAAATAAGAGCTATCATTTCCTTTCTCTTGCTCTGTTGAGCATTCCTGGAAGTGCAGACAGGAAGACGTAGGTTCTGAAGTCATGCAAATCTTGGACAGTTTATGTGTACCATAACTGAAACAAGACAAAGAAATTAAAGGATCTCTTTAGTATTTTCTGCCAAGCAATCTATGTTACGTTTCACTGATAATATTGGAATGTGTGAAACATTGTACAGATGAAATTTTAAAAATTAACACATAACTCATATCCTGGCATCCAAAAATCAATATTGGTTCATGATAGTATGGAAACTGTCATCTGCCTAATGACTACCACAGTGATTTTGGAGTGTTTAAAAATAGTTGCAGAAATTCATTTTCTGCTATGATGGATGTGTTTTATTTTTACATAGAATTAAGAGAGTTTAAATCAACACAAGTCTTCCTCATGATATTTGACATGGTTCAGAATGCTAACACTAAGGACAAATTTATTTTAAAAACCCTTTTTTCTGGTTGGGCTGAGATTTGAACTAAGGGTTTCACCCTTCAAAGTAGGCACTCTGCTACTTGAAAAACACCTCCAGTCCATTTTGCTCTGGTTATTTTGGAAATGGGGTCCTGTGAAATATTTGCTTAGGCTGGTCTCAACCCATGATCTTCCTGTCTTAGCCTAGTATTGCAGGCATGAAACTATAGCTGAGATTTCAGACAGAAAACACCAGCATCAAGTGAATAAACACCCTTCAATATTTACTTTTTCTCCAAATAAGCAGAAGTATTAAGGAATGGACTGATTTGACCTTTATACTGACAACAGTCAGCCCTTTCCTTTGTACCAGGCTGTTTTGAGTCAAGAGAAGTCATCTGAACTGTCTCTCCTTTGTTGACAACTGGACTGTCAGCAAGGTGTAAAGAAAGGTGGGAGTATTGAGAAGGCACAATGCAGCAATAGGCTAAAGTTTAGAGCCCAAAGTTTAAATTGCAGAAGTTTAGAGGCTGTGATCAGCCATAGGAATAAGAGAAGAATGTGAATTCTGTAAGTCCCCCTTGTTGAAGAATTTGAGATAGACACTACAGGACAAAAATCTGAAACTGAAGAGCTGTAACTCTAGCCAGTGGGTATTAGGACCCTAATTCCAAAGTAATCATAGTTTTCCTTGAGGACCTAGAGCAATACACCTCCAGTTTTGAACTTTTTGAATTGTAATACTGTAGTTCAAATGATTTGAGCCATAAAACTCAGGGTTTTGAAATCTGGCTTTCCACCCTCCATAAAAAGGACAGTTAACAATAACAGAAGTGTTGCTTGCTTATCTCTAATTTCTATACAGAAAGATCTTTATCCATCCTTTAGTGACAAAATCAGTGTGAATGGAAAGCAAAATATTGAGTGAGATAGCTGAGAATCACACCTAAGCAAGTCTATAAAATTCACAATGGTGTTAGCTTAAACTTTGCATATTTGTATTTTTCCATCAGGCTTTACATACTTTCATACCTGTCCTCATGGTGGTGAAACAAGTGTTCCAATAGTCCTTCCACATCCCTCCATCCTCACCTTTTTCACTTGCTGAAATGGGATGTCTCTGCTGAGGCATGACCAAAATCTTGGGATCACACATGACACATACTTGCCTGTTACCCAATAAGTGTTCACTATTCAGTCTCTATCGTCTTTGTTGAAGGAACAAAATGTCAGTAAATCTATTGATGCAGACACAGAAGGGAGGAGGTGACACCGGTAGGAACTCAACTGAAATAGAGTGATCCCAATGGAAGACTAGAGTAACAGACTGTTTACTATTGCATGATGTTGGAAACTTAATGCACAGAACACATAAGTATCCACATGGTTCTAAGTTATCTAATCCCTAAGGAATTCCTAATAATATTGGAGGAAGAACAAGAGAAAAATGAAATTCAAAAAAATTTTAGATCTTCTTTCTAATTAGAAGAAGCTTGTATCTATTATCTTTTTTCATTTCCATATTTAAAAAAATTCACCAGTGTCTCTTTTTACTGTATATATATGTATATATGTGTGTGTATAAACTTCACAATTTAACCATATTACATGTACACACCTTTAAATTAATTATATTTAAATTGCTTTTTAATAATAAATTTTATTGGGATGTATTCATTATACATGGGGGAGTTGCAATGACTATTTCACTTAGACTTATACTGTACATTATTTACATTGTCTCCATCATCTCTTCCTCTCAGCCTCTTCCCCACCACACTTAAAGCAATTACAAGGGGATTTTTCATTCTGTTTTGTATAGATCTATGAAGATCTTCAACCATATACTGTCACCTTAATCTTTCATTCACCTGCCCTCTTCCAATAGTATGCCCTGGCACACATTGTGAATATTTATCCATCCTGTTTTTTGTTATTAATATTTAAATTGATGTTCAGGAAGTGCTTCAATTAATGTCCACTGTGGGAGTGTTTTACTTTGTCTGTTCAATCCCTTGAAATACTGTCCCTTACGCTTTTACCTCTTAACCTTATTTTTCAAGAGTTTTCAGTACACATCCTTATATCCTCTACATTCACATCTTATGATATGCATTCTCTTTTCCTTTCCCACTTTCCTCAAGTTCCACAGAGTAGTTCCACTGTTATCACATTGCTTTGCATGCATCATTATTATCTGTTTTCAGAGAGTTCCACTTTCTCCAACTGAAAATTTGTACACATTTCTGCCACCAGAACTCATTAACTTCATTTTAGTATAAAACTTGGTGGAAAAGAAACCCAAAAAAACATGATAGCATTTGATGTCCTCAGTGCAAAAGAACTAATGCAGAAACTTTAAAGCAGCAGAGACCAATAGGAAAAGGGACCAGGAACTAGTTCGAGAAGAATCAACTTAGAATGTAACACATATGTACATGAAAGCAATGTGAGGAATCTCCCTGTATAGCTATCTTTATCTCAACTAGCAAAAATCCTTGGTCCTCTTTAGTAATGTTTATACTCTCTCTTCAACAAAATTAGAGATAAGGGCAAAAAAGTTTCTGCCTGGAAGCAAGGGGGTGGGGGGAAGAAGGAGGGGGTAGGGAGGAAAGGGAGGAGGTAGGGGAAGTGGGAAGAAATTATCCAAACATTGTATGCACATATGAATAAAATAAAAAAAACATGGTGGAAAAAAATCAAAGCCATTAAAGAACAAGTTGATATGAATAAGAATCTGTCTCATTTTCCTACATTATTGAACCCACTTTCAAATGGAAGACACTACTGTGGAGCCTCTTCAGAGCACTACTAACATCCTTGTTCCCCAAGCTATAGATGAAAGGATTCAGCATTGGGGTGACCACAGTGTACAGAAATGTGGTCACCATTCCTTTGCTGGCAGAATGTGATACAGATGAACCAAGGTATACTCCAGTGCCTGTTCCATAAAATAAGCAAATCACTGATAGGTGAGACCCACAGGTAGAAAATGCTTTATACCTCCCACTTGATGATGGGATTTTCAGAATGGAAGAAACAATTTTATAGTAAGAGAAAAAGATCATTGTGATTGGGAAAATTCCAAACATGAAACCAATAAAATATGTGATTATATTTTTGATTAGGGTATGAAAACAGGAAAGGTGAAGCACTTGAGAAGGATAACAGGAGAAGTTAGATACTTCTACATCTTTGAAGCAGGAAGATTGTAACACAATCAAAATTTCCAGCAGCAAGTCCAACAGGCTGATGACTAAGAACGCTGACACTGAGAAGACACAGAGACGAGGGTTCATAATGACTGTGTAATGCAGGGGGTGGCATATAGCTACATACCGGTCATAAGCCATCACAGTCAGAAGCATGTCATCCATACATCAAAACAGTAGGAAAAGAGATATCTGAGTGATGCAGCCCACATAAGAGATGACTCTGCTCAGAGTTTGAATGTTCACGATCATCTTTGGGATGATGGTGGAACGTAAACCAATGTCAGCCAAGGGCAGGTTCTAGAGGAAAAAGTACATTGGGGTGGGGAGGTGAGAGTCAGAGCAGATGACCAGGATGATAATCAGATTGCCAAGCACTGTGACCAGGTAAGTGGACAGGAACAGGCCAGACAGGATGGGCTGAAGTTCTGGAACCTCTGAGAAAACCATGAGATGGAATTCTGAGAAATGTGTTGGATTTTATGTTTTTGTACTGCTTGGATGCCTTTTGAAAGAGAAAATTTGTTGCAAGATAAAACAAACAGTTATTCATGAATCTACAGACAGTTTGAAGTGTTCATTCTCATGTAAAGAGTTCACAATTGAGACCCAAAACATTCAGCAATAATTCTCATTTCTTACAAACCCAATGTTCCTGATAATTTTTACTGGATTCTTTGATATCCACTTCCTTTTATTCATATGAGATTTATAGACACTCACCTGGATAATGTTAAAAATCCAAAGCGCTTTAGTGTTAACAATCATACATGATCAAAATCTGTTTTTAAAAACCCTGTAAAATAATATATATCCACCTTCTTTAAGAAAAAAATCTCTAATTCAAAAAAATTAAGAAGCATTAAATAGGCCTTATTTATTATGAGAAAAATTGTACCAATTCTCTTTATTTGATCATTCATTAATTCTCTAGAAGTGCCTTGTCTGAACACTAAGTTAATGTTGATAGTTCATTATCTTAAAAAATTATGGCTTGCAAGTTTTCTACCTGGACATTTTCATCATTTTTGGGTTTTCTGAATTATCCCCTTCAATGGTAAAACTGCTCACTCAAAATCTGCTTGTCTTTAAGTTATTTAATGTATACCTCGTTTCATGGTTTGATGAAATTCAGTTTTTCAAAAAATGGGACCTATGACACAATCATATGATATTCTGAACCCAAATGTGGAATTGATGCCCACTGCACCTGTCAAACATCTTTAAATATGATAAGAATAAACTTTGACTTCTTTTACTTTTATGCAGATTGGTTTGTTTTAACTCCAAACTAAATAATAAAATGTAAATGTAGAAAAGACAGATGTTTACTCATTTACTTAATTTCATGCACTATACTAGTGTTCTAAAATACTTCATTGTTTTTCTGATCACAAAAAATCTTCCTTACATCTGAAGACCTAAAGGCCTGATTTGACTGCCATCTTTCTTATTTCTAATTAAAGTATTTCCACATCAGTCCTTTCAGATAAATAGATAACAATTCTCTTACTTGTGGTGGACTCTCCTGTGTGAATACACACTGAAATGTAAATGATATTGGAATGCAGAGAACTACATAAAATGACCATCCATAAAACACATACCTGAAACAGAAACCACATAAAATACCATTAAAAAACCCTGTAAATTTGAAATTATTAATAATAACTAATTCATTTATATGGCTGTCATAATACAGTATTTAAAAACTTCTAAATCGTGCAACTTGTGGTTCTTAATAATGAGATCCCATGGTCTCAAACCAAATCCAATTCAATTAGAATATGTGCATTTGAAATTTTTCCATTACTTTTTTATTTTTGGAGGCACTAGGGACTGAACTCAAGGGCTTATGCTTACTCGGTAGGCATTCTACAACTTGAACCACTCCACCAGCCCTGTTTGTGTTATTGTCTAGATAGGGTTTGGCTTATGCCCAGGTGATTCTCCTATTTGTGCTTTCCTGTGTAGCTAGGAATGACAGGTACATGCCACCATGTCCAACCATTGATTGATATGGGGTCTTGCAAACTTATTTCTCAGATTGGCTTTAAACTGTAATCATCTGGATCTCTGCCTCCTGAGTACCTAGAAATACAGGCTTGAATCACCATGCCTGGCCTCTGGTGGTACTTTGAGACCCAATACCTGAGAATATTTTTTGGAATTTATAAATGTTTTGATATATTAACTATTATTGTTGTCAGCAATACAGGATATGTATTTTGACAGATAAGCACACACTAATATTTGTACCAGAACTTTAATTGTTGGAATTATTTGTATGTCAGCATGATTCCATTTTCTGTACACCTGCCTGTTTAAAACATTTTTAGGCTGTACAAAGGATTGAACTCAGAGCCTCACACTTTCCAAGCAGGTGGGCTGTCACTTGAGCCCCTATGCTAGTCCTGCTACTGCATGCCTAATAGACAGATGAGGATGTGGTTAAATGGAGAATCCTGGTCATGAGGCCATGGCATAAACACAAATAGTAGCTATTTTATCTTTCTTCTTGTTTAGGATATACCTATAAGGAGGAAAGTGAAAACAGGTAAGGTGAAGTTTGTGGAAGACACACTGCTTGTTGAAATGCTTTGTGATACAAGAGAGGATCTACTTACTGGGGAATAAACATTTTTTCCTGTTTGTTACTTCTGCTGTGCCAGGGAAATTATTGGTCCTGAGCAGCCAAAAATGAAATAAATTTAGTCATATACTTCTGTATACATAGTTATACATACATAAGCCCAAGAATAACACACAGTAATCTCATAAAAAATGAAAACCAATAACTCCAGGTCAAAGAAAATTTTATTTGAATGGCATGAAGATGAATTTATCATTATACCTTTAGTTTTCTTTTAACCTCTTTATACAGTCATCAAAATTTAACTAAATATGGAACACCCATTATCTGTTTAATCCTCACTCAGTAAAGTTGCTTCAAAAAATTAACTCAGATAACAATGCAAATACTCAGCAATATTAACAAATATTTAACAGGACCTGCCAAGGTAAAAATTATATTGTCACACTGTCTAATTCACTAGGTATTATTATTTTTAATTTTTTCATAACAAAAAGTAAGTTTTAAGCAGAGATCCAGAAGTCTTAACCACATGGTCAATTCAGGTATAATTTTAAACTTTGTCCAGTTTCCTAATTGAGAAGTTAATAAGACCTAACACTGTGTCTCCTTTTCAAATTGTGTGAACTGAAACAACCAGTTTTAGTTTTGTGAATAGTTGCAAGACTATCCTGCAGGGGTGGCAAAAGAGATCCCTGTGCCAAATTATTTTGTTACTATATTGTGTGTGATCTTTGCCTGTGATCTGTGGCTGTCATTCCTACTCTAGATGAACTGGTGCCACCACTACTAAGTTCTTTGATGTGCCAATATTTACACAAAAGAGAAAAGAGAGTAAGTGGTCTCTTCCTAAAGAGATAGGAAAATGAAATGTTTCTTGGTTTCCAGGGGGACATCCTGACAAGATTCTCCTGGCATTATGCCCTGTGCTCACAGCCTGACAGCCTGATAGAAACATGGATTCATTCTCTAATACTGAATACACTACTAGATGATGCTTTAAAATATAAATATGTTATTTCATTTTATGGAAGATAACTATAATATGAGCACTTTTAACTACTGGAAAATGAGGCACTTGAAATGAAGCAAATTACATAGAGCACATTTCTCTGTGCCTGAAGTTTAGGAAACTTTCAGTAACAGCTTATGTTTTTGTGGGTGCTAAAATCTTCCTCCTGTTCTTATGACTAATAATGTAAACCTTTTAGAATGCTTAGGAAGTACTTCAGAAAGTACTACATCTTTGATACTGTTGGTCACTCATCTATGAAAAGTAGAATTCTGTGGGTAGAAAGCTAATTTTGAAACACATTTTTTTACCCTCACCATAATAAAGAACACAAAGTTCATGGTCTTCTTAACTAAAGATTGTATATTGTTGTCCTCTCATTTGCCACCTAAAATGTCTTCATGTTGAGAAAACAATACTTGCAGTTGTCAATCCCATGTGCATCACTTCCTTCAGCACTTCCGGGCTAAACTGATCCTTTGCTGGGTCATGTTCAAGAAGTGTCAATTCAAAGATATTCCCATTCCCAGTGGCTAGGGACATCACATTCCTGTGAACAGGATTGACAATGATACAGCTGCATAAAGATATTCAGAATACATTACAAAATGGAGGAGCTGACAGATACAGAGCCATACATACAGGAGATGTAAAACAGAGGCCTGAGGAGAAGAGGAGGGTTGTTGACTTCATGTTACCTTTGACACTCAATGCACAAAGCTCATTACTCAGATTGGTCCATGAAATCCCAGGCTGCAAGGACTGCCTAAAATTAATGGAGGAAGAAAATGAGGAGAAAATAGGTTTGAGGCACTTTACTAAAGTATATCCCATGTGTACTATTTCTTTCATTTGAGTCAATTTTTAAAGTCACAACTGAGTTTATTTCCATTTTATTGGGGTAAAATGATGATCAAGTTTCTTAAGGTATAACATGAAGTGTAATTAATTAGGAAAAATGTGATGCCTTTTTCTCAGAAATAAATTTACATATGCATGTGGATATAAATCTGTGTATGAAATACACACACCTGCATCACATTTCATCTACTCCATCATGTAATATTATTTAATTATAATTTTATTGGTAAAGTTCTTCCAAAATTCTTGTGCTTTTCTCCATATCACAAAGTGAAACACAACATGTGCATAGAGGTTAGTTGTTTTTTTCCAAAAATTGTTGCACATTGCTTTTGTTATTACCTACATTTGTTTTCCCAAGCAAAAATAGTATGTCATTATCACATGTATATTCTTTTCCTTAATATGTAATATCATAAATGTCAATGATAAGTTTCTCAACACAGTGACTCACACTTATAAACCCCAGATGCTTGGGTGATTGTGATAGGAATATCATATTTGAAAGAGAGCCAAAGCAGAAAGTTACTAAGATGCTGTCTCACAGAAAAAGCCAGCTATGGCAGAACATACCTGTAATCCCAGTTACATGAGAGAAAGAGGAAGGAATATTATGGTCTGAGACTGGAGAAAAGTGAGACCCTGTCTGACAGGGAACTAAAAGCACAAAGTGGTGGGGATGTGGTTCATATGGTAGAGCACTTGAGTAGTAAGCACAAGAATGTTCAGAATCAATATTTCTTTCTTTCTTTCTTCCTTCTTTGTCTTCCTTCCTTCTTTTTTCCTTTCTTTCTTTCTATATATCATCTATCTTTGTATCTATCTCTCTACCTATTCCTCTATCTACCTATCTACATCTGACTTCCTATAGATATATTTCTATATGTGAGATTAATATAGAGAGATTCATATATATATATTTACATATATATAGGATATATAAACTCATATGAATTTATATATACATATATGAAATTACAAATATTTATATGTATATTTTATATTATATGTAAATTATTCTATCTATGTGTATATATATAAGTATACATTCTTTTACATGTATACACACACACATGTATGAAGGCGTATAGTTGATTAGAGTTCAATTTGTAACAAAATGATCCAAAACAACTAATTTGCAATCACTCAGGAACTGGGGTGTTGTGGGAAAGTATTGGAGTGCAGAACCTGAAAATCAAGAGTCAGGTAAAATAATACTTAATTATACTTAATCAGGTAAAAGAAATACTTAATTTCATAATTGAATGAATATTGGAGATCCCTAACACTAAATGGTTGTTTGTGCAATAGGGAAATGAGAAACCATACCTTTGAGGGTAGTTAAAAGTGAAGCAGAATGAGAAAAATCCCCACTGATTAATACAAGCACAGAATCTACCACCGTGAAAATATGCAGTCTACATACATGGGGGAATTTTGGATTTGTGTAGTGAGCTGGTATTAGGTTCCTTGAAATACTCTGCATCAAATTTAACTGGGGTAAATGTTATCAATTTTCTTATAATCTATGGTTATTACATGGGGATGAGAAGCACTTCTCTTTCATATCTCCATTACCAATGACTTCTTCTCTTCACTGGCTCAGTGGGCAGCTATCCCCAAGGGGCTCTTGATATGACGATCACTTTCACATAAGTGTGCAGATAAATATATGTTCTGGGAACCATCTTCTGCAATGAAGAGGGATGTGGAATGTGCTGCTATTTAAAATTGGAGGCCTGACCTCTGCAAAGATGAGAAAGACCAGCTATGTGTGGGCTCTCCTGGGGCATAATTAAAACCAACTTTTTGATGTTGTTAGATCTCAATAATGCAGTGAAGATTGCATTGGCTTTGTTGCCTATATCATCCTGAGAAACTCAAAGGCATTCAATGGATATGCTCTCACACCTATGTTTTTTGCCCCACCTATAGGCACTGATAGAGGGTTCCAGGCTTGAGGGGATACCTAAGTGGTTGATCAGATACAAGGGTACTCATGTGAATCCTAGGGTAGCTGCATTCCCCAGAGTGTACATACAGCCCAGTGTTGAACATATCCCTGAAGCACACATCAACAGGAAAAGTGGAAAGGAACTCAGCCTCCACGCAGTTCTACCTCCTTTGGCCTATTTAGAAATGAGAAAGATCCCAACTACTGATTTAACCTATATAAGTTTGGAAAATAAATATTTACAATATCCATGATAGAAAATGGTCAGCTTTATTAATACATATAGAAAAGAAAATAATTAAAACAGGAAAATATCACTGAGTAACCCATTCTTTAGAAAAGTGTACAGGAGAGCTTTCTTTATTAGAGGAATTCAGCTGAGAGGAAGGATGAGTCATTGTGAGTCAGTACACATTGAAGAAACATTCTATGCAGAGAGAACAGAATATGCAGTTGCTCTGCAGATGATGACCTGGTACAGAAGAGCAACTGAAATCAAGGGTGATGTAAGAGGTTAGCATGGACAACACCTCTCATATTGATAAACTCAGGTTCCTTTGTGTGTTTGATAATTTCAGTTTGTTTGGTCATTTGCCTTTCCTGAGACTTACATGTTCCTGGTTGTATTGTAAGTGATGGAAAATACACATTTTAAATGAATAATAAAGATGAGACCCACATATCAGCTAGATAACAAAAGTTATTCATCATACCTAGCATATCTCCAAATAGAGACACAAAAATGACTAGTAAGAGTAAATAAAATTCATTAATGTCTATTAAAAGAATAGCACACAATGATCAATTAGCTTCACCTAAGAATTTTGGGTAACATATTTCACAAATATTAGTCAATCAATACACATCATAAACATAATCACAATGGAAAAAGAATATGAGAAAATTTAACATCCATCTCTGTGATTAGCAGACAGAGCAGAGTGTGTCAGCAAACAAATTAACCAATAACAATTTTCTAAGGAAACAAAGAATGTTTCTTTCTGAATCATAGTCAACAAGGGATATTGCATTAAGTTACTATGGCATTTATGTTATGGAGAAATTGAGAGTGGGAGATGATCACCAAACTATATTATACACTGGTATCTTGAAATATAATGATGAAATCCCCCCATTTTTCTGAACATTTCAAAGAATGTTTAATAAGAACAAAGGAAATTGCACTGAGTGTAGTAACTCTTAAATAATTGCATTATTGGTGAATGCTATTTTGGATACTAACATGAAAAAATAACTACAATATAGAAGGAACAACTTATCAGTAAGTAAAGTATGCTAGTAAAATCAGGTAGAGAAATAACAGAAATATTGGTGGCGTCGGTAATAAATAATTTGCTAAAGGAAACTTGTAACCTCCCTCAGGGGAAGTTAAAAGGGAAAATTTGAAGTTTCTAGCCTGTTGGTTGAATTACCAGGGCTCCCAATTAAATGTTTCTACTGTCTTTGCAGTCTCCAAATATTTTTTTTTCTCTCCGGAGGGACAAAGAAGATTACACAAAGGAAAATTTTCAAATTTGTTTCTGGCAGCAATAGGGGTAGATTTATTCATTCAGATATTGTATTTAACAGTCACAAATGCTAATATTACTACTTTCTATAACGAGGAAAGTAGATACCATACTTTTATGACATCCTTTATCTTGAAGAATCTTTCAGATATTATGGCTCATTTGGTATCTTAAATGTTATGGAGGAAGAGACTTTATCATATCACATTAATTAATTGTACAAAACAATTATGTCATGTTCTCCATGATATTTTTATACTGCCATCTTTGTACTTCTGTCCTATTGACTCCTATTAGACTATCTTGGCCATCTCATCACCATCCACTGTTCCACTCTTCCTAATAGAGTGCCCCTTTTGCTTCCATGTGTTTTTTAAACCTCAATTCTGCATACGTAAGAAGACATAACATTTATCTTGTGTGGCTGAATTCTTTCATTTAACCTGATAATCTACAGTTTTATTCATTTTTCCTGCATATAACATCTATGGCTGGATAATACTCCATTATATATACATACAAAATATGTTTTTCAATTTGCCTATGGATACAGATCTTGGCTGATTCCATGAATTGACTAATCTTAACAGTACCAAAATAAATAAACATGGTTGGGCAGGTTTATTTCTTGTAAACAAAATTTGATTCTTTAAGGTTTAAACCCATGAGTACTATATCAGGATATATAGCTATATATAATAGTTAGATATAGCTATATATCTAATAGATAACTATATTAGATATTATATATGTTATAGATAATACTATATATACACATATATATACAGACATATATGTACAGACATATATGTGTATATATACACATTTATGTGCATATATGTGTGCATAACATAATATCAGTAAAACTGATTTTTTTCATCATAGTATTCTTTAAAATAGATATGAGTACTTGATATTTAACATTATTATGTCTACACTCTTGTGTTCAAGTAGGAATTTTGGGCTCAATATTTCTTAGAAATTCAATATTTTTGTTTTATATAATCTACTAGGTGGAGAGAACCATGTACATCCCTAGAAAGAAAATGATATTCCCACAAGGAAATATTTATCTACTGGTGTCAAAGAGACTTAAAGATTTGTCAAACGACCCTACTGTGTTTCCCATACACTGTGTCCACTTGATGTCTTGTTTATCTCTCCATTATATTGGTGTTTCAAATATCCTTCTATATCAAGCTAGCCAGCAGATAGAGAGACCACATAATCTGTTCTCTAAACTAAAATGTTTCTTCCTTCCATAACTCCTCTGATAAAGTGTACTGCTGTAAAGTATTTGCGTGTGTGGATACATCACATAATATATTATACATTATTATAAACTCATAAAAACATTTAGAAAAACAGTCACTTATCTTTCTTCTCTCATTCCAAAATTTCCTATTTCATAGAAGACTTCCCTACAATATGTTCACAGAGTAATTGTTCCCCAGTGATTATTTTCTGTCTTTAATTAATTAGTGATATCTGCATATTTACTATATTGACCAAATTCTTCACGTTAAATGTAAACATTAATTTTATAATTTTTATTTTTACCATTTTTTTAGGTACAGGTGCTTGAATTCAGAGCTACACCTTGACTCACAACACCAGCACCTATTTTTGTGATTTTTTTTTGAGATAGGATCTTGAGATCTATTTCCCTGGGCTGGCTTCAAACTATGATCCTCCTGTTTTCTGCCTCCTAAGTAGCTAGGACTGCAGGCTTGAGCCACTTACACCAGCTGATGTTTACCTTTTTATTATCATAGATATTTCTATTTACATAACTTTTTAATATTAAGATTTCTTCCATTATTTATATATCATTTCATGTGCAGGATCAGATGAGCACAAAAATGACATATGACTTGTATTTGATTTTAGTCATGGATGCAGTTTTTTGTTACTCTTGTTGGTGTTTGTGGCATACAGTTCTTTGCTACTCTTATTGGTTTTAGTTTGCAGACTAACACTTCTTGAAAAATTTCACTGCAAAGTCATTTTCTGAAGGTGCATACAGTGGCTCATGTGGTAAAGCTCTTACCTTCCAAGTGTGAGGCACTGGGTTCACACCAGAGTATTCACAAATAAATGGAAAAACAAAGTCATTCTCTAAAAGAAGGAATCATAAATATCTTTATTATTGATAAATGTATTATAAAAGTCCAAAGAGGAAATCAAGCTATTGAATTTATAATGTTCATAATTCAAAGATTGGTTCCACAGATTAAGAGGTTGTTAACCAATAGTAGATAGAAAAGACATGTTTACAATAGGAAATCACATTTTTAAAAACATCTATTATATTACAAGATAGAAAAGCAGAATGATTATGACATTACCTGATTCAATTTCACTCTTTAATCTTATCATGTAATCACAATTTACTATTTCTAATATGAAAATGTGAAATTTGCATTTAAGGAGCTTAAATTAATTTTTAAAGTTCATAAAGATAGTATGTTGGTGGAAAATATTACTTTCTGGAAATCTTTCATGAACACAATTTTTGAATCACAGCCTTATATTGTAACTTATGAGAGGTATATACACATTAATTACAGTGGAGAGGAAAATATTAATAATGACAGCAATAACAAAACTGGCTACAATGCATGATCATTCATGCTGTGAACCAAGGCATGTTCATAGTAAATGTTACAATGTTATAGGAATTAGATAAAATTAGAAACTGAGAGTTAACTGTCACATCACCATGAAGATTAAAGTAATAGCAGAAGGCTCACTTGTTAATTTCTGTTAAAGAAAAAAAACATGGCTAGTCATTACTGAAGCTGATACAAAGTTAATGAGACCTTACCTCAAAAACAAAATTAAAAATAAGGGTAAGAGTATAACTTGAGTGGTAGAAAACTTGCTAGTATTGGTGTGACTCTTCAATTTCTAGAAACAAAAATTTTAAAACACCTTAGAAAATATCTTTAAATATTTTAGAAAGGCCATAACAAATTTAAATGTTACTGTCCATAAATTCAAATGGGAAAATAAAATAAATAGGTTGGTGTTACAAAGAAAGAATAGGTGATTGCTATATTAAATGTGAATGATTATATACAATTAAAGGGAAATAAGACACCCCTTGGCCAAAATGAACCAATTTCATTGGCTGGATTCCACATAGGTGAGGATTCCATAAAAAACAACTGTAAGTTGGTAACTGTGCAGGGTTCTTTGGCTTTTGCCTATTTCCAGAGAACTTAGTCTAATAATATGGAAGCAGAAAAGCACATAGAACTTTCAAACTTTGCTGCCAATATCAGATAATACACTTTATTCTCTTTGGAGTATTCTCCTTCATATTCTTGGTCCCTATATTTGAGAACCTACTTGTCATCTTCAACCATCCCAGGAATTTCTCCCTTCCTAATCTGTCATTTGTTGACATTTGTTTTACCTCAAGCACAGTCCCCAAAATACTTATGGACGTCCAAGCTCAGAGCAAGAGCATCTCCTATAGATGCTTCATCTTATGACTATTTCATGGGTTTTGTGGAGTGTATCATTTTCAGCATATGATTGAGTTGTAGCCATCTGTAATCCTGTGAAATATATACTCCTCAAGAAACCCTCAGTCTGAACCCATTCTGTTTTAATATGTTGTATCATCATGTTTGGTGTCTCTATTATTCGTTTTCTATTGCTCACATGACTAAACTTCTCTACAGGCACTGAAAACTGACATCACCTATGAAGTGTGTCAGGTTCTCGAGGTTGCTATTGCTGAAATCCTAGTGAATAATTTTTTTTCTATGCATCAATTGACTGCTGATTTTATTTCCACTAGTGGGATCCTCTTCTTTTGCTCCCAGAATATCTCCTTCTTGTTTACTATGTCCTTCACTGAAAGCATATGTAAAGTGTTTTTAATCTGATGAATTCACTTCTGTGTGTAATCTGTTTTCAATGGAACAGGACTAAGGGTGCATTCAGTGCTCCTTGTCCCATTCTTCTGAGGAAAATTCTATCACTTCACTGACATATGTAAGAAACAACCCTATCCTGAATCTCCTCACCTACAGCTTCAGGAACATGTATGTGATGGGGGCAATGGGAAGCTTTATTGTCAGAGTAGACTCTTATCTTTGAGGAATCAATGACATCAGAAGTAAATGGACATGTGCTCCCTAAGAAAATTCTGAGTGTTTCAATATTTTGCTTTTTTTATTCATTGAAAATGTCTGCATATTTTTCTTTTCCCTTGAACTTTCCTTTTCTGTTATTGTATTATTAATGTACTGGGGGTACATTGTGACATTTGCAAATGTTCTTATTAAATATCATAGTTTAATTCACCCCCTCCATCATTCTCCTTTATCCTCCCCTCACCTCATTCCTGGAATTGTTTCAACACATCTCATTTTCCATTTTCACACATGAATATTTAATATTTCTTGTACATTCAGCCTCTTAAGAATTTCCTTATGTCCTCCATCCTCCCACTGGACCGACCACAGACAGGGAGCTGTTTTACCTTCCTGTTCTTCAATTTAAAAAGAGTGATTTTTGTTTAAGATACCATATAAGGAGTTTCCTTATGATATTTCCATGTATAACTACTATAATACAAATTTGTTCATGCCCTCTAGTTTTTCTCCTTACTACCCTGGACTTTTCCTATGATGATTTCAACAGGTTTAAATAGTCTATATTCATTCTGTTATACAAAGTACAGCAACCATATTCACCTTACTAACTTTCTTCCTTTACGTTCCCATATCCTGTTGGTGACCTCCCATTAGCATAATCTGTTTTTCATAATATTGCTTATATTTATGTCTATCTCTCTCATCTGAGAAAAAAATTTTGTGGCCTTTGTCTTTCTAAGGCTGGGTCATTTCTCTTAACATGATGTACTGCTATTTTTTTCTGCTTATCTACCAAATACCTGGTTTCACTTTCCCATATGGCTAAATAAAACTCCATTATATATATGTTTGTGGGTGTATGTTTTATATATATATATATAAATATATATGTACACACACATATATATATATCACATAGTCTTAATCCATTCATCAGTTGTAGGGCATCTGCTTGTCTTTTATATTGTGGCTATTGTGAACTAATGTGAACAGTGCTGCAATAAACATTGGTGTGGAAGTTTTATGGTATCCAGACTTACATTCCTTCTGGTATATCTCTAGGAGTAGTATTGCTGCATCAGTTTTTGAATTGGCCTTTATAGTACTTTTAAATTTTTTCTTACTATACATGACCAATAAAGTATCTTTTTAACATGTTTCCTTTTAGATATTCCTGAGATATCCAACATTATGAAAAGTTTGCATGAGTTGCTGACATGGTTTAGTTAATTGTGACATGCAAGGTTTATTGAAATAAGAGAGGCACAGAGAGAATAGACATTGAATAACAAATTTTTATAAGAATAAAGTTCTCAGAATATACAAACAAATTTTACAGGTCAGAAAAAAGTGCAACACACAGAGAGTGAGCAATAACTTTCAAAAGATATTTTATATAATAAATACATAAATTGTCATATGGCCCTAAAAGTTTCTCAATCACCCATAACGACATGCAAATTAGAAGCATAATCTGATTCACTTCTCAAGCTAAAGGATGCAACACATTTTACATGAAATTTTAAGTGAAGTAGCAAATATGCAAGTGTATCAGTATCATACATTATTGTGAAATATCTACCTGGTATCTTTAGAATAGCTTCTTAATTTGGACAAATAATATGAGATAAGGGATAGTAAAAAAGAGAGATGTTCAAAAATGGTTTGGATACTTTAAACGGTTAAATGTACAATCATCATATAACCCAATATCTCCATCACTCCATATTTAAACAAATATTAAAAAATATTTACTTGTGCGTTGGAATAAAGATATGTACTTATAGATTTTTTGGCATTATCATCAGTGTTCAAACACATTAGAATTTACTTACCAAACAGAGAGCTATCATTTGGAACACAATATGATGTTATGTAACACCATTATGTATACATGACTTCTTTATTGTTTGGAACAAAAGCAGAGCATTACTCAAATGTTCATGATTCTCCATTGCATTCCCACTCCAGACTGGCAAAACAATGATTACCAACATGCTCATCGCTGAGAAATGAATTTATAACTTGTGATGTATACCTACAGGGAAACACAGTTTTATAACATGAGTGAAGGGTAGGAGGATCACAGTTTGATCCCAACTTGGGCAAAAATTTAGTGGAAAGAACCAGAGCATGGTCATTCATGCTTATTATTCCAGCAATGAGGGAGGCATATGTAGAAAGGTCATGGGGGAGTGGAAAGCTGGAGGGAATGAGAGACCTTAACTAAAAAATGATTGGTTAAAATGGATAGTACTTGCTTCACAAACAAAAGACTCTGAATTTAAATCCCTGTTTTAAATCCAAAACACAAAGCAAGACAACAGCAACAACAAAGTGTAGAAAAAAGATGAGGAGGAATGAGAAAATGAAAGAGGGGAATGAATGAAAGATGAAAGGGAAGAAAGCAGATAGGAAGATAAAATTAAAGACAAAAAGAATGGATAATACCTCAGCGTCTTTGTAGGCATTGTGATACTTAGGATCACATGAGCATGTCAGCATTTAAAGTTAGAACCCACCTTTCATGCTGAAAATCCTTTCAGAGATATAACAAAAGTTAGATACTAAAGATAGAAATGCGGCTCAGTGTCAAATAATGTTTCTTCCCAATCTGTTTCTTTGTTTCATAAGTATAAGTATGAGAAAATACCAGAAATAAAACTGTTCATGATTAAATACAGTCACACATATTATGCCACAGGCACAGTGTTGTGATGGCTAATATTTTTGATTAATTGTTTCATAATTTCATTCACTCAGTTTCTTTCTCAAACTAAAAAAGAATAATCCAAATTAAGGGGAAAATATCAACATACAATAAGCTCATTTTAGGACCCATTCGTGAATTTGATAAGCTCATTGAATGTTAAATTGAGAAATTTCAAGAAATACGAAGAAAACTCATGATACTTAAAATATTATAAACCATCTATAGGGAGAGAATATGCCAAATGAATTCCTGAGGAAATTTCTGAAGAGAAATGACAATGAACTCCATTGCTAAGACTAGAAAAAATGCACAACTTCTCAAGAGGGCAAATTGTGATATCAAATAAAATAAGAGAATCACTGTAATCCTGGTTTCTTCCACACATGCATGGATAATTAAATCTCACCTTCACCTTCAAAACAAGTGTGCGAGGGAAGCCAGAATATTGGTAGCTCACCAATTTTGATGCTGAATCTCTCTGCCCCTCTTAGTGTGTCAGGAGCATCCCTAACCCTGTGTTTTCTTCATAAACTGTCTTCTTTACAATAGGTGAAATGGGAACAGTTTCCAGGTGAAGTTGAGGTGAATGGTACTATTTATTTAGGATTTTCAGAATTTTACTTGTATGACACTCACTTGAAGAAACATTAGAGCAATTCTTTTATTAACAAGGAAGAGAGATCTGCCTTTATTTATTTAGTGTAAGAATGGTCCTGAAAGGGTAGAGAAATGAAACTGGGTGAGGCCAATTCTTTTTCTTTCTATATTTTGCTCCCAGAATGAACATCCACTGATTGCTAAGGTAGTAAGTCTATTGTAACTATTATTAAAGTTAGGATGCTAACTCTCACTCCAGAATAACTGAATTATTCTTATTTGAAAAATTTTTATTTCCTATCAGTGTGCAGGTGACCTCACACTAACTCCCACTACCTCAAGCTTTCAGTACAGATGTATACAGGATGCATAAATATTTACCCCCAAGTAAAGAAAAACCTGAGTTAAGAATGGATTTCATTTGTCTGCCTTGACTCACTTGTCTCCACAAATGGGGAAGACAGTGGCACTCTTATCAGAGAAGGAAAGAAAAAGTGCTTCACAGATAAAAACAAAAGTGATTACTACCCACCTCTTGTCCCTATGAGCTTGTGTGCACACTGGTGCACATGTCTTTCCTACACAAATATGTACAGAGAGAATAGAATACAAAACTAAACATGTTCCAGATAAATACATGTACCTATACATGTCCCAGTATCACCATGCAGTTTTAAGCTTTACTGATTTTAGAAATTGTAAAAACATTTTACAGAGATGATTATTTGAATGTTTATCTCTTTGAATTTTCTCCTCCTACATAGTTGTCTCTAAATTTTCATTTTATTGTTTTTGTGCCTATGATATGAGTGGCAACAGCAAACAAAAATTAAATTTCATCTTTAAAGTACACTAAATTAAGTATAAATCAGGTACCATTATATGTGAAAGTTTGCCTATTAACTAAAGAAGACATAGTCTCATTTGTTGTTGTATGAACCTGGATTTGTGCAGTCTTTGCAGTTGTGTGTGTAACTGCACCCTTCTGGTCACTTAGAAAAAGATACTTTATGCTATAACAAAAAGAAAGAATAAGATGGGAAAGAATAAGATATGAGGTTTCTTGAAAGGATATAAAGGTCCTTCAAGAAATGGACCCTATTAAAACTTCTCAGAAATGATTAAAGATGAAGAGAAACCTTTACTCTTTTATTTCTCCTTCCTACTTTAAATTCAACACCTTGGAGGTAGTAACCTTCACTCATGGTTTGTAGTACACACCATGGACAATTTTCCCCAGGGAAGGGAAAAAAGTGATTCAATTAGCTGTGGAGATTTGAATGTTGAAGCAAACATGAGAATCACAAAATGGAAATCAGAATCTTAATACAACCCACTGTGCTGCACATAAACCCTCCCTTCAGGGACAAAGGCCTGTTTCTTGTCCTGTGCCTCTCTAAAGGGAGCCAGTGGGCCATCAAATAAAACTAGTGGGGGAGTGGCTCTGAGGCCTATGGTTTATCCAGGTACTATGGGCCTCCTCTGCTTTGTGGAATTGCTAGACAGGTCCAGGCTCCTCTCCCATCATACAGCATGTGCAGGATGCATTCTCCTTATTTTGTCATCTTTAAGCATTCACATCATGCACATATTCTTCTGAAGAAAATTCTCCGTGATTTCAGTGAAGTGTTCCACTACTAGTCCCACCTCTTCTCAGAAGCCCAAATCTCAAGTGTTGGTGGTGTTACCCTATCCCGGGGTGCTCACCTCTTCTGAAGTCTAGCCCACAGCAGTTTCCACTCCCAATGAGTGAAGATGTGATGCTGGTGTTAAGAGTTCTGAAGTATGTCTCAGGACATTTTGCTCTTCTCCTTGGCAAAGTCTGCTGTCTTTTCCTTATTGTGCAGAAAGCAATGAGTATTAATATAAAGGGCTCTCTGATCCTACTGGGAGTGTGTAGGTTGTACTGATGGTGGTAAGTCTGTATGAACAAGTATGATCATGGCAGTTTGGAGAAGTTCAAGATCTTTCCATAGAGTCTGTTCTGATTCTGTCGTTTAGAGGATAAAAAAGAATGTTTATGTTCATATGGATGTGTGCATGTCACAAAGCTTTTCCTTCATAAGTCTATCTTTCTTCAAAAAGGTCTTCATCTTCCTTCTCTTTTGCTTCTTCTTGTTCTTGTCCATTAGGCAGGCAAAGGCGTCATGGAAAGCATGACAGCTGAAGCCCTCCTTGATCCCATGCTCCACATGATACCGAAGGGTCTCCAAGTTGGGGAAGACCTGACAGCAGGCCATGCACCTGTAGCCATGGTCAAGTGCCACAAGCCACTCAGGTGTTCTAGCCCTGGAACTTTCCTTAGACACCAGCAGTTCCATGAGGCTGTGAGCCTCCTCCCTTTCCTCTTGGGCTTCATTGTCCAAGCTGAATTCACTGTCATCCAGGAGCTCAATTGTAGGCACAAAAGAGTGGCAGACTTCTGTGTGGGCCTTATCAGGAAATATTATCTCTTCTATTCACATTTTCTTTGGGGGGAGCATCAATCCTTCTGTATCTGGTAAGAGAGCCACACCCTTTTTCATTTGGACATGCATATAGTAAACTTTCATGACTCTATCCCATTCCATAGGTGCTGACGTTGTACAGGGATGATTATCGAAATATGCAGCAGTATAATCTGGTGGAAATGGCAAAGAAGACTCTGGGTCCATCACATTTTGTCTTAAGGACATCCCATGGGATTTACAAAATGGAGCACCTGGACATAATTTGTGACTTTCTAGGAAATAAAAATTTGAAGAGCATAATTTTGTGTGGGCATGTGGGATGGAATGGTATATACTTGTGATATTCCAGCTTCTGTACATGATATGTGTTATGTTAAGTACAGCAATAAGGATGTGAATTCGTGGTGTGTCTTGTGGAGTTATAGGTGTTTTCTTGTACATATTGGGTTAATGTTTCTGGTACTGGTGAAAGGGGACAGTGATGACTATATATGTGTGTGTCTCATCATTAAGTTAGCACATATGGTCTTAAGCATGTTTGTTAAGCAATATGACAGTAAGACTTAAGTGTTAGAGGACTTACATGTCAGAGCAAGTGTGTATGGGTTTATGAAGGGCTCTAGTCATGACTGATGAAAGGACAAGTGTTTGAGAAAATCTGTGTGTAAAAGTGCTTCCTCTTTAGCGCATCTGAATTTTCTGCATTTTGGGCTAGTGTTGGAGAGTTTGGGAGTTAAAATACACTATCTAGGTGAGGGGATATTTTCATGGGATTGAGTGAGAATCAGTGAATAACTGAATTCAGGTATAAAGACTGTAGGCAGGTGGAAGTTTGTGCCTATTAAACGTCAATAGTGGACAGTAAAGACAGATGGAGAGAGAAGAAATGTTTGTGTGAGAGAATAAGGAAAAGGAAGCAGTACTGGGCCCTATGAAGAGGCACAGTATGTGATTGTGGGAGCTTGAGGTTGTGCCACTCTGATCACCCCTGCCCCTACTCCATCTCAATACTGTCCACTCCCACCCCCTTAGCTGTCTCAATATTCTCATGGAACTGTGAGAAGAGAAACCGTGTCTTGTCCTTGAAGGGCATTACCACTATCATTTTGTAGAGACCTCAGTTTAACTTAGTCCCTCAGCCCCAACACCCTTTCCCATAGTTGAGGGGAGGTGATGAGAATAGGGGCTGCGTGATCAGCTCAGCTGACCCTCCTGCCCAAACTGAAAGCCCATCTTTGCATCTCTCTTACCATCCTCAACAGGAGTGATCTTGTTTCCAGAAGAAATGCCACAGAAATAAACTGAGGCAGAGAAATTCTCTCCTCCATCTGGATTCCATGATGGGACCATGACAGATTTCCTAGGAGCATCCTCTGCAGACTTGAGGACACCACAGAAATAGACTGAGGCAGAGGAACCCTCTTCTTCATCTAGATTCTGTGATGGTACCATGACAGATTGCTCAGGACTATCATCTCGAGATTTGGAGACACCACAGAAATAGACTGAGGAGGAGGACTCCTCTTCTGCATCTGGATCCCATGCTGGGACCATGACAAGTTTCTTAGCAGCATCCTCTTGATACTTGTGGAATTCTGGGGAATGAAATCACACAATAACAAAAGAATGGAGATATGGCATAATCTTGAGTCTGTGACACTCAAAAACAGACAAGGTGAGTGTATATTTTCAGAGTGTTATCACCTGTGGGCTTTCCTCTCACACAAATTAAAGAGATTTATCCATTCAAAACTCAAAAATAAAAGTAAACACTTGTTAAATTCCAGGATGTGGTGGTTCACTAAAGATTATATAGTATTATATAGTATTATTATCAACTTAAGTTAAACATGAGAAATTGTGCAAGTAAGGCATATGGGGTAAAAGTTTTAAGAATTATTCTGTGTGGACATATTTATTTTTATACACACAGAGACACGTGTAGATGTATATATGAACAGATGATAGCCAACTAAATAGATACACAGATATAAAGATAAAAATAAGGAACTGGGCATGATACTGTTAGATGTTTCTATGACTATGTCACAGATTGACCCAGAATTCTCTTCTGGAAATATGTCTCCACATTTTTCTTGGATTTCTTAAACCTTCCTATCCATGCCATTTAGGAGCCTCTGCCTATGTGCATCTGATGCACTTCTGGGGACAGAGATTCTGGACAGTCCTAGAAAGAAGGGGTTGTTTGTGTCAGTTGCTGACTAAAGAAGCTTGGTCACAATTTTATTCTGTCATTCTGCCTCATTTTTGCACCTGATCATTCCTCAGCATCACTGCTCCCTTACCCCATACCTTTGTGAATGAGCTTGTCCATGGGAATGCATTCTGAGTCCCCTTCTGTCTGTCTGTGGCATTGGGCCAACCCTGAGGGTCCACACGGTGGAGAGCATCCCTCTAAGATCACTGGAAAAGAGAAAGAAAATCAGATATGTGATTTTTTTCCATCCAACAAGTGCCATTACAATAATACAAATGGCATCTGTCCTCATGAAAACTATCTTAACTGGTTCCTACTATTACCATTTTAAATGTGGAGTAGCATTTATTGTGTCAGTACTTGTTATGAGTGACACTATTTGTACAATGAATCATTTGTAATGGAGCTCTCCCCTTTTGACCTGGACATTTTACTATAAGTGGCAAGCTTCCTGGTCATGTTACTAAGTTTTCTGTAGTAGAAATGAGTGAAATTGATCTGTCTGGAACGGCTATATATTCCTCTATCTCCTCATGCTCTTTTTTAGCTGATAGGATGTCAGTAAAGCAGGATCTCTTTGAGATCTCTGTATTAACAATGACAAGATTTCCTTCAGTCCTAGCCCATAAATTATCTCAAGGAGGACACTTGCCCCATTGACTTGATATATCTTCGGAATTGTTACTCAAGCAACAAATATATTCGTCACTATTCATTACTACAGTCTGGTAAACTCTAACAAAGCTGGGGTTTACCAACTTTAAAATCTAATGATTTTGAGAGGCAAATAATCTTATCTAGTGTACAGTAAGTGGACAATTACATTAGCTGTTGACATTTATCTTCTCCCTAGCCTATTGAAGTGTTTTCTCTGTGAATAAGAGTGTGTGCTTTGTATGTCTCATCATTTACATTCAAAAGCATCTTTGAGTATGTTCTAATTTTATTAAAGGTGGATTGAAGACCATATCATAGGCCCCTCTCCAAAAGGACCATCAGAAAATGCACAAGCCCCAGTCTTTGATTGAAAGATTATCTTCAGAAATTTGAGCCACTCTCTGTAATGTTGGGGTTGGCTCCATTCTGTCCCTCTCCCACTTCTTGAGCAATGGGCCAACCTCATAGGTATAACTTTTTGCTGTTAATCTCCATGGAAACTACAAATGCTCATTTCCAATTTTTCCATAAGAGGCCAAATCTGATCTCCTTAATCAGCTGCCATGATTAGATGGTTGGTTTCATTTTGCAAAGGAGCCCCACATTTACATCTTCACACTCTTAAACAAGAAGTTCAGTTTTACTGCTGAGTAAACAAATTCTTTCATTATACTTACACTCAGCTCTACACAGTTTTAAAGTTTTTGAGCCTTTGTATCAATGTTTCTATGAGCCACATTTTCGTTTCTTCTTCTCAGGACCTAACACTAGTTTCCAGGAAAACCTCTACCACTTGAGCCTTGCCCCCAGTGAACCACAGTTTCTTCTTCATTAAAAGGAAAAAGTACTATTAGAAAGTTTATAACAACATAATTTCCTTCCTCGTCCCCTTAAGGAAGAAATCATATGAAAGGAGATGCTTTATAAAGAAAATTTAAAGAAAACTTACTCTGGACTAACCATTCACTATGTCTCTGACAAAGTAATCTAGAATAACTATGCATAGATAACCTGGGTGCTAGGTCACAGTGCTAACACATAGGTCCTCTGAAACTTTTTTTTCTCTCAGACTATCTGGGTCCTCAGAAAGACCAGTATATACACATTTGTCTCTATCCCTTCTTTTTTTAATCATTTCTTCTCTCCTTTAAATCTTTGTTTCCTCCCCTCCACTACCACAAACTAGAAATCTTCCCTGTGCCTAAAGAAAACGCAGGCACACACCTCTTGATTCCTTTGCTCTTTGTAGAATTTGAGAAGAGGACCTTTTCTCCAGATACTTCCTCTTTTCTTTTGGATTCATGGTTCAACTCTTTGGAGAGTTCTTTGAATTAGGTTATTGAAACTATACTTTAGAAAGGTAGTAAAAAATGACAAAGAATGAAATTTGAACAAAGACAACAAATCACATGAGAAATTATCTCTTCACGACTGTCCTGACCAGTGCTCAGGACAAAATAACAGTTATCTCTGAGGCCTCAGCAGTGTTCTATGACCTATTGATGACATCACTACAGTCCAAGGACCAGACCAATGCTCACAGCACTGCAGGGGGGTAAAACCTGCAGGGATTGTGAAGCAAAATGTTGTCTCTGCTTAATGAATGGAAAATGATGAGGAACAGTGACAAGAGAAATCCTTTACCCAAATGAAATTAACTTGAAGTTTTATATGCAGCTTTATAATAAAACTAGAAAATAGATCACATGCACTAAACAGAAGAAACCCCTTTTACATATCAAGGGATAGTGCATTAATAAATGTCCCCAATAGTGAGGATGTGGAAGTGCTCGGGAGCAGTAGGCTTACAACTATGCTTGTGCCACAGATGATAATAGATGTTACATCTTATTAGTACTGTTTAAATTATGAAGAAGCATATATGAGCTGCATGTTGAAATACAGGTATATATGAGAATGAATTATAAATCCATACAACTAGTCTTTATTAGCTTCCCCCTGCTACTGGGAACATACACATGTATCTTCAAAACCAGACCTGCATTTTGTCACTCTCCTTCATCAGTTAGCTTCATAATGGGCCTTTGATAGGAATTCTGCTTTTTGTCAAGCCTGAAGGTCTCACTCTGAGGGATTATGCTCCAAGTCCAGTCTGACTTCAGGAAATATCTAGGTCCTAGACAGTTTGAACTCTCAGACAGTTTCATTATGCCTCCCACTGAGTACAGAATGTATCTCATCTTTTAGGATTAATATGTGTTGACTCTCAACCTTAGTAGTTATCATTACAACCAAGCCATGACCTTGCACTCAAAAAGTCTCCTACACCCTTCACTGGCCCTGCTCCTGAATATTCCCATTCATCACAACTGCACAATAGGCACATTTAACAAGGAATTATCAGCTTTGTATGCTACTAGAAAAAGTACAATTAAAACAAAACTGATTTGTATCAGTTGGCAAAGTTAAAAGGATCAAACTATTCTAATGGATTAAAAGGATACAGGTGAACTGACGACTCTTCATGATCTAAAATGAAGTACTGACTTCTATAGCTGTACTGAAGAACAATGAACCAACATTTTATAAAATAAAGTAAGCAAATAACCTATGGCTATAATTTCACTTTTAAAAGGACACTTAGTGGGATGATTTCTGTTCCACAAAATAGAAAGTGAAGGAAAACTGCCTAACACCTTTTTTGAAGCCAGTATACTTTTATTCCAAAACCAGGCAAGGACACCTCCAAAAATGAGAATTATAGGGCAATCTCCTTAATGAACATTGATGCAAAAATCCTCAATAAAATAATGGCAAACAGAATTCAACAACACATCAAAAAGATCATTCACCACGACCAAGTAGGCTTCATCCCAGGAATGCAGGTGTGGTTCAACATACCAAAATCAATAAATGTAATAAACCACAGTAACAGAAACAAAGACAGAAACCACTTGATCATCTCAATAGATGCAGAAAAAGCCTTTGATAAGAACCAACACCATTTCTTGATAAAAGCTCTAAGAAAACTAGGAATAGAAGGAAATTAACTCAACATTATAAAAACTATATAAGACAAACCTAAAGCCAGCATTATACTTAATGGTGAAAAACTGAAAACATTCTCCCTAAAATCAGGAAGTAGACAAGAATGCTCACTATCTCCACTCCTATTCAACATAGTACTGGACTTCCTAGCCATAGCAATTAGTCAAGAAGAGGGAATAAAAGGAATACAACCAGGTAAAGAAACTGTCAAAATATCCCTATTTGCAGACATGTGATCCTATACCTTAAGGACCCAAAAAACTCTACTCAAAAGCTCCTAGACACCATCAATAGGTATAACAAGGTAGCAGGATTTAAAATCGACATAGAAAAATCATTAGCATTTCTACACACTAATAACAAACAAACTGAGAAAGAATATATGAAAACAATTCCATTTACAATAGACTCAAAAAAATCAAACACCTAGGTGTAAATTTAACAAAGGATGTGAACAACATCTGCAAGGAAAGCTATAAACTTGTGAAGAAAGAGATTGAGGAAGACTATAGAAAGTGGAGGGATCTCTCATGCTCATGGATTGGTAGAATCAACATAGTAAAACTATCTATACTCCCCAAAGTAATCTACATGTTTAATGCAGTTCACATCAAAATTCCAATGACATTCATTAAAGAAATTGAAAAATCTACCATTAAATTTATATGGAAACACAAGAGGCCACGAATAGCCAAGGCAATACTCAGTCAAACTATATTGCAAAGCAATAACAATAAAAACAGCATGGTACTGGCACAAAAGCAGACATGAAGACCAGTGGAACAGAAGACTCAGATATGAAGCCACACAACTATAACCAACTTGTCTTTGACAAGGGTGCTAAAACTATATGTTGGAGAAAAGACAGCCTTTTCAACAAAAACTGCTGGGAAAACTGGTTAGCAGTCTTCAAAATACCGAAACTTGATTTATGTATATCACCCTACAACAATATTAACTCAAAATGGATCAAGGATCTTAATATCAGACCCCAAACACTAAAGTTGGTACAGGAACGTGTAGGAAATTCTCTGGAATTAATAGGTATAAGCAAGAACTTTCTCAATGGAACCCCAGCAGCACAGAAACTAAGAAACAGCATAGATAAGTGGGACTTCATAAAACTAAAAAACTAGTGCTCAACAAAAGAAATGGTCTCTAAACTGAAGAAACCACCCACAGAGTGGGAGAAAATATTTGCCAGCTACACATCAAAGGACTGATAACCAGAATATATAGGGAACTTAAAAAACTAAATTCTCCCAAAATTAATGAACCAATAAAGAAATGGGCAAGTGAACTAAACAGATCTTTATCAAAAGAAGAAATTCAAATGGCCAAAAAACATGAAAAAATGCTCACCATCTCTAGCAATAAAGGAAATGCAAGTTAAAACCACACTAAGATTCCAACTCACCCTTGTTAGAATAGTCATCATTAGCAAACCACTAACAACAAGTGTTGGCGAGGATGCAGGGAAAAAGGAACCCTCTTACACTGCTGGTGGGAATGTAAACTAGCGCAACCACTCTGGAAAAAAATTTGGATTTTACTTAAAAAGCTAAACGTTGTTCTACCATAAGATCCAGAAATACCACTGTTGGGGATATACCCAAAAAATGTGACACAGGTTACACCAGAGGCACCTGCACACCCATGTTTATTGCAGCACTATTCAAAATAGCCAACTTATAGAAACAGCCCAGATGCCCCACCCCTGATGAATGGATTAAGAAACTGTGGTATTTATACACAATGGAATTTTATGCAGTCATGAAGAAGAACGAAATGTTATCATTCATAGGTAAATGGATGGAATTGGAGAACATAATTCTGAGTGAGGTTAGCCTGACCCAAAAGACCACATATGAGATCACTCATATGTGGATATTAGGTCAAGGGCAAACACAACAAAGGGTTTGTACTTCAATCACGTGATAAAGCAAGAACACACAAGGGACGTATGAGGATAGGTACGACACCTAAAAAACTAGATAGCATTTGTTGCCCTCAACGCAGAAAAACTAGAGCAGATACTTTAAAGAGACAGAGGTCAATAGGAGAAGGGGACCAGGAATTAGAGAAAATGTTAGATCAAGAAGAATTAACCTAGAAGGTAACACACATGCAGAGGAAATCAATGTGAGGCAACTCCCTGTATAGCTATTCTTCTCTCAACTAGCAAAAACCCTTGGTCCTTCCTATTATTGCTTATACTCTCTTTTCAATAAAATTAGAGATAAGGGCAAAATAGTTTCTGCCAGGTAGTGAGGGGTAAGGGGAGGAAATGGAGGGAGTGGCGGGGGGGAGTAAAGGAGGAGGAAGGGGGAAGGGGGAAGAAATGACCCAAACATTGTATGCACTTATGGATAAAATACATTTTTTAAAAAAAAGAACTTGTATTAAAAGTTTAGTATTGGTATAGCTAAAACATTCCAGATAAGAAATAACTTTATCACTTATTTTAAAATAAAAAATAAAGGAACTAATATAAGACATGATGATAATAATAATAACACTGATCAAAGTAGCTATAATTTATTGAAAATTATGCTGAAAGTAGCATGGTTATCATAAACTTTACAATGTTATCAGTAATAACCAAATTTTAGAATGATAAAATTAGACACTTAGAGTTCATTGTTACCATGAATATTTAAGTCATAGAATGAAGAATATTTTTGTTAAAAATGCATGGCTAATCACTATTGTAGATGATCAAGATGTCAAAGGCCTCATGAGACCATATCAGAAAACAATATAAGAACAAAGGGACAAGTTTCTAGCATGAGGGGTAGAGTGTTTGTATAGCCTGTGTCGTCCCCTGCTTAATCCCCAGGACCAAGAGAAAAGTAACAGGAAATGCCTTCAATTATTTTGGAAAGGCCATGTCAAATACAAATTAGATTCTGTCCAGAAATTGAGATGGAAAAATACAACAAATACATTGAGATTTAAATGGGAGAAACTTGCTATATTAGATGTGAATTATTATATGCATTTAAAGGGAAAAGAGCTCCCACTTTACCTAAATGAACCCATGTCATTGACTGGATCACAAACTGGTGTGGAATCCATCCAAGGGTGATATTGAAAATTGGTAACTGCTTGTAATTCCACTGTGCTGTTTACTGAATCTTGCTTTTTTACCTCCTTCCTCAGATATTAATCTAGTGATATGGAAACAGAGAACAACATAAAATTCACTATCTCCTCCTGATTCTTTCACATAATACTGAATTACAGCCCATTTTCTTTGCAGTATTCTCATTCACCTACAGGTCACTGTACCTGGGAACCTTTTTACATTCTCCTGGCTGTCAGCTTGGACTCTCACTTCCACATACATATGTATTTATTGCTCTTTTGTCTGACCTTGTTGATATCTAAGTTACTTCTACCACAGACTCCAAAATGCTGGTGAAACATCTAGGTGTAGAATAATTTGCACATCCTATAAAGTTTGCTTCCATATGTATGTATTATGACTTCTGTTGGAGTGGATAATTCACTACTAACTTTAGTCGTATAAGCGTGATTTGTGGTCATTTGCATCTTGTGAAATACATCACCATCATGATCTACTAGCTCTGGTTCTGATATGTTGGGTTACCATGTTCTCCATCTCCCTGATTCATATTCTAATGATGATGTGACCAAACTTCTCTTATAAGCACTGAAAACCACATCTGTGAAGAGGGTACAGTTTTCAAGGTAGCTATTTCTGACATACTCAACAACATCATTTTTTTCCAATGTCAATTGACCTGTTGGTTTTATTCCTACTAAGGAAGTCCTCTTCTTTCATTCTCTGAGTTTCTTCTCTTTACAAGGATACCCTCCACTGAAACCCAATAAAAAGGTTTTTACATCTGTAAGTCTCACCTCTCTGCATGCTCTATGGAACAAGTCTTGGGGTGCATTTCAGTGCAGATAGGGAATAGAAGACAGAAGCATGCCTATCAGCATAGGAAAAGTGACAGGACATGTAAATTCACTGCATCTGCCTAAGGGAAAACAATGGCCATATAGTTCTGAGGTTAGAATCCATGAAGGACAACACAGTGATCTACTAAGTTTTCTCAGGGCCCCCTTCACATCCTTGTTCCTCAGTATGAAGATAAACGGATTCAGTATGGGGGTGACCACAGTGTACATCATGAGACAATCATGATTTTCTGGGATAAATGGGTCACAGCAGAACTGAGATCATTGCTAAGACCTGTTCCATAGAACAACCAAACCTCACACAGGTGAGACCCACAGGTGGAGAATGCTTTATACTTGCTCACAATGGAAGACCTACTCAAGAAGAGACAATCTGAGAGTAGAAGGGGATCACTCTACAGATTCACACCTGCAATCCATTTTACTATAGTTATTCTGGAGTTTTGTTCTCATGAACATGTGCCTAGTTCATCCTCATATGGGATCCTCTTTACATCTAAGCTCTCACATATCTAGGATTATGTGTGTGAGCCACCAGCATGGCACTTTGTATGGACATTTCAGCACTCTTAGTACTTCTTATAATTGCCTATCCATGAACATGGAGTAACTGTCCATGATTTTGGGTGTTCTTTTCAATTTCTTTCCAGAAGGTTTCATTTTCATTATTGTTGAAATCTTTCATCTGATGGGTTAAATTTATTCAGAGATATATGGTTTTGTAGCTATTTTAAGTGAGGTGGTTTTCCTGAATTCTTTTTCATCTTACTCATTATTGGCCTGCAGGTGTGCTATTGATTTTTCTGTCTTGATATTTTGTTATCTATACTGAATCATTTCTCTTTACTTGTTCATTTATCAGGGTTTGGGAATTGAACTCAAGGTCACATTAAACACACATTAGGTAACTGCTTTTCCAATGAATTACATACCAAATCCCTGAATTTATCAGATCTAACATGTTTGTGGTGGTGTATGTTTTTCTCTATTGTCTTCTATAAACAGGGATAGTTTGGTTTCTTCCTTTCCAATTTAGAGTTTTTTCTTATTCTTTATTTTTCATTCCCCTAGTTGCTTGGACATGGACATGGTGAATGGAAGTGTTGAAAGTGTTTTACTCTCAGTCATAGATGCAAGGTTTTCAACTTTTCCATTTTGAGTTCAGCATAATCCCAAGTGTGTAATTGTCATTGTTTCCATAAATGAGTTGAGGTTTGTTCATTTATAGCTGTCATAAAAGAATGCTGAATTTCCATAAATGTTTTTTACTGTTTGTATTTGATGATTTGTTTCAAAACCAGAAACATTCCATTCTATTCTTGTAGTGGAAGTGTTTTTAATAAAAAATATTTTTGAATTAGTATATATTAATAACATAAGGAGTTTTCATTGCAATGTTTCCATTTATGTGCACAGTGTCTTTAAGTAGGTTTACCTTTCTCATTACATTCTTATCCTCCTTTCCTCTCCTCCATTTGCAATCAGTGTTTGGTGGTTTTCTTTTATATGATATATATGTGTGCATATATATGTATATATATATATATATAAATCATATAGATGATATATATCTAATATACATCTATTTATCATATATAAAATATGTGTATAGAAATGATGTGTCTTTAAAATGTCAGTAAGGTGAAAGTTATAGTTTCTTTCTCTCACTCCCTATTTTGCTTCTGCTCCTTTTCTTATGACCTTGACTATCTCTTCCATGATTTTTGAATGACTGAATAATATAGATGCTGTTAAATGTATTTTAAGGCCCATTTGTCTATGATACGGACACAAACAAGAGCTATCATTTCCTTTCTCTGTTTTGTTGGACATTACTGGAAGTGAAAAGATTTAAGTTGTTGAAGTCATGCTGACAATGGAGAGTTTATATGTACCAAGGAAACTTCTATTCAATATTTAGCAGAAGTTTTTTTTTTTATAATTGTTGCCTTCATCATGCAACAAGGTATTATTTCTGAGGAATCAGAAATGAAAGACTTAGTCCTTGTCTGAATGCAAAATGTATGTTGATGTAGGACAAAAATAATCAGACCCTTTTCAGAAATAAGAGTATGGTAACTTCACGCTATGGAATATATCATTTGAATGGTATGGGGATCAACCATATAGTTATTAATATGTAAGCTATATTTCATTCTTATTTTATACATTTATCCTTTATTAATCACATAGGCGCCACCCATTATCTGTTTAATCTTTACTCAGTGAATTGTGTGTATGAGGAATCATCTAAGATGACAATGCTGAGACTCAGAGATGCTAAAACCTGATATATATCTCAGAAATTATAAGCAAGACTAATAGATTCAAATGAAATTGATACTATCTGGGATGAATTAATTACAATTACTTACTGTATTTAAACCATCCAAAGGGTTTAAGCAAGTGTTCATAAATGTGCTTTACATTTAAGATAATTTCATAAATTTTGTTCATAAAATTAAATCCTGCGATTATTCTTCCTTTTGAGACTGATTGGCTGATTAAAATCACAAAGGAGAATTTGAATGTTCCCCAGGATCTCAAAAGAGAAAACAATACAAAATGCTCAGGTAACACCCTGTTCTTTCCTGTCTACAAGAAAGTCCCCTGGAAGGAAACCAGTGATTAGGAGATGTTTCTTCCTGAGGTGTCAGGGAGACTAAATACCTTAGTACACTGTGAATTGGACAATCTGTCAGAATTCTCCCAATGTGATAACTGTGTCTGTATTTCAACAAACTTTTATTCACTCTTTTTACCTTACAACCTAACAGTAATAGCATAAAAATGCTATCTTCTTAACCTGAAACTTATAGGGAAAATTGTTCTTGGGAAAAAATGTTGATGAAATGAAATGAATCACAAGCCACAGAGAAGACATAGCTCAGATACTGATACTTGGTAATCTCTCAAATACAGTTCATGATGTTATGGTCACTGCCACCAATTCCATTCTCCTCATCATCCTCATAATCCTTGCTGAATGTTTAGGTACCAGTGTAGTGCATCATTTTGATGCTTTCATGGGTGAGATGTCTACTGCAAATACAATAATTGTGGGAAGAAATCAAAACTTTAAATGACACCACAACACAATTCAGATCATACATTTAATGTTCAACATAGCTGAAGTTTTCCATGCTAGCATCCTCCCATATGCTGATTCAAATATTTAATGTTTTAAAATTAGTTACTCTATTACCTTTTTCAAATAAGCATACAATATACTGTGATCACATTCCCCCCTCCATATCTTCTTCTCTTTTCTTCTTTACATCCTACTAGTTCCTGAGTCAACACCCTTTTATGCAAATATCATTTTTAGATTTTGATTTTGTGTGTGGGAGGAAACAATACATCTGTTCCAAGCAAGGTTATGTTTGTGGGGAATGAGACATGAAAGAGATTGAGTTATTTTTCTTAAATAAGGCTACATACATTTACATAAAAGCAAAACCGAAAGCTCTTACTGTTTCTATACACACATTAATATAACTTACTACCTATAATTAACAAATAAACATCAAATCAAATGAAACATTTGATGCAATTTCAAATTTATCAAAGAAATGCAATGTAACTGAACTATGAAATATAAAGACAGAATTCAAAATTAAAATTTCAGTCTCTTAATCTGATAAGCTGTTTATTTGTTCCCCATCCATCAGAAATTTACACAGAAGTCCAAATTTGTAATGTGCTGCATGTTAGAACATAAAACTCTTTCCATTACTCTGGGACAGAATAAAATGAAATCCTGAATTTATCTCCATTTTTGGGTTGGGTGTATCATTACCACACTGAAGGAAGACATGGATGTATGCCTGGAAGTAATGAAATGGGTCAAGAGAAGGACTAAGTTTGAGTATTTGTGCACACTAATTTTGTTAGCTTTACAATGAATCTAAGATATACTCTCAAGAATTGAGGGAATAGATGCCACTAACTTGTGTCCACTGTGATCTACTTGGAACTTCCAAAGGAAAGAAGAGAGTCACAAAAAAAGAGAGAATTGTTCTGGGGAAGCAAGATGGGTAGTTAAGTTATAAAAGGGACAATATGCCAGAAGATCCTGACAACATGTCCCATATCTGAAATAAGACACCCATATTAAACTTTCTACAATATTTTTTACCAAGCAATCTATTTGTCATTTCACTGATAATATTAGAACGTGTGACACATTGTACAGATGAAATAAAAAATACAAAAAACACATAACTCATATCCTGACATTCAAAAATTAATATTGGTTCATGATATTGTGGTAACTGTCATCTGCCTAATCACTACCATAGTGATTTTGGTGTGCTTTAAAATAGTTGCAGAAATTCACTTTCTGCTATGATGGATGAGTTGGATTGGGGATTTAAACTAAGATAGTTTAGATCAACCCAACTCTTCCTAATAATATTTGGCTACAATTGAAGCACTCTTAAGCACTGTTCACAATGCTAATATTAAGGATCTCTTCATTTGAAAAAGCCATTTTTTGGACTAGAAATTGAACTAAGAACTTCACACTTCAATGCAGGCACTCTGCTGCTTGAACCGCACCTTCAGTCAATTTTGCTGTGGTTATTTTGGAGATAGGGTCCTGTGAAATGTTTGCTCAGGGTGGCCTCAAACGATGATCCTTCTGATCTTAACCTAGGATTACAGTAACACACCTGTAGTTAAGATTTCATACATGAAACACCACCACCAGGCCAATAAACATCCTTTAATACTCACTTTTTCTCCAAATAAGCTCAACTATTATGGACTCAGCTGATATGATCTTTATAATGACAGCAGTGAGCCCTTTCCTTTGTACCTGGCTGTCTTGAGTCTGGAGAAGTCAACTGAACAGTCAACTTTTGGTGACAATTTGACTGTCAGCATGGCATCCCGACTATTTCAATCTCTTCATTTATCAATTGAGGATACTACACTCAGTCTTCAAAAATGTTGAAGTCACAGCTGTGGCTGAAACCAGAACTTCAGCTCATCACCACTCTGAAAAACGTAAACCAGCTTTGTAAGTCTCTACTCCATGCAAGACAGGCCTTGGTGAATTCTAGATTATTCTAATCACCTTGTTGCTATCCTCACTCAGGATGGGAGGATCATCTCCCCAGTGATTGAGTAAAACATACGCAAAGCTTCTGACTAGAGAAATTGAAATCTAGCATATGTGACTATTATTGGTGAAATTACAATCCACATACAAGCTTGCCCCAGTTATCCTCTGGCTGTATAAACAGGCTGTTTTAAACTCTTTATGATTTTGTCTCAGAAGATTCTTTACAATTTATAGCTTTGCAACATTGGGCAACATTTGGCCTAATAAAATTTTATCCTGAATAGCCTTTTGCCTACTTGTACACTTTATCATGCATCCTATACATGAACTGGCTTCATGAATGTCATAAAAATGTCTGTACTTCCCAGCCCTGGTAATGACAATAACACTTACTATGATAGTTTAGAAGTAGCTGAAGTATTCCAAAGAACCACCAAGAGAAGAGACTATCATATGTGAAGCACTGAGTTTTAGCAGTTAGAGACTTTGGAAATAACCCACAAAGACACTAAGCACAGAAATCTCAACAAGGTGTGAAGAAAGGTGGAAGCATTTGGAAGCCATAATATAGAAAGCAGGTGTGATGCAAAAGCTTAGAGGCTGTGAATAGCCAAAGTCTTTTGAGAGGACTAAGAAGACTGCAAACCTTACTTGCAAGAAGAATTTGAGATAGTCACTGCATGATAAAGTGCAGAGACCAAAGAGCTATAACTCCATCCAGTGGCTCTTGGAAATCTAATTCCAAACCAATCATACTTTTCCTTCAGTACCTAGAGCAACACACATCAAGTTTTGAAAATGTTGAGTTGTAAGACTGTAGCTCAAATTATTTGAGCCATAATACTCACAGTTTGATAGTCTAGCTTCCTAGCCTCTGGAAAAAAGGCAGTTAACAATAACAGAAGAGTAACATTCTTATTTCTGATTTCTATCCAAAAAGATCAAAATGATCACCATCCACCATTTAGTGACAAAAAGTGTGGGTGGAAAACAAAACATTGAGTGAGATGTTTGAGAATCACATCACAACCATGTGCATAAAATTAACAACTGTGTTATCTTAATCTTTGTATATTTACACTCTTCCATCTTACTGCACATTTTCATACTTGTCTTCATGATAGCTACAAAATTGTTCCTAGAGTCCTTCCACCATCCATCCATCCTCCCCTTCTGCATTTGCTGGAATGGGATGTCTTTGCTAAGGCATACCCAAAATCTTAGGATCACACATGACCCATACTTGCCAGAAACCCAGTAAGGGTGCAGTCTCTACCTTCTTTGTTGAAGAAACAAAATATCCAGTAAACCTATTGGTGAAAACACAGAAGGAAGGAGGTGACATAGGTAAGAGCACAATTGAAATGGAGCTATCACAATGGAAGGCTAGAGTAACAGACTCCACTATTGCATGACATTGGAGACTCAATGCACAGATCTCATAAGTATCTAAATGGTTCTATGTTACCCCAGTCCCTAAGGAATTCCTAATAATAATGGAGGATGAACAAGAGCAAAATGTATGTCCACAAAATTTTGGACCTTCACTGTAATTATAAGGAAGCTTGTATCTATTATTTTTTTCACTTCCATATTTTTAAAAGATTCATCTGTATCTATTTTTACTGTATACATATATACCTATATATGTGTGTGTAAACTTAACAACTTAACCATATTATGTGTACAATACATCTATATTAATTACATTTACATTTGTTTTTATTACAAATTTTTATGATGTTGTATTCATTATACAGGGGAGATTCCTAGTGACTATTCTGACTAGAATGACATTGTACATTATTTACATTGTCCTCATCATCACTTCCCTTCAGCCCCCTCCCCACCACACTTAAAGCAGTTGCAAGAGAATTTTCAGTTCTGTTTTGTATAGTCTATGTCGTCCATCAAACATATACTATCACCTTAATCTCCTTCTTTCACCCTCCCCTCTTTTAATAATACCACCTGGCATACAATGTGCCTATTTTTCAGTCCTGATTTTTGTTATTAATATTTAAGTTGACTATCAAAGGTGTTTCAGTGTATTCCCACTGTGGGTGTGCTTTACTTTGGTCTGCTCAACCCCTTCAAATACACACCCATACTGCTTTTCCTCCCAAACTTGTTTTTCAACAGTTTTCATCATATATCCTGGATTCAGAGTCCAGAGTGCTAACCATTAAACCATGGAACCAGGTTCATCATATATCCTTATATCATTTACTGTCACATCTTATGGTATGCAATATTACTGATGCTCTATCATTCTCTTTTCCTTTCCCTCTTTCCCCAAGTTCCATACAGTAGTTTAATTGTTATCACATTGCTTTGCATGCATCATTATAATTTTTTTAAGAAAGTTCCACTTTCCTCATCTGAAAATTTGTGTACAATTCTGCCATCAGAAATAATTAACCTACATTCTACTAAAAAGCTAGGTGAAAAAATCAAAGCCATTAAAGAACAAATTGATGTGAAGAATCTGTCTAGTTTTGTTATATTATCTAACCCACTTTCAAATAGAAGACACTTCTGTGGAGCCTCTTCAGAGCACTACTTATGTCCCTGTTCCTCAGGCTGTAGATGAAAGGATTCAGCATTGGGGTGACCACAGTGTACAGAAATGTGGCCACCATTCCTTTAAATAGGCCTTATTTATTACAGTAAATATTGTATGGTTTCTCTTTAATACATCATTCATTAACACTCTAGGAGTGCTTTGTCTTAACAGTATGTTAATGTTGATAGGTCACTATCTGGAAAAATTGTGGTTTGCAAGTTATCTACCAGGACATTTTCATCATTTTTGGGTTTTCTGAAATACCCATTTCAAGGATGTAGCTGCCCACTCAAACTCTGCTTGTCTTTAAGTTTCCTAATATATACTTCCTTTTCATAGTTTGATGAAATTCAATTTTTCAGAAAGATGGGAACTATTACACAATCATATATTTTCTGAACCCAAATGTGGCATTGATGCCCACTGCACCTGTCAAATATCTTTAAATATGATAAGAATAAAATTTGACTTTTTTTTACTTTTATGCAGGTTGGTTTGTTTTAACTTCAAACTTAATGATAAAATGTAAATACAGGAAGATCGATTTTAACTTTTTTACTTGATTTCATGTACTATACTAGTGTTGTAATATACTTCATTGTTTTCCTGATCACAAAAATTCTTCCTTAGATTTGAAGATGTTAGCACTAAGGGAAGACCCAGAGGCTGGTTCTATCTTTCCTATTTCCAGTTAAAATATTGTCACATTAGTCCTTTCTGATGAATGGATAGCAAGTCTCTTACTTGTGGTGGAGTCTCCTGTGTCAATCAATACACACTGAAATTTAAATGATATATAGAATACAGAGAACTGCATAGAATAACCATATATAAAACACATACTTGAAAGAGATATCACATGAAATAATGTAAACAAACCCATAAACTTGAAAATACAAATGATAATTAACTCATTTATATAGCTGTCAGCATATTTAAAAATCTTTTACATTGTGTATTTTGTGTTTCTAAATATCAAGGTGCTCTGGTCTCAAACCAAATCCAATTTAATTAGAATATATGCATTTGAAATTTTTGTGTTACTTTTTTATTGTTGGAGGCCCTGGTGATTGAACTAAAGGGCTCATACTTGCTTGGCAAGTATTCTACCACATGAACAACTCCACCAGTCCTTTTTGTGTTAGTTATTGTGGAGACAGCATTTGCCTTTATGCCCAGGTGATACTCCTTTTTGTGCTTCCCTATGCAGTTAGGGATGACAGGCACATGCCACCATGTCTAACCATTGATGGAGATGGGGTCTAGCAAACATTTTTCCCAGGTTGTCCCTGAACTGCACTGCACCTGATTTCTGCCTCCTGAGTAGCCAGGAGTACAGGCTTGAGTCACCATGCCTGGCCTATTATGTTAATTTCTTGCACCAGATTTGAGAACCAATGTCTCAGAATATTTTTAGGAATTTATAAAATGTTTTGACATATTAACTATTATTGTTGGCACAAATACAGGATATGTATGTTGAAAGATAAGCACATATTAATATTTAACGCAGTTATAGTTTATATAGTTATGAAAAAATTAATTTTTTTGAAATATTTTATGTCAGCATGATTCCATTTGCTGTACAGCTAATTACAACTTTTTTAATGCAGTACTGGGGGTTAAACTAAGGGACTCACACTTTCCAAGCAGGTGGGCTCTCACTTGAGCCACTATGCTAGCCTTCTGCACACCTAAGAGACTGGTGAGGATGTGGTTAAATGGAGTATAGCTGTTAATTGGCCCCTATAAGTAAACACAAATAAGAGGTATTTTATCTTCTCTCTGGTTGTGCAGGATATGCCAAAATGAGGAAAGTGAAAACAAGAAAGGTGAAATTTTTTGAAGATACACTGTGGAAATGCTTTGTGATACAAGAGAGGGTCTACTTAATGAGGAACAAACAGTTTTCTGGGGTACCTTTGCTGTGCTAAGCAAATTATTGGTTCTGAGGAATCAGAAAAGAAATAAATTTAGTTATAAGTATTTTATACATAGTGTATGCATACATAAGCACAAGAATATCATATTCTGTAATCTGTTATAGAAATATAAAAAACAATTAACTTCAAAACCCAGAAAATTTTGTTTGAATGTTATGAAGATAAATTTATCATTTTTTGTAATTATAGCTAAATTTTTCCTTTAATGTCTAGCTTACATTCATCAAAGTTTAACCCCATAGGGAGCAACCATTATCTCCTTAATCCCCACGTATGGAAGTTTCTTCAAAAAAATTACCTCATATAACAATACTAATTCTCAAAGACATTACCAGAAATTTAAGAGGACCTGCCAAGATCAAAATTATATTGTAAAAATCTGACCAATGCACTAAATATTTATTTTTATTTTTTTCATAACAAAAAAGGAAATTTAAAGCAGAGATCCAAGAGTCTTAACCACATGTTCAATTCAGATATAAATTTAAACTCTGTCCAGTTTTCTAAGTAAGAGGTTAATCAAGACCTACCACTCTGTCTCCTTTTCTAATTGTGTGAACTAAAACAACCAGGGTTAATTTTTTGAGTAGTTGCAAGCCTATCCTGCATGGGTGGCAGGAGAGATGTCTTTGCTGAATTATTGTTTTCTTGTACTCTGTGTGATCTTTGCCTGTGATCTGTGGCTGGCATCTTACGGTAGATAAGCTGGTGCCACCCATTACTCAGTTCTGTGATGTACCATGATTTACACAAAAGAGAAATGAGAGTAAGTGGTCTCTTCTTGAAGTGATAGGAAAATGAAATGTTTCTTGGTTTCCAGGAGGACAGCCTGACAAGATTCTCCTGGCATTATGCCCTGTGCTAATAACCTGACAGCTTGATAGAAACATGGACTTATTATCTAATACCTGATACACTGCTAGAGGATGCTTTAAAACATAAATATGTTATTTCATTTTATGAAAGATAATTATAATATGAGTACTTTTAATTTGTAGAAAATAAGGCACATGAAATGAAGGAAATTACATAAAGCACAGTGCTCTGTGCCTAAAGCTTAGGACAATCTCAATAACAGCTTATTTTTTAGTGTGTGCTGAAATCCTCCTCCTATACTTAACTATGTAGTCTTTTGGAATGCTTGGGAAACAGTTTGGAAGGTACCACTTTTTTGATTCTGTGGATCAGTTACCTATGAGAAGTAGAATTCTGTGGGTTAACAGCAAATTTCTAAATACATTTTTTTACCTTCACCAAAGAACACAAAGTTCATGGTCCTCATGATGAGTAAACAATATCTACAGTTTTCAATTCCATGTCTGTCACTTCCCTCAACACTTACGGGGCTAAGCTGATCCTTTGCTGGGTCATGTTCACAAAGCATCAATTCAAAGTTAGTCTTGTTCCCAGTGCCTATGGAGGTCAAATGTTTTGTGAACAAGATTGATAATGATACAGTTGCATAAAGATCTTCCTGATATGTACAAAGATATAGGAGTTGACAGATGCAGAGCCCTATATACAGGAGATGTAAAACAGAGACCTGAGAAGGACAGGAGGATTATTAACCTCATGTTACTTTTGAGACTCAATGCACAAAGTTCACTACTCAAATTGGTCCATGAAATCTCAGGTCACAAGGACTGCCTAAAATTAATGGAGGAGACAATTACTGTCCACTAGGTTTTGGGCACTTTATTTCTTAAGTATAGCCCACGTGTACAATTTCTTTCATTTAGGTAAATTTGTAAAGTCATAACTGACATTTTTGTTGGGGTAAAATTAAGATCAATTTTCTTAAGATAAAACAAGAAAAGTAATTAAAGTAGTAAAAATGTGATTTTTTTCTCAGAAATAAACAAATTTATACCTGCATGTGGATATAATGCTTTATATGAAATACACACACCTACATCTACACTTTATCTACTGATTTACCTGACATTATTTAATTTGTAATTTTATGGTTAAAATTCTTGTGCTTTTATCCATATCACAAAAGTGAAAATTTCTACACCATATATGGCTGGAGAATAGTTATTTTTTTCCAAAAATTGGTGCACATTTGCTATTACTAATAAATCCCTACATTTGTATTCCAAAGCAAAATATAGTATGTCATTATCACATGTATAGTCTTTTCCTTCATGTGTAATATCATAAGTGTCACTGATAAGTTTCTAGGCACAGTGACTTACATTTGTAAACCCCAGTTACTTGGTAGAAAGAAAAAGGAGAATCATATTTGAAGGACAGACCAAGTACAAAGTTACCAAGACTCTGTCTCAAAGGAAAAGCCAACTATGGTGGAACACGCTTGTAATCCCATGGAATTACATGGAAGAAAGAGGTAGGAATATCATGGTCTGAGACTGGGGAAAAGTGTGACTGTATCTGAAAGGCAACTACAAGCAAAAAGGGGTTTGGATGTCACTCAAGTAGTAGAGCACTTGCATAGCAAGCACCAGAGCCTAAGTTCAGAAATCTATCTTTCTATTTATCTATTATCTATATCTGTCTTCTTATAGATATATTCCTATATAGAGATAGATTAATATAGAAATTTATATATATACATATAGATGTATATATGGTATATAAACCCATATGTAGATTTATATATATATACATATAGGAATTTACACATATTTGTATATGTATTATATATAAATCTATGTATCTATCTATGTACACATATGTACATACTTTCATATAAATTTATATATATATATACACATATATGTATGAAGACATATAGTTGATTAAAGTACACTTGTACAAACTGATCCAAAACAACACATTTGCAGTCACTGAGGAACTTTGGAGTGGTGGGAGAGCACTGGGGTGCAGCAACTGAAAGTGAACTATCAGGTACAACAAAATAAATATTAGATTGCATATCTGGATGAAAATCAGAGATCCCTAACACTAAATTCTTGCTTGTACAGTAGGGGAATGAGAAATCATACCTTTCTGGGTAGTTCAAAGAGAAAGAGAATGAGAAAAATCCCCAGTTATTAACACAAGCACAGAATACAAAACCATGAAAATATTCAGTCTCAGTACATGGGGGAATTTTGGATTTGTGTAGTGAGGTTGTATTAGGTTCCTTTCAATTCTCTGCATCAAATTTAACAGGAGGCAATTTTATCAAGTTTCCTATAATATAAAGTTACTGCTTGGGGATGAAAAGCCCTTCCCTTTCATATGTCTAAGTCTAATGGCCTCTTCTCTTCACTGGCTCAGCGGGCAGCTACCCCCAAGAGGCCCTTGTTATGACGATCACTTTGACCCAAGTGTGAAGAGAAATTTATGTGCTGGAAATCATATTCTGCAATGTATAGGGAACTGGAAGGTGCCTCTATTTAAAATTGGAGGCGTGACCTCTGAAAAGATGATAAAGACCAGGTAAACATCAGTAATTCAATGCTGATTGCATTGGTTTGGTTACCTACATCATGCTGAGAGGGTCGGTGACATTCAAAGAATACACTGCCAGGTCTAGGCCATTTTCCACACCCAATGGCACTGATAGAAGGTTCCAGGAGTGAGGGGATACCTAACTGGTTGATCAGAGACAAGGGTACTCAGGTGAATCTTAGGATCGCTGCATCCTCCAGTGAATACATAGAGCCCACTGTTGAATATATCCCTCAAGCAGACATTGTCTTAGCACACATCAGCAGGCAAAGTGGGAAGGAAGTCAGCCTCCAAGTAGTTCAATACCTATGCCTATTTAGAAATGAGAATGATCCCAACCTCTGATTTCACCTGTGACACACTAAAATCATAACACCTATCAGAATCCAAACTAGGAATTCTGAGAAGAAATGTTACCATTTCACAAAACTGAGTAAGAAGGAATTTCCCACTTCTTTAGTTCTATTTTCCTTTACTATTATTTGTAATCATTTGGATAATTACATCTATTGTTAGTAATTTCACTTGGATAGTTTCTCTCTTCCTCCTTCTTAATTTTATTCCTTTCTTTTTAGCTGCTAATTATTCGTTTAGTAATGTTTATCTTTCTAATCTATTCTATTTTATCACTGACTCTATGTTGTCTGTGGTTACATGTGCTACTGATGTTCCTGATGTGGATAAGATTTTTATTGAGTACCTATACCTGGTTTGATTTCAAGTTACCTATGACAGTCTTGGTTGTGATTTGCTATTAATGACATACAGACTTAAGTACAGTGCATATGCAGGTATAATATCAAGGCAAAATTCCCAGTGAACAATGAAGAAACACCTAACCAAAGAAGGACAAGAATGAAAAACAGACAAGGTAAAGGAAAGGGTGATAATGGGAGAGGGAGGACAAAAGAAAAAGTAAATAAAGTGAGTTTGATTGATGTACTTTCCATATAAGAATGAATATATAATTTTCAAACCTGTTTAAACCACTTTAAGAGGGACTAAATACTGTAAAAAGTAAAAAAATGGAGGAGATGAATCAATTCAGGATATAATGTCATAATGATACTATTTATATTAATATCATATATAAAAATAAGTCTTTTTTCAAAAATGGAGGACAGGAAAGTAAAGCAGGGTCTGTCTGGAGGTAGGTTCCAGTGAGAGGGGGAAAGATATAAGGAAAAGAGGTAGGGGAGTGAATATGTTTCAAATATTAAGTACTCATATATGATAAATGGAAAAATGAGATCTGTTGAAGTGATTCTAAGTATGGGGAGAGGGGAATAAGGAAGAATGATGGAGGGGATAAATTTAACTAAGATATATTATGAGCACTTTTATAAATGTAACACTGTATGACAATATGGTAATAAATTTTTTTAATGTTGGGGACTGAGCCTAGCACCATGAATAGGTAAAAGTAGTGAGTTAATGCTGAGAAACATCTCAACCCATCCTGACAGCAACTGGATATTACACACTGCATGAATTAATCCAGTTAAACTTAGGTGGGTATTTCAATATAAAGAAAACCAGAAACAAAAGCCTCAATCTGACAAGCAGCTCAAGTATACACAAATAAAGAGAAGGACCTAAAAACCTACTCCTAGAAACCCACCCACATTAGAAACAATAGAAAGAGATAACACAAATTTCTGGTTTACAAACTGTGGAAGGAGCATTAGAATAACCAACTTCCATACTCTTTCAAGCCACCCTGGGCTGACAACTGTTGACTTCAGGCATGATAGCATCTTCGGATCTGTTCTTCTATGTCTTGACTCAACAGAAAACAAGATGTCTCAGTATGTTTGGAGGGAAACATTTTCTGATATATAGTGGCATTTTTCAGTGTGAATGTAATGTACTTAGTGTTAAATATGGTTAAAATGTAAGTGTTTTTATTGTGAATATTAACCCCACTAAAATGGAAATTAATGAAGATGGTTCTTAAAGAATAATAAGAAATGAAAGTAGTGAATAGTAAACAAGAGGCTCACCTGAGTACAGGAAGAGTCTCAAAAATATGTTTGACATTTGTTTTCTACTCTCCTACCTCCATTAATGCTAGAAAGTCCTTAGAGTCTTGGATCAATAATCAGGAGAAATCTTGATAATTATTGTTCTGTGCATTGAGCTTCAAAAGTCAAATATATGTCAGTAATCAACTTTCCTTCTAGCCCTGCAGTTTCATGTCTTCAGTGTATTTTTTTCTACTCGTATCTCTTTCTCCACAGTATCTACATCAGGATGTTGTTTGCAGACATTACATTCCTGTCAATCCTGAGGAATGAAACTGAGCCATCACTGGAATATGGGCATGAGAAGTTTATCAGATATGCACTGCTTGGTCATGATCCACCACACAAGCAACATTAACCAGAAAGTGCAGGGAGAGCCAATAGATGTGGAAAAGTCCCTTGGAAATATTCTTTCCTCCAGATAGGAGGATACTGATTTTAAATACATTGTTGATGAGGAGAGTGAAGTTTATGTTATTGGTTGTAGTAGGAGTACCAGAAATCTTATTCAAAAATTCTCTTTCCATGCACTCTGGTTTTGCTTCCATAGACATCTCACACACAAATAGAAGAAGTTGGGTTCTTCTAAAGAGTTTTCAAAGCACTTTGCAAAGATTATGAAATTGATGAGAAGCATGAGGAAGAGGATGACAATAAGGAAAGCATCTACAACTATTTTTGAGAGCTTCCTAAGTATCAAGTGATGAGAATTGTGCTCTATGCAGCTTGTCGGGTTTTATGTACTCAATTTTCATTGCATTAAAAGTGCCCTATCTTATGGAAAATGAAATCTCACATAATTATCCTACGACCTGTATTTTTTGTTAGGTAGAAAAGATTGAAACTCTATTTGTATTGGGGTTCACTGATCATAGATAACAATGGCTTACACCAGAGGAACCTTAGAATGGTGTCCTCTGAACAATAAAAAATGCCCAGCACTCCTCTGTTAGCCTCAAAGTTGAACACTTGTTCACTGTCCTCTTCCTTTGGAGGTTCCTGGTGGATCACAGTACAGAGTAGCGTGTGAATTCAGCTCCATTGATCTAGGAAGGAAAGCTAGGATCATAGGCATAGGTCATAGAAAGTGTAGCAACATGATAATTCAGCATAGTTGTCTCTTTTGCACAAATGCAGAACATTCCTGCAGCTTTATGCATCCTTCTCTACAAAATCTCCAAAAAAGACACAAGGTCAAATATTGATTGTAATCCTGTTTCAGAAACTGGATGGATTAAAAATTTACATCTTAGATATATCAAAGGTTAAGCCCTTTGTAGCAGTATTTAAAACTTTACAATTGTTAGGAAAACTTTGAATATGCATAGTGAACTAGATGTAGTCTTATGAATTAATATTGAGTCATACTTCTTCAGTGTAGGACCAGTAGCTAGAATCTCTGACATGGAGCATTGTCATTCCCATTGATTTCTATTGGACACAACTGTACTGAGTGAAGAGTAAACTCATAATGATTGCTCTATATGGAAATGACACTTGATGTAAGTATAAAAATAAGACAAATAAAATCAAAATATTATCTTTGATAATGGTAAAGCTAATTATCATGCAATTCAATTATACTATCCACTAAACCAAATTGATCATTTCAGTATTTCATTAAAAGTATTTTTTACTTTTATATGTATATGTAGAATATTTGAAAAGGAATGAATACCCTTCATTTCTGATTCTCTTAGCTAATATCTTGCTTGGTGCTGAGAAGGCAGTATAAAAGTAGGAGTCAAAATTTTGTGGATTTCACTTCAAGTTATAAAATTTTAACAAAATCATTGTGGCTTCAACACAGTTAGTGGTTTTCTGTTTGCACTTTCATCCTTTTCAGGAATGTGTCATCATATTAGAGAAAGATAAAACAGCTTTTGTCTGTAAGTATGTTATGGACATGCGTGCCTTCTAGTCAACCTAATCACATGCACATTAGCTACTATTCAAAATTTGGTTCAGACAGGGGCCAGTGGCTGACGCCTGTAATCCTAGTCAGTCAGGAGGTGGAGATCAGGAGGATCACTGTTCAAAGGGAGCTGTGACACATTGTTCACCCTACCTGAAAAAACCCATCACACAAAAGGGCTGGTTGAGTGTTTGACACAGTCAGAGTGCCTGCCAATCCAGCATGAGGCCCTGAGTTAAAAACTCAGTACCACCCCCAAAAAGAAAACATAGAAACTTAGTTCAGATTTTCATGGATGAATGAAAGGATAAAAAGTGTCAAGAGATGGGGCAGCTCATTTTTATTCCTTGGGCTGAGACACATTCTAGTAATTCACAATATTGCAAGTTCCATTGCAGCATTCAATCTATATTCATCAACAAACTCACACTTTCCATAAGGATGAAAAAGTTTGACTTTTACAAAACCACAATGACCAGTATTTGGTAAATTCCTGACTTCTTTCTGGTGCCACAGAGCAATGTAATGGATGTTATTCCCACTATTGCAACTCAGCAGTCTGAACACTGGTAAATGGAGAGATTTCCAGACATTCTGCACATAGCAGCAGGTTAGTGATACAGGATTGAAATGTTCATTCTCTGACTCATATACCAAACACTGTGTCCTTTACTGCAGAAAAATGGATTTATTTCTGGTACAAGATTAAATTTACTGGAGTGTTGTTTTAATTAATGAATCATTATTGGACAGATTAAAGGTATATTTTTGTGGCATTATCTTCAGATGTAATTGTCAGTGACTTTTATTGGACAACAATGCACATGATTAATCATAAAATTGACAGTGTATCATTTGTTTGAAATTAAAGAATTATGCCCCACTTTATTATACATAATTTCTTTTCTGGGAAATAAAAGAGATACAAGAATTTTCAAAATATTTAATATAATTTAAATGTTCATCAGTTAAAGCATTTGAAGCATGTGTATTTACCTCACATATATCTAAAGATATATATATATATAATTACATGCCAATATTTCAGAGAAAGTAAGTATTGTATGTATACTAGATGGATGAACTATTGCTACCTTTTTTGGTAAGTTATTAAGAAAATTCTTGATCATTACACACACCAGTAGTCACACTGTATTTCCAGGAATATCTTTTCATCAAGGCAATACAATGAATCATTTGGGGAATTGTTGTGCAGGGGAATGAAATCAAGTGGATAGATAAATTTAAACTCAAATTTAACAGATACTAATTTAAATCTTAATTAAATTGTAGTTAGAATATGTTACTAAAATGTATGATTTGAACTTGATACTTTTATTGACAATAATACTATGTAAGCATAATGCACCATATCTCAATGCCAGGATACCTTGTAAAGTCATGGTTCTCATTCCTGCTTTAAGAGAGACCACAGTCTAGTAGCCTAGGAAATGCTTTTGGACTATTTTCAGGCTCATTGAATATTTTTAAATGTTCTCAGAAGACCAAAAATCATATGTTCTCCCTCATATGTGGACTTTAGATCTAATGCAAATGCAGCAATGTTTTTGGACCTGGATCACATGACAAAGGGACAGCACATATGGAGATATGGGAATAGGTAGAAAAACCAAAAAATGAAAGCTTTTGATGTCCCCACTCCAGAAGAACTAACACAGAAACCTTAAAGCGACAAAGGTTAACATGAGAAAGGGGTCAGGAACCAGTGTAAGGATCAGTTAGAGATGAATCAACTTGGGTTGTAACACATTTGTACATGAAAGAAATACTAGGAATCTTTCTGTACAGTTATCCTTAATTCAACTAGCAAAAAACACTTTGTCTTCCTTATTATACTTATGTCTTCTCTTCAGCAAAATTAGAAATAAGGGCAGAACAGGTTATGCCTCAAAGGAGGGGAGCCGGCAGGGGGGAGAAATGACCAAAGCAATGTACGCACATGTGAATAAATGAATAATAAAAAAAATTTTAAATAAATAAAATGTTAACAAGTGAATAGACTAACATATGATGTTGACAACTAGTAACTAATAATTTTGTATTTTTAGAGACATATTCTTATTAAAATTCTACATGCTGGATAATTGTCATTCATGTTTGCCAAAAGAAACTATACCAAAGTATGGTTTAAAATTTTCTGTACTTTTGTCTTTTCTTTTAATACCAATTAAATCATAGTGACAACTGACAAGATAATGAAGTCAACTTGCCTTTATGAAGCTGAAGTCACAGAATTGTAATAAATATATCAGGAAAACTGATGCCAAAATCTATTAAGATATCATACAGAGTTCAAGCCTGGAATCTGGGTTTGGAAACATGCCTGGTGCTGATGTTTTCAACCATAAGTGAGAAGGTTTATAGTTAGAAAAATGTGAAGCACTGTCAACAACTCAGTATAGAATACCATAGGAAAAAATAAGCAAAATATATTTAGTCCATCAGATAGTTATGGGCTTGTTAAAAGTAAAAATTAATAAAAATTTAAAGGAGTATCTAACAATTTCCTAATTTAAAATTATTGATAGGTGCACTGTGCACTAATGATATGATTCTGTTCTGTGATGTCATTGGAAATCTAACTTAATAAAACCATACTTACCAAAGTTAAAGTCTACCAAAGTAGTAGATTGGAGTTCTGTGTAGAATGAATTGTATGGTAAACAATTTTTCAATGAGCACTTATACTTATAAATGAAAAAACACAAAAATCCTAGCAATAATGGAATCCCTGGATGAAACCTGATACAGGAAATGTGTTCCAATCATGAACTTTGAGCTATAATTAACTATCAGACTATGAAGTTTTAGCTCTTATAGTGTATTTTACATAAACGCTCCTTAGAAGCAATATATCATTGTCTTAGAATATAGATTCATTTGGCTTTCTCAATATTTCATTAATTATAATGTTTTCTTAATTGAGGAAGCATGTTTCATATCTTTTTGTCTTTAGAAAAGAAGACACTGTATTTTGCTTTAAACATGAACATGTTATCTCTAAGAGTTTTGGTCTTCTAACACTGTTAGTTGCCTCTAAGAAGTTATGTAAAGAACGAGGCAATGCAATTATGAAAGACAGCTATGAAGATTGGATTTGTGACAACTGTGAAATATTTCTGAAGCTGTGTGGAACTCAAATATGAATACTTAATTTGTTAGTGCTTGAATTAAATGAACACAGGTACACAAAACCAGATGCAGTGTTGCACAATAGGTGGGAGGTATAAAGCTTTCTCCACATGTTTGTCTCTCCTATTAGTAGTTTGCTTATTTTGCTTATTTTATAGAGCTTGTCTTCGAGTGTACCTTGGCTCAGTTGTATCTCATTCCCTCAAGAACAGTGCAGTGGCCTCAGTGATGTATACAGTGGTCACCCCTGTGATGAATCCCTTCATCAATAACCTGAGGGACAGGGACAGTAAAAGTCCATGAGGTGACTCTGCAGTAGATTAGTCTGATCTCAGTCACTGTGACATTCATTTGGTAAACAGTTTAAAAAATAAAACTAAGCATTCAGGCCTAAAATTCCTATTTGTTCCATTCCATTATATTTGTAGTAGCTTTCATCTGTCAAGATGTTTTCTAGTAGAGATAGAGTTATTGTCATTTGAGGAAAGGAAATTGGGGAATGTTTTTAAAAGAGACAAACCTTGAATCTAGAAATAGGACTGTTTTTCAAAAGCGAGAGTTATTGCTGAAGATATATGGAAGACCATAAGCGATCATGAACCACATATATTAAGTGATATGCAGAGGGGCACAAGAATTTTGAAAGGCTCATTGCAGAAACGAAGTAGCAAATTTAATGATGTCACTCAGTTATTTCTGTATGTCTGTGAAAGCATTTGAAGTAGATGTATGATTTAAACAGAAAATTGTAAAAACACCTGTCAATAAAAATTAGTCCATTTCAGCACTATTTGTGTTCCTTACCAGATATTTAGGTACACTCTTGGTAAGGTCACAAGAAAACTGTTCATGCGTGCATAATACGTGAGATGAGGAAGAATGGAGAGTAAAATACACCTCCCATATTTGTATCCATATTTCGCCTTAGAGGAGAAGTATTCCAGTGAACTGAAACATGCAGAGATACTAAGATCTGAAATTTCATGGATAATAAATGAACTATCTACAAAATTTTATTTTTTCAGGAACCCAGGAGTTTCTATCACTTGAGCCACAGCTCAGTCCTTTTTTACTGTTGTTATGTTTTGGACTGCTAGGTTTTATCCTGGGGTTTTCTGCAAACCATGGTATTCTTACTTATGCTGACAGTAGAGCTGAACCAAAGATGTGTTATCAACAGAATTTGTGGGATAGTATCAGTAATTTTTTCCCAGTGCTGGCCTTAAATACCATCTCTGCGTCTCAACTGGGTGAGAATACAGGAGTGAGCCACTGCAGCTAGCCTATAAAATAGTACTCCTGATAAAAATATTCAAATTTTTGTTTTTAGTACTTGTAAGGTGTATTATTGTTTTTAATAATTAATTATATAAATTTCAATTTTCTATGTGTGATCAATACACTAAAGCAATGTTTCTTAATACTAGTATAAGAAAGAAACACCAATAACACTGAATTATATTTCTGATTAAATTAGTTTGGTATAAAGCCAGAGATTTTATATAGAGATTTTATATAACCACAAGTAAAGGCACTTGTAAATGTGGGAGGGACCTCTTGTATATCCAATTTAAAATATTTTTTACAACAAATCTAAGGTAAGCAATTGACCTCTCCATTGTACATATGAGGAAATTTCCCAGGTTAATTTTCAGATAGTGTCTCACACATTTTGTCTTGCACCAGTTTGGATGGTGATCCTCCTCCCTTTACATCTCACATAGCTGATATTCCTTGTATACAACCATTATTGGCTAAAATATGACAACTTAGTTTAGATGTGGTCTTCAACACGTACATTTCTGAGACACAGAAAAATCTCTGACATTCAGCAGTAGGTGGTTTCTAGTTGAGATAATTGCTTTGAGTAAAGATTGAACTCTGCACATGGGGTGCTCGCCATGCAACGAGTTTGTGAAAAAAATATAAAATTGGGATATTTTTGTAGTGGTAATGTTATGTTTCATTCAATTTAGAAAAAATTTCCTGTGATTTGAAATTAACATGTTTTTTAAAATATTTCTGGGTGGAAAATTTTATTTTGTTCTTAGAAATACACACACACACAGACACAGACACAGACACATATATACATATATTTGGAGAAAGAGTATATTATTTTCACTTATTTCTGATTACCCAGAGTTATACTTTACTTCACAGAGAGAAGGACTCAAAAATCTGTTAAAATTGAATTGTTCAGTTCTTCATTCTCCAAAATTGACTCAAGTTGGTTGGCTTGAAAAATTTGGTGCTTGCCGTTTGCACTTTCAGCCCTCTCAGGAATTTCCTATCTGAAGGGAGACAATTATAATAGCATCTTGTTTTTGTTGATCTTATAGACACATAGTTTATTTATTTTCATGTCATATCAGCTGCAATCTCCAAAATTTCAAAGATCCTTGAAGATATTTTCATCTGAATGAAAATGGGAAGTCACTTAAGGTAGCAGGTATATGCCATTGTTTGAGGTAATACTCATTTTTCAAGTTGCTCCCAATTCCACTTTCACAATTGTACTCATCTAGTGTATAGTTACATAATGTTTGAATCCTTAGTTTTTTAAAGAAGGAACATGATTTAATACTAGATGAATTCCAAACATTACTTGGAAGCCATACAGTTTGTGAACATGCATCTTATTCTGCTTATTGTGCTTAAGTAATATGTGGTAGAGAGTTGTACACATATTTCACATTGGTTGCAACTGATGGACAAGAGACTATATTTTGACTTCATGACTCTCATCACATTGTAATGAAATCAAATTAAAATATTTTCACCTAAGGAATTCAAAATTTCAAGGTCTTCCATAGAGAAATTATTATTGGGTAGACTGCAGGAATATACCAATGATCAACTTAAAGAATAAGAGGGTGAAATTAAAAATGACTGATTTTTGTAGTTGGGAAATGTAGTTAAGTAATTAACAGTACAACTGAATACACAATAATTTTTGGAAATAAAATACCTATGCCCTACCAACATATCATATAGATATAAATAAGAGGGTTTATCATAAAAAGGTTTAAACAGATCACTCTGGAATATAGAATAAGAATATTAAAAAGGAAAAAGAAAATTTCAACACTCAGTATTTTTTCTGATTCAATCAGATTGATACAAGTGAACATGTATAAAGTCAAAAATTTCAAAAGCATTTCTGAATATTTCATTAATTTTAATCATTAAGTGATGCAGTGTGATGTAATGTCCCATTCCAGATATGTATTCAGGCATATGTATTTATTAAAATTCAGATTCTCCAAAAGCCATAGAGAGGATCCATATAATTAATATTTTTAAATGGTAAGTAATATTTGGGTGATCATTTATATCCACTATGAAGTAAAGCTAAAAAATGCACAAATACGAAAATTCTTTTGAATTAAGTGGGATAAAGTAATATTTTTTGATACTAAAATATCAATGATTTATTGTTAAAGTGATATAGGCCTAGCTATGATGCTATATATCAAGTAAAGGGAACTTATATCATTTTATCAATACAATAAGATGTACATCATTGCTTCTTAATTTCAATTGTTGGAAATATTTTATTTTCAAAGTATAATAAATGATACTTTTAATTCTTTGTGTCTTAAAGGGTTCTGCTTTATTTTATCATCACCACGTTACCATGGACTTGTTATGTGTAGTGTCCTTGGTCTTCTAAGACTGCTCATTTAAATTATCCTGAAAGAGATTTGTATAAAACAGGCAAGTTACCCAGAGTACAATAATAAATATGAGTTATAATAAGAACAGAATTATAAAAACTTAAGAAATACTGTTTGAAGTTCTGAGTACCTCAATTAATGATATTTATAAATATTTGGATTCACCATATGTGCAGAGTGCTCAATGTCAATTTAATCATTTCCTTTGTCTTATTCTATTTCTTTTTAAAACTGTGACCTTTGCAATACAGAAAAAAAGTCCACGTATCTCACAAGTCCATTTCATTGGGCTTTCGGGTGATCCCAAAATAAATCCTATCACCTTTGGATTGTTCCTGTCCAGTACCTGGTCACATTGTTTGGGAACTTGCCCATCATATTAACTGTCAGCTAAAATTCCCCCATCTACTTCTTTATCTACAAAGAGTTCTTGGTTGATATTTGTTTCATTACCACCATGATCCCAAAGGATTGTGGACATTGAAGCCACAGAGTCATATGTATACATGCAGCCTAACACAGATACCTCCTTTTAAGTTTTTTCATGACTGACGGTGCTTCTGTAAAGGTGTACAGCTACTTTATGGTTATCTGTCAGCCCCTGCACTACTCAGTCATAGTGCACCCTCCTCTGTGCCTCCTTAATTTTGACATATCTTATGTTTAGGCTTTTTGACTGTCAATTGCACAAATTGAATATCTTAAGACTGTCCTACTTAAAGGATGTAGAGATGTCCAATACATTCTGTGATTTGACCCTGCCAGACTCTTTAATGTTGTGTGTTGATTTCTCCAGTAATAAAATGAAGTACATTGGTGGCCCCATATTTTCCTTTTACTCCAAGTCTAGGATCCATTCCTCTTCCAATTTAATTGTCCACTTTATTCTGAGAATCCCATCGTTGTGTAATATATAAAACTTTTCTTCATCCCAGTGTATCATGTGTGATCACATAGGCACTGGAGTATTCATGGGGTTGACTCTATGATCTTCTCTCATATAATGTGGCAGTCTCACTGGTAGGCACAGTTGTGCTGTGTTGAATCACATCACCTGAGGATTGAGGTCATTGAAAATACTGTGGGGCAGATCCATGGAATGAAAATGCAATCTTGGCCCTCTGGCATCCATTTCAAGTGTACCTGTGATAAAGCAATAAACCTTGACACCTAAAATCACAGACATGTCTCCTTTCATCACATTACTCATGTCATTTCCTGACTCCTTTCTCATGATTTTTCATAACAGAATGTGGGTTTCTGGGATTAGGTGTTTGTATAAATAAATAGTATTTAAAAAGAAAATAAATTTTGAATTTGAGAAAATGAGAATTTTCTGAAGATGATTGTTGTCCTTCCTTTCACGAAATGTGAATGTAATATGTGATACTAGATTATAGTTAAAATGGTGAGTTTGTGGTGCTTTTTGTATCCAAACAAAACTGAATTTAAAAGCAAATGCACTTTAAGAATAGGTAGAAATGAAAGAAGTCATTCAAACACACAAGCTTTGGCTTATGGGAAGAGTCTGAAACTTATTATGGATATTTGTTCTTTCCTCTTCTTCCTCCATTAATGTTAGAATGTCTTTGGAGATGTGGACAACTAATACTAACTAATTTGACTAATTATGAACTCTGTGAATTGAGCTTCCAAGGTCATATAATAGCCAGTAATCTTCCTGGACTCCTAGTTAGTCAGTTTGAGATCTCTGGTAGTTAGTTTCATTTACCCTCCCCGTAGTTATCTGCATCAGGAAGCTTCTATGTGACTGTGAATTCTGATCAATTTTGAGGACCAAACCTGAACATGCATTGGCCACTCAGCATGGGAAAGTCTTGGGACCTTCACTCATTTGACATGACCCAGCAGAAAAGCAGCATAATCTAGTAAGTCCAGTGGGAGTGCATACAAGGGAAAATAGCCTAAGAAGTATTAATTCCTCATCATAGGGACAAATATGACAGTTTGGGAACCAAGATGGAAGAATAACCAAAAAATTTATCCTATACGAGGAATGTGAAGTTCATATTCTTGTTTATAGGAAGAGTACCATGAATCTTTTAAAAAATTATTTGCATAAACTAATTATGCAAACTGAAAGGGGGATCAATTATGGTACTTACATGTATAAATATAATATACTTTGATCAAATTCACCCTATCTATATTACTTTTTTATAAACTTGATTTTAAAAATTTTAAATTAATGTGTTATTGTGCTAGGGATATTTTGTGACATTTACAAAAATTATTACAATATATCATAGTTGAATTCCCCATCTCCATCCTTCTCTATTAACCCCCAATTCCTGGAATCGTTTTTGCATTTTTCATTTACATACATGTATAAACAGTATTTGTACAGTATTCACTCTCATACATGCCCTCGCCACATCTTCACCCCCATGCACTTATAAAAACATCCATTTTTGTAAAAACTAATGAACTTTTTGTTAGTACAACACAAAAATACATGTGACATTTCAATGTGTATGTGAATTATAACCAGAATTGTTTCATCTCCTCTGTTTTCCTCCATTCTATTTCAGTCCCATTTTATGGTGATTTCTACAGGTTTAAAAATTAAATATCCATTCTTGTATAGGAAGTATATCAACCATAACCTCCTCTGTGTTCACACCATTTTAGCAATTTTTAGTGGGTTTAATTCTGGTGCCACAAATCATGCTCAAAATTTGCTTTGCACTACACTAGGCGTACTTTCCATACAGGTCACATGCAAAATAGAAAGTAATAATAGGTCCTTATAGCCTATTTCCTAAGGAACCTGAAAGAATTAAGAACGTTCTGATAAGGGTGACAATAACTAAACATCATAGCTGTTTTTGACAGTTCTTAAAGTGCAGACTTCTAACAACATGCTCTATGCAGTTTGTTTTATTTCATATACATCACTCCCATTGCTAACAGTGTCCATATTATTACTATCTTACAGAAAATAAAACACAATTTTTCAGTGTAAACCTCTGAAATCTGAAAAGAATAAAACCTTATTTTCCTGGACTTTCTGATTTTTGACAGAAAGCATCATGTCAGGAGAGTCATGACAACCAAAAACCACTTCAGTTTCTTGACACTTCAGGAGGAGACTTCTTGCTCAGTATTTTTTACTTTAATAATTAAAAGAATGGAAGAATTGGTAGTATTAGTGTCATCTACTAGAGGATGTTTTGCCTGTCAATCATAGGCAACAATCACACAAATTGCAGACACATATCATTCGGCACACTTATCTATCTTATTGTCATTTGTGGATTTTGAAGCTTTCCACATCTGTCTCCATGCTGTATTTTCCCACATATTCTCAGATATAAGCATTACAGCAGGTCTTGCTTGCATTCGTGCTTTGAAAAGTGGACACAGATCAAAAATGTACCTGAGAATTATTTGTTTCGAGACCTGTGGACTAATCCTTAAATTCTTTAGTTCTAAGGGAAAAAAGCAAATGTATACTGCACTGAACTTGGAAACTTATCATTTTTCTGTGAATCCTGAACACTTAATCTATTGTTTCTGTGATTTAAGTCTGATGGTTAGGATCTCTGAGACTTAAAATTGTCATCTGAAATGATTTCTAGTTGACCCAACTGCAATGAATGAGAATTAAATAGATTGTGGTTGCCCATAATTGGTTAATATGTGAGTATATTTAAAATAAGGGCCAAATATTTTAGATATGATTAATAACGGTAATGTAATTCTTCTTCAAATTCAGGTAAAGTATTCTTTTGGGCATGAAGTTACCATTTTCCAATTTCTGTTGCAAGAGATTTTGCTTTTGCCTTTGTAAAATGATATACATATATATGGAGAGAAATAAATTAATCCATTCTACCTTGATCATCCAGAGCTTATTGTTCATTTGGTTGATACGAGGCAAAAAATATGTCTGTCTTAGGACATTGTAGATACTCTTCCCTTCCTCAGTTCATAATAATTATCCATGAATTACCTGTCTCCAATACTTTGGTGTATTCCTGTCTACACCTTTCAAGAATCTTCCATAGAATTAGAAACAAGGTAAAACAGTTCCTGCTTATGTCAATATTATGACACTTGGGTCCTATAAAATATTTAACTGCATCAACATTGATCAATTTTTCAGAGACCTACTAGACAGTTTCACCAGTGTAAAAACAAAAAAAGAGACACAAAGAGAAAGACATAGGAGAACTTTATACCTCAAGCTGAATAGAGACACAAGTCATTCCTGTGCCATTAGAGAAATATATCCATGGTTCTTTTCCTTATTTGATACTATTAGGATCTTTACATTAAAAAAACCACAATTATCAGTATGATTAATCTCAAGATTACCCTTTGGTGCCCCATCTATTGCATAGATGGATTTCCTTCTCTCTACACCCAGGAAGTATTATCCCCAAAGACAGGTGGAGAGATTTACACATTTTCTGCATATAGTGGAAGGTCAGTGACATGGAAATAAACTTTTATTTTCTGACTGCTCCCATCATAGAACACTCTCTCCTATAATGAAACCAAATTGAAATGCCATTCTCTATAAAAAATGCAATTTCTTTGTGTCTTTTCATAAAGTGATTATTACTGAATAATCTTCATGGCTATCTTGTTATTGTAGCTCATTTGTAAGAAGACATAGGACAATGACTGACATTTAAGCAGAAAACTAATCTCGATGGTGAATGATATAAGGAATATGTATTATTTATTGGATACCATATGATGATAGTCTCACAACAATATTTCGTATAGAAATTGCTATTTGTGTGAAATGGAATCAGGTACAAGAATTTTAAAAGGACTGTCATAATTATCATCTTATAATTTACATGATATCTGTCAACCAGTTGATGCTGTGTATCAGTTAAAGCAGTTACAGTAGATGAATATACTTAAAACACATATTTAAAACCACTTACTCATGTAACCTAGAATACTTCAGAGAAAATATTTGTTGTCTTGTGTACTTCTTGGATTAGGTAGTGCTAGGTAACTCAATAAGAAACCTGTTTATGGATACCAAAATTATAAAGTATATTGAAACATTGATAGGAAAATCTACCCAAAAAGTCACAATAAGCACTTATTTATTTTCTGGTACAGGTGTGCTGGAGACTGGAATCTTTCAGAGATTAAACATACCCTCAAAATTCATAGGCCATTTTTCAAATCTCTATAAAATATTAGTTTTGATGCAAATATTATAATATGTCTGTTGATATAGGTAGTTGGTGTTATTAACAGCATTAATATTAATGGAGCATTTTTATAATACAAGGCAGCTTGTTAAGGTAGTGTTTCTCAACTTTGTTGTAAGAAAGTAACAGAAAAATATCAAAGCAGATACTGTGATTAAAGTGACTTTGGTGTGAGTCCAGGGTATCTGAAGATTGTAAAATATTCACAGGTAAATTTATAAATAATGACACTAAGAAACACAGTTGTGTAATTTCAAATGTTTTTAAAAAACACTTTCTTAGAACAAACTATATGAAGTAGCTAATTATTATTCTATTTTTATAGTTGAGGCCAAATTGTACTATTTACAGGTGAGTTTACTTTTACTTTTCTGTCTTGCATTGGTTTTTCAATTCATTCATAAAATGCCCTGGCAAAACTTTATGCCCAGTTTCCTTTAGGTAGCTGAAGCTTGGGAAGTAGCTTTCATATATCAAGGAAGATTGGTATGAAAATCGATTAAAAATAACTCAGTAGATTAAGATCCACATATAGGCTCTGGAATTTCTGTGGTTGTAAAGTCTTTCACTATAAAACAGAGTTTTGTTTTTAAATCAGGGAAATAATGAAATGAATTGTCTGACATTATAGAAATAATTTACAAGAAATAAATAAGACACAGATATTTCTGATATACAAGCTATTTTACAGATATTATATAAGGTTGAATTTAGTGCATAAAACAAGTGTAAAATTTTTAAAAATTCCAAGATGCATCTAGGAGCTCACTATTTTATTATCAAAGTTATAGTATGAAATAATGTGATAAATTGTGATCAGTACAATACATGGTTATTTCTATTTAACTTAACCACATTTACACAAAATTTGAAATTCAGCAAAGATAAGTAAAGAACTTGTATTTTAAATACTTTTCAAAAGAACACCAAAAAAGCTTTATTGTCATATACTGATTTTACATACTGAAGTGATCAAACATAACATTTTCATTGAGGAATGTGACATATTTTGATCATATTGACACCACATTACCCTTTCTCAAACAAACAAGATATCAATAAGCCTACACAACCTTCAAGATGATATTCAGAAAATCTGTGAATGGCGGCAAACTTCTGGGAGGTAACAGGCACATACTTCATTTTCTTATTATTAATCTTTAACATTAGCATTCAAATCATGAAATCCTAACTCGTAAAGTTGTTCAAAGTTATGTACATCAAGGTAATTTTTACCAACTTACAGTAAAATATACTTTAGAATGTATGCTAATATTTTTCAATTACAGTATTTTTAACTAAACTTACAATGGATATTACTTATGCTGTATTGTCTGAAAGAAATATGCTGCATTTTACCGGGATCATAGATGTGTTGTCTCTGTTGCTGTCAGCCTTGTCACTGTTCACTTGAGTATCTATGAAGCAGGTGTATATATGAGAGTTGTTGGTAACTGAATTTGTCAGAGTTGAGAAATATTGTTGAAGGTATATAGAATTTAAGTGGAAGCTCTTTGCTTGTGAATACTTGATTTAAATATATTCAGTCTTAGATTCCTGCTTATTTGTCTCATTTTTCCGATGATTTTTTTCCTAAATGTGGTCAAGAAGTCTACAAACAAAAAATATGTCACATGTCACAGAATTCTATCTCATGAGACTGTCAGATGATCCATAACTGCAGCCCATTCTCTTTGGACTGTTCCTGTGCATGTATCTGATCACCATCCTGGGAAACATTCTCATCTTCCTGGCTGTTATGTTGGATACCCACCTCCACACTCCCATGTACTTCCTCTCCAACTTGTCCTTGACTGATAGCTGTTTCATCTCCACCACAGTCCTAAACATTATTGTGGACATCCAAACTCACAGTAGAGCCATCTCCTATGTGGGATGCCTAACACAGATGTCTGTTTTTGTCATTTTTATATGTATGGATGACATGCTTCTTTCTGTGATGGCTTACGACAGGTTTGTAGCCATCTGTCACCCCCTGCATTACTCAGTCATCATGAGTCCACAACTCTGTGTTTTCTTACTCTTGATATCATTATTGTTTAGCCTTTTGGTCACCCAACTGCACAATTTAATTGCCTTACAACTTACCTGCTTCAATGATGTTGAAATATCCAACTTTTTCTGTCACCCTTCCCAAATTCTTAACCTTGCCTGTTCTTCTGTTACCTTCACCAGAAACATAGTAACATATTTTGTTGGTGCCATATTTGTTGTTTTCCCCATGTCAGGGATCCTTTTCTCTTACTATAAAGTTATTTCCTCCATTATGAAAATCTTATCATCAGGTGGGAGGTATAAAGCCTTTTTAACCTGTGGGTCTCACCTATCAATTGTTTGCTTGTTTTGTAGAACAGGTATTGGAACTTATCTTGGTTCATCTGTATCACATTCTCCCAGGAGGGTATGGTGGCCTCAGTGATGTACACTGTGGTCACCCCTATGCTGAATCCCTTCATCTATAGCCTGAGAAATAGGGACATTAGTAATGCCCTGAAAAGACTTCATAGGAGTGTAGTTTAATTTCCTGTGGGAGGTCATGTGGCATCCACATAGAATTTTAGATTAGAAATGGCCCAAAAAATGACCATGTAAACCTATAAATACTGCCACCTTGCTCATATTATTTTCAGTATTTACAGATTTACTCATAATTGTTATTAGACAGTCCTCTGGGATATTCTGGGAAATATAGCTTAAGTGTAAGAAGATATAGGTTATAAGTACTGATTTTTGTTTGGAACAAAAATGTAAGTGATTAATAACGACATTGTTTATGTACCTTTTGAATTTAAATAACTATTCTCCATCTGCATATTATCTGCAACACACAAATATATGATATGGGAAAAGTACAAGAACTGTACTGTGCAAAGACGATCATGATAGTAAAGTAATAAACTGAGTCGCTTCATTGGATGTACTCTGTGTCAGTCAAAATGTTTGATGGAGTATTTGATGGACTTCACAGAAAGATTTAAATTCACATGTCAGTGTAAACTAGTACTTTTCAGAGTCAATAAGGGCTATTTTATACAGTACTTTGATGAGCTTTACATAAATCTTGGTTAAGTTTTCTGAAAAATATTTGTATTTTTATCTATGATAATGATATGAAAATATTGAGAGGAAAATCTACTGACCACATTCCTGGAAGCAGTTGCCTGTGGAAAGACAGTAGTGCAGGAAGATGGAAACATACACAGATACAGGCAGCTAAGAATTCATAGATCACTATTCAAATATCCACAAAGTATCTCTCCTGAATCATGCTTTACTAAATATTCCTACTTCACTGTAGGCAATGTTTATAATAAATAGTAATAATAAATAAAATTAATATCTCTAATATACCAGGTGATTAGCAATTTTTTATTTTAGTTAGTTTCATAATCATATGTATAAGACTCAAGATATAAGCTTCTAAATTATATTTTTATTATTACCTTTGATGAAAGGAAGGAGCACAGCATTTTTTGAATCCAGCATTAGGCTGATAGACAGAAAAGAGAGATGCCATGTTTGAACTGAGGTGTCTGAGTTTAGACACAGGACATTTTCCAGAGAGAATCATAACATTTTGTGCTATTAACAACAATGAATCACTTCACTTCTCTTTCATCCCAGGAGGAGAGACCTTGTCACTGTGCTCTTCACTGGGGAGAGCATTGTGTGTCTTCTGCTTCATCTACCATTGGAAGGGTAGCTACTGATTACAAAAACTCAATTTCACCCAATTCTGTCTTAGCTGTCAATATCATCTTTCTGTTTCTAACTACCTTTGATCTCTGCTTTACTTCCCATAAGCAGAATCAAGGTATATTCACATACAATTCTACCTGTACTCAAAAGGTCAATCCATCCATTCATCTATTGGAATTTGCAAATGTAGGGAGTGTAAATTTTATCAGGCTTAATTTTACTTATATGAAACGTAAAGATAATTCAAAGTCATTACTAAAAATAGATTTACTTAAACTTCCTGAAAGACACCAAACCAATATTATTCTTTAATATTTAAATGGATTATAAGAACTTTAAAAATATTAGGCTAGTCAAGTTTTTGTACATTAAACAAAAGATAGCTTGTATTATTCATAGTATAAAATTATATGCTAAATCAATGTTACAGTACACCAGTATAAGACAAAACTTTAGAACATGTAAGAAATATAAGGAGAGGATAATATCAGCAAGACAGGAGAATATAAGTCACCACACGCCATTATGCCTCACAAAATTTTCAACTAGCAACTATCCATTGATAAGAACAACTTTGTCAAAAATGGGTAATGGGAAAGAACAACTGGTGTGCTTTACAGAAATGAGTTTAAACTACCTTAGAACAGTAACAGGGATATCCTTACTTTCATGTTGTCATTTCTTCTTCTACAGGATGTGTTCACAATGAGGTAGAGTAGATTCCCAATTGCCCACAATTTGTACAATAAGAAACAAGACCTGGATACTGTCAATCTGATAACTTGGCATTTTGAGACTTTTTTCAGGAAGCCCACTGTTTTCTTACCTTACGTGGAACGTTAGGTTAACAGCAGGAGTATATCATCTATAGTCAAGAATAAATAAAGAATGCACAGTGCACAGGGATGTGTGCACAGATTTTGGTGCTATTCTGTGTTACTCACAGCTCTGACACCCAAGAAGGCATGGAAATCCGGTCTGCAAATCTGACCTGCCAATAAGGAAAATCTAAATTTTACTTTTGTAGGAAAATGGATGGAACTAGACATCATCATGTTGAACAAGGTTAGACAAGCTCAGAAAGACAAATATTGCATGTTTTCTCTTCTATATGGAATGCAGACCAAAAATAAATAGCTCTTAGATTTTTATGTGATATTCTTTATAAATCCTCCTTTGGAAATGATGCTTATATAACATTCCTCACAACCAACATGAAATAGTGTCAATTTACAAAGATTTTTTCCCTTGGCCAATCATTCTAAAATTCTAGTTTGTTCCAATCCTATCCACAGCTCTGTACCTCCTTTTTAAAATCCACCATTACTTGATTAGGTATACACCAAAGTGTTTTAATATAAGCTAAGATCAAATCAATTTCATTTTCGTATCACTTTCACAATGTACTTGTGGTTGTCTGCAATACTGAAGTTTGAACTTAGTGTTTTGCACTTGTGAGACAGATTCTTTACTGCATGACTCATGTCTCTAGCTCCATTTCATAATGCACAAAATTGTAACAGACCACTATTCACACAAACCCAAATTTATTCATCTCAAAGTACCTTAAGAAACTGTAATAAATATCTAAGATCTGAAAACCTTTTAAAGAAAGTGAGAGACTAGCAAAAATCAGTTTAAAAATTTACTTTATTTGTAGGACTATTGTGATAATGCATTAGTAGACTATCAAGCTTACTTAGCCAAAAAGTGTAGGTTGTTTTATATCATCGACTGTCAAGACATCAGCTCCAAAACTGAAGTCTTAGGTAGCTCAAACATCCATTAGTTATTATACATAAATTGAATGCTATAATTTCTTATGTAGCTTCCTTAGGTCTTATGACATTACTTTATTGCACAAATAGCTGTCCAAATCCAAATGTGTTTGTGGAGATCATCACTGGAAGGTGTCACTCAGCTGCCATCTTGCTCCATATCACATTTTTTCTCAGTTTTTAAAAACTTCAGTTGTTTTAAACTTTACGTTCTGTATCACCATGTTAGGTGAAATGGTTGTAGATAATTTTGTCAAAGTCTAGTCCAGGAATTGTCTATGAAAAAAATTCATAATATCTTCAATAAAATTGAAGGAAATTGTGGGAAACCCTCAGGACACCCAAAACCTCTTGGAAAAGAGCAAAGTCACTGTAGTTTGTGCAACAGCCCTAAGAGAGGTTGCAACAGTCCAAGAGGACAGTTGCTGAAGTCCCGTATTCTCTCTCTGTGTGGGACCAGGAAGACCCAGTTCTGAGAACAGGATTCTCTGCACTTGGGCTCACAGCCATAGCAATGTGACAGCCAATCCTAGTCCAGAGTTCAAGGGAAATCTGAGGACTACCACATACTCCTTCCTGCTTCACTGCACTGCTTAAATACAGTCTTCCGAAAATAAACTATGCCATTGCTGCCAGCACAACCCCGAGTTTGTGTCATTATTCACCATTTAAGCACCAAAGACCAGAGTCAGAAACCCCACTGCAGCTGGACTGTGGCAGGAAATCAGACGTTATTAAGAGTATGAATTTGCATACGACACAGAACATATTCTATTTACCTTCTTCAGTTACATATTTGGATTAAGAATCACTTAACCAAGAATGAGTTTCAGAGGACATGGTTCAGTGTACTGATGTAGAAAACTATCTAGAACATTGTAATCAACCATAATTTAAAACATTTTTTATTGTATTAATTGGTCAACTAAAGGACCTCGAAGGGAGACAATTGCAGTTTTGATTTCTGCAACTGAATTTATTAGCTCTTTGGGACAGAATATGGTACTTATCTCTGCAGCCTTAAATGTTATCTTTTTTCAGTATTCCTTAATTACAATATTCTGATTTAAATGAAAAAGAATATTCATGCTAATAACTCATTAAGAATAAATATCCTATTCATCCTCCTTATCATTCTCATTTTCCTTATCCTGCTTATCATCACCTACTCCAAAATCAATGAATTCCAATCAGTTATTTGGGTTTCATGTTTCTGTTAACTCTGTATGTCTTATGAAATGTTACACTATTGTATGTACCTTGACATGGTGAAGGGCATGGAATGAATATCATTTATCAACATATGAAAATATAGCAAACTGAAGGTAATAAGTATACCTTAGTTTTGGTATATTTGAATATATTATATATTATCCCAGTAGTAAAAATAAGATAAAATTTTCATCCTACATTCTGCATTTTCCTTCTCCAGATAGCCATTTATATAAACCCTTCTAAAATTCTAAAGGAAGAAAGCTATGTGCATTTTGAATAATGAGGAATACTTAAGAAGATATTCTTTCCTTTAACAGAAGTGAGATTCATTCATAGAATGGTGTTATTTGGATATTCCATAATAATAGCAAAATAACAGGGAGGAGGAAAAGAAGAAAAGAATGATAGAGAGTGAATAATATTGAAATACATCATATTTGTGTTGGGACAAGACACAAGGAAGTACACTGATAACTGTTGAACAATCACAGGGTTATATGAAAAGTATAAAAGAATAACAGAGGTTGTTTGACTGAATAAAGTACAATGTATTTGCACATAAAATGCCAATGCAAAACCCCACTGAACAATGGACAAAAATTTAAACACTCAAGGACAGGAATGTAAAACAGTTCATGTTAAGGGGAAGGTAGTAGTGGGGGTGGAGGTTCAATGAAGAGGCTAAAGGATGGTGTATATATTTGAGGTATAGACCTATATGAATATGGATCCCTGAACCCTTTTCAAGTCAGTTGAAGAAGGGGAGTGGGAAAAGAGAAAGATTTATAGAAGAGATGAACCAAACTGCTGTCTAATATGTGTATGTATGGAGATGTCAAAATAATCCCACTTTTTAGCTATCTTGTGCTGATAAAAGCAGTTAAATATTGAAAAAGGATAAAATAGAGAAGACAGGGATATCTTATTGCAAATCTTAAAAAACAAAATTAGAGAAGTTGGTGTACACCTGTTACTTTGAGGAAATACATTCTTTCATAGAAAATTGTCCAAATACCACAATGATTTAGGTTCTGACACAAGTATAAGTGTTTTGGTATTGTGACACCAAGTTGTAAATACTCTCATTTCTCACTGTGATTCTAGTATCTGATCACTTCTCTTTCCTTTACTTGTACTTTGGCATAAACATTGCAAAATTTCTCAAACCCAGCCAATTTATTTAAAATTATATTCTACATAGTTGACATTTGATCATTACTTTCACACAACACCCTGCTTTTTATTCACACCCAATTACAAGTCATACTTTGCAAATAATCAATGTAATTAAGTGTATAATTAGGAGCCTACATATCAATAATTCCATTTATCCTGAATTCATCATCAAGTCCTCTGAACCATGGTGCCGCAAGGATAGTATATGGAGGGATTAAATCTTTCATTTTCATTTGAATATTTTAGCTTCAGATATAAGTCCACAAAATCTAAATGTAACTTAGATGCCTGGCACCATCTCATACTAGTTAATAGATTTCATGTGAATTTTGCAAGAAACATGGATTGCAATTCCATTATTTTAGCTATGTAAGGATGAATAAAGCTCATTGTTCTGTCAACATTTTTTTGGGGGGGGATGCTATATTCCATACCTTGTTCAACACAAGGCAAGGAGGCTTAACTATTAAAGCTGCTACAGTAGTTAAACTGCAGCCTTAAAATCGCAGTAATTCCTCATGAAGATTCGTTATTGCTACTGTTCCAGTCTCATACTTATCTAATAGCACAAGGATTTATCTTCAAGGTCCAGAAAGACAAAAATTAGTAGTGGTAGTGATGGAAGGGAGACAGACTGAAACCTCTAGTGCTTTGCATGAGGTTAGAAGTTTGTGTAACAGGAAGGGGTGGTGGCATAAGTATTAGAAGGGGATGATTAAGAAGACTGGGATGTGATGAAGAGAGTCAGTAGATGTTGAAATGGGGGGAGGAAATAACAATACAGACAGTTAAACAGACAAACATATATGGACAAAACAAATTGCAAAATTGATCTGGGAGTTGGTTTAACCACTAATACTATTAATAGTGAAGGACGATTGTGGGTGGATGAACAGTAAAAAGGAAAATTAAGCACAAGGGAAAGTGTGAGTTTGGGAGGGTGACAAAAAAAGCACAAGGGAAAGTGTGAGTTTGGGAGGGTGACAAAAAAGTGGAAAACAAGAAATGTTTAATATTAAAGAATGAAATGCAGGATGCAAGGCTTTCCTGTGATGATGGCACATATTGGGAAGGGGGGATGATATGGCTTGAGAAAAAAAATGGTGGTGGCAAGAATGAGAAGCTTCTGTTGGAGTATGTATTACAAGAAGATACAGGCAGATGAGTTTAAAATCTACATCACAATCTTGACAGTGACAAACACAAATTTTACATTAAAATATTGTGCATTTTCTAGTGCTCTTCAGAGCAAATTATCATGCTCCCTACCACACTTTATGATTGAGTCTTTCAGTCCATTACATGGCAATTGCATTGATACCTTGGTCTGGAGTGGTGTCCAAATATGGGGAGGAAGGTGTGTTTGGTGATCTAAGCTGAGCTTCTTGTCAGTTTGCCAGTCTCATGCAATCACTTGTTGCAGCATTCTCCTCTTCTGGTCCTCCAGCATGTGTAGACTGTATCCATGCTCAGAGGCAAGACTTCCGCAAGGTGTCTTCACTGACACCTTAGTTAACACATCAAGCAAGATTCCTGTGGTGCAGATTACTGGTTTTCTTCCCTCACTGGAGGAAGTAATATTCCTGCTCTTTATTTTGGGAGTAGGGACTCTGAGGTGAGCATCGTGAGGGGCAGCAGTCTCTCTGAGCATTGGGGGAGCGGGTGGTGGGCACCCACAGAATTGCAGAGCAAAGGGCATGGAGTCCACTTCTGTATGGCAGCGGGTTTCTAATGCAGAATAGCATTGTCAGGGGCTGATGGGACAACAAAGCTAGTGGATGTGTGCCTCCTGGAAAGAGACCCTGTACCTCTTTGTATGGGGAAGTGGGCTTGCAGACACTAAGCAGAGTATTATTATAGGGTGGACTGCTGCAGGATATGAAAAACAGTCAGTGGGTCTGTGTGGGTGTGTTGCACCCACGGAACAGAAGGGTCCTGAGTCTGCTAGTGCAGGGGCACGAGTTTGATGGGCATTTCAGGGTGTTGGGTGGCAGTTCATGGAGCAGGGTGCAGCATGGAGCTCAGAATCTCTGGTGTGTTCAGGGATAGATAGTGGAATTTACCCATGGAGAAGCTTTACTTGTACCTGTACCTCCCAACACATATGGAACATAAGTGAAGTTTGGAACCAAAATAGTTTTGTCATGGTGTTATGTTATTTTTATAGGATCATATCATCTTAAAATGGGGATTCCTTTATTTCCTTCTTTATTATTTTTGTCATCGTGACATTTTTCACAATAGACAAGACATGGAATTAGCCTGTATACACAATGGAATATATTGACAATTTATTTAGAACAAAAGTACAGTATTTGTATATAAATGAACAAAAATGGAGATCATGTTCTGAGAAAAAAGCCAGATTCAGAGGGACCAATACTACATGTTTTGTATCATGTGTGAATCTAGATTTTAAAAAAAGTCATGAAAGTAGTAGAGGACTATAAGGATGAGAAGGAGTACAAATGACAGGGGTGAGTGCAACAAGATATGATGATAGAAGCTCAATATGTTTAAGGTACAATAAAAAGCACATAAAATATATAAATGTCATAATAAGCCCATTATTTCATGCTATTAATATATACCAATAAAATGAAAATAAATATAGTCCCCTTACAATTGAAAAAGAACAAATAATGGCTAGATCTATATTTATATTAATCAATGAAGACATGCAAATTCCTAACATGTATGTGATATGCATAAAAAAGTTCAGCATCACTCATGAACAGGAGTATTCAAATTAATACCACAATGATGCATCACTCACACCTGTACACATATCTATTATCATAATGAGAAATGATAGTTTTGATAAGCATTAGAACAAATAAATCACTGAGTGTGGGTAGTAGGAATACACATTAGGGAAGTCATAAGGGAGTATAGCATAGTATTTCAACAAAATGTAAAAGTAGAACAACCATATGACACACTAATTACACAATTAGATGTGTTACAAGGTTTGTGAAATTGGTTTGTCAAAAGTGTTTTACTTCTATTGTTAAGGGAGAATTAGTCACAAAACCCAAAACAAAGAATCAACCCAAGTATCCATCTTGATATTCATATATGTATATATGGCAAAAATACATGATAGAAAACGACTCAGGCATAAAAAAAGAAAGGAATACTGTCATTTTTTTTACTTATTTGTTTTTATTGTGCTGGGTAAGGGCAAATGGTGGCATTTACAAAAGTTCTTACAATATGTCAAATATATCATACGTGAATTAAACCCCTCCATCATTATCTTTTATCCCCCCTCTCCCTATTCCTGGAATAGTTTCAACAGGTATCCTTTTTCCATTTACAAACTTCTCCAGACAGGACCTGTTCAATCTTCCTGTTATCTAATTTTGTAAAAGAAAAACATATCACTTCTTTTGTTTAAAATAGCTACACAGGGAGTTTCCTTGTGAAATTTCCATGTTCATATATATTACCATAGGTATTGGTTTATCTTTTTTTCTTCTTTCTTCTTTAGTCCTCTTTTATGGTGATTTCAACAGGTTTAAAAATTTTATATTCAGATCCATGATGGTGACTGAGACAGAGTCACAGACCTCATGAGCTCCTGAACTAAGGACCCTACTGAGACGCTGGAGACAGGCTTGGTTGAGGTAAAGCCCCAGGGAGAGCCAAAAAAATGGCACTTTAAACCCTTAGATCAAGGAAGACTTCAGACCATGATCTCATAAAATTCCCCACCCCATAGGCCTGAAGAATTGCTGCTCCCATGGGCCAGGCCCCTTGCCAGGCCACATCCCTGAGTCCTGCCAGGATCCCTACCCCTTGAATGACACCATGCCATGCCCCAGCCCCAGGCCAGATACATGCCCTGCCTGGATACCCTCAAGCCCCAAGCCCATTCAAGTCCTACTGGGCCCCAGCTCCACATGGGATGACCAGATCCACACACCACCAGGATCCCTGCTCCTTGTCTGTGCCAGACTCCATCCCTGAGATGGATCCACACCCTGCCAGGATCACTGCCCCTCAAGTCCCCTGCCCCTCAGGCCCTGCTGGGTCCCAGGTCCATGTGGTATGCCTTGATACACACTCTACTGGTACCCCCACCCCTGGGACATGCTGGATCCCTGTACTGCCTGGATCTCCACCCCTCAGGCAGAGCCTGGCCCCAGCTCTACAGCTTTACAGATAACCACACCACCAGGCTCATGTTCCAGCCACCACTGCAGGGAGACACAAACAGACAGGACTGGATGCTAAAGGAGTAAAAGAACAACAAAGAATGCAATACTACTGTTCCAGAAGTGGTGATTTTTTCTCCCTTCTTTAAGGATTTGGCTGCCTGGTCTGCTGTTTGATCACCCACCATCTCTCCCACTTTTTTTTTAATTTTCCTCTCTTCTCTATTCCTTTTATCTCTCCTTTTTTCTCTTTTTTATCCTTCTCTCTAGGTTTTGTTAGTATTAATATTGTAACTTAGCTAATACTAAATTACACATAGTTCAGGGACAGAAACAGTACCTAGTATAAATATGGGAAGAAGAAAAAGGGATGAAAACAATTCTTCCCCCCAAAATAAAGTAGTACAGAATTTAGAGTGAAATGAAGAAAATGGATACCCAGATCTAGACTCCTGCAAAACAAAGATAAACTGCAACAAGGAACCCAATGAAGCCCACAAGAACAAACTGAAAGAAGAAATCTTAGAAGTAATTATTAAGAATTTCATAGAGATGTTATTGGACATGTTCAACCAAAACATACAGGGGGCACTCAAAAAATTCCAAAACAACAAAACCAAAGAAAATGAGAAAACACAGAAACAAATAAAAGAAATCAGAGAAACCCTACATGAACACCAAACTGAAACTGAGATCACCATAAACAGAGAGAGATAAGTGAATTAAGGGCAAAAATTGACAATATTAAAGGGGAATTAACCCATGATATGTAAAAACCTCAGAAAAATGAATGAAACCAAAATACAAGACAAAATGGAAGACCATTCCAGAAGAACAGAACAAACAGAAGACAGAATCTCAGAACTTGAAGATGAAATGTCAATTAAAAGAAAAACTGAATGACTATCAGTAAAACAACTCATGATCTGTGAAAAGAAAATGCAAGAACTCACAGACTTCATCAAAAAACCAAACCTGAAAATCGTGGGCATTGAAAAAGCAAAAAGAATACATAATATATTCAACAAAATAATAACAGAAAATTTCCCAAACCTAGAGAAAACTATGCCCATTCAGGTAAGGGAAGCCTCCAGAACACAGAAGAGACATGAAGAAAATAGAACTACCCATGACATATTATCATTAAAACAACAAGTACAGAGACTAGAGAAAGAATATTGAAGGCTGTAAGAGAGAGAAAAAAATAACATACAAAGGTAAACCCATCAAAATCACAGCAGACTTCTCAACAGAAAAATTAAAAGCAAGAAGAGTATGGAGTGAGGTCTTCCAAGTACTTAATGAAAATAACTTCAATCCTAGGAGTCTCTACCCAGCAAAACTATCACTCAAAATAGATGAAACAATAAAAGTCTTCCATGATAAGCAGAAACTAAATCAATATATGACCACCAAGCCACCACTACAAAAGATTCTCCAAGGAATTCTGCACACAGAAAATGAAAGCAAACAAAACCATGAAAGGTCAGGCAATACCAAACCACAGGAGTAGAAAAGGCAAGAAAGTAAAGAGTAACACTGATTCAGCTACACATAATCAAACCTCTAATCAACAAAGACAACTACATGACAGGGATCACCACAAACTTATCAATACTAACACTGAATGTTAATGGACTAATTTCCCCCATCAAAAGACACTGATTGACAAACTGGATTAAAAAGGAAGATCCAATAATCTGCTGCCTACAGGAGACCCACTTCACTGACAGAATTAAGCACTGGCTGAGAGTGAAAGTCTAGAAGAATACTTACCAAGACAATGGTCCCTGAAAACAGGCAGGAGTAGCAATACTTATCTAGGACAAAGTAGACTTCAAACCTACATTGATTAAATGAGATAAATAAGGACACTCCATACAAATAAAAGGGGAAATACACTAAAAGGAAATAACAATTATCAATCTATAGGCACCCAACGTCAATGTACCCATTTTACCAAACATACACTTAAGGACCAAAACACATATATAAACTCAAATACAGTGATAGTGGGAGAACTTAACACTCCCCTATCATCAACAGATAGGTCATCCAAACAAAAAATCAATGGAGAAATCCAAGAATTAAATCACAGCATGGATCAAATGGACCTAGCCAATGTCTACATAATATTTCATCCAAACTATGCACAATATAAATTCTCAGCAGCTCATAGAACCTTCTCCAAAATTTATCTTATCTTAAGGTGCAAAGCAAACCTCTGCCAATATAAGAAAATAGAAATAATTTTATGCATTCTAACTGACCACAATGCATTAAAACCAGAAATCAACAACAAAAACAGCAGTAAAAAACATGTGAACAATTGGAAGCAGAAGAACACATTGCTCAATCATCAGTGGGTCATTGATGAAATAAAAGAGGAAATTAAAAGGTTCCTAGAAGTTAATGAAAATGAAAAATTACTTACCAGAACCTATGGGACACAGCAAGTCACTCCTAAGAGGAAAGTTTAAAGCATTCAGTTCATATATTAAAAGGACTGAAAGATCTCAAATCAGTGATCTAATACTACAGCTCAAACTCCTTGAAAAACAAGAATAAACAAATCCCAAAACAAGCAGAAGGAAAGAAATAATTAAAATAAGGGCTGAAATCAATGAAATAGAAACAAAAATAATATAAAGAATCAATGAAACAAAAAGCTGGTCCTTTGAAAAAATAAATAAGATTAACAGACCCCTGGCAAACTGGACTAAAATGAGGAGAGAAAAAAACCCTAATCAATAAAATCAGAAACGCAAAAAGGGAGATAACAAGAAACACCACAGAAATCCAGGAAATCATCAGAGACTACTTGGAGAGCCTATACTCCATAACTTTGAAAATCTTGAAGAAATGGAAAGTTTTCTAGAAACTTACAACCACTCAAACTGAACCAAGAAGATATTAATAACCTTAATAGATCTCTAACAGAAAACAAAATTGAAGCAGCAATCAAGAGCCTCTGAAAAAAGAAAAGTCCAGTGATGGATTCACTGTTGAATTCTATCAGATGTTGAAAGAAGAGCTAATATCAACTCTTCTTAAACTGTTCCATGAAATAGAAAGGGAAGGAACACTGCCTAACTCATTTTATGAAGCCAATATTACTCTCATCCCGAAATCAATGACAACTGCAAAAAGGAGAGCTACAAGCCAATTTCCTTAATGAATATTGATGAAAAATCCTTAATAAAAGAATGACAAACTGAATCCAACAACACGAAAGAAAGATCATTCACCATGACCAAGTTGGCTTCATGTCCAGGGATGCAAGGGTGGTTCATCATACACAAATCTATTAATTTAATACAGCACATTGATAGAAGCAAAGACAAAAACTACTTGATCATCTCAATAGATGCAGAAAAAGCCTTCAACAAGATCCAACACCACTTCATGATAAAAGCTCTGAGAAAACTAGGAATAGAAGGAATGAACCTCAACATTGTAAAGGCTATATATGACAAACCTATAGCCATCATTATACTTAACAGTGAAAAACTGAAACCATTCCCTCTAAAATCAGAAACAAAACAAGTGTGCTCACTATTCTCACTCCTATTCAACCTAGTACTGCAATTTCCAGCCATAGCAATTAGGCAAGAAGAAGAAATAAAAGGAATACAAATAGGTGAAGACACTGTCAAAATATTCTTATTTGCAGACAATATGATCCTATACCTTAAAGACCCAAAAACACTTAACACCATAAACAGGTACAATAAGGTGGCAGGATACAAAAATCAAGTTATAAAAAAATAATTAATGTTTCTACACACAAAAAATGAACAAACTGAGAAGGAATGTATGGAAACAATTCCATTCACAATAGACTCAAAAAATTAAATACTTATGAGTAAATTTCACAAAGGATGTGAATGACCTCTACAAGGAGATTTACAAACTCCTGAAGAAAGAGATTGAGGAAGAAGGAAAGATCTCCCCTGCACATGGATTGGTAGAATCAACATAGTAAAAATGGCTATACTAATGAAAGCAATCTAAATATTTAACGCAATTCCCATCAAAGTCCCAATGGCTTTCATCACAGAGATTGAAAAATCTACTCTAAAGTGCATTTAGAAACCCAAGAGACAGCAAATAGCTAAGGCAATACTCATCAAAGAAAGCAATGCTGGAGGTATCACAATACCTGACTTCAAAATATATTACAAAGCAATAGCAGTAAAAACAGCATGGTACTGGCATAAAAACAGACATGAAGTCCAGTGGAACAGAAAAGAAGATCCAGATATAAACCTACACAACTATACTCACCTCATTTTTGACAAAGGTGCCAAAAACATATGATGGAGAAAAGAAAGCCTCTTCAACAAATGTTGCTGGGAAAAGTGGCTATCCATCTGCAAGAAAATGAAACTAGATCCATGTCTATCACCCTATACTAGTATCAACTCAAAATGGACCAAGGACCTAAATATCAGACTCAAAACTCTGAAGTTAGTAAAGGAAGGAGCAGGAAACACTCTAGAACTAATAGGTATAGGCAAGGACTTCCTCAATAGAAACCCAGAAGCTCAGCAACTATGGAGAAGGATGGAGAAATGGGACTTCATAAAGTTAAGAAGCTTCTCCACAACAAAAGAGATGGTCTCTAAACTGAAGAGACCACCCACAGAGTGGGAGAAAATATTTGCCAGCTGTACATCAGGCAAGGGACTAACCAGAATATGCAAGGAACTTCAGAAATTAAAGTCTCCCAAAATCAATGAACCAATAAAGAAATGGGCAACTGAACTAAACAGAACTTTCTCAAAAGAAGAAATTCAAGTGGCAAAAAGCACATGAAAAAATGCTCACCATCTCTAGCCATGAAGGAAATGCAAATCAAAATGACACTCAGATTCCAGGTCACCCCTGTTAGAATAGCCATCATCAAAAACACCACCAATAACATGTGTTCATGAGGATGTAGGGGAAAAGTAACCTTTATACACTGCTGATGGGAATGCAAGCTGATGAAACCACTCTGGAAAAAATTTGGAGCCTTCTTAAAAATCTAAACATAGATCTGCCATATAATCCAGCAATCCCAGTCCTGGGGACATACCCAAAGCAATGTGACAGAGATTACTCCAGAGGCACCTGCACACCCACGTTTATCGCAGCACTATTCACAATAGCCAAGTTATGGAAACAACCAAGATGCCCCACCCACTATTAATGAATGGATCAAAAAAATGTTGTACTTGTACACAATGGAATTTTACTCAGCCATGAAGAAGAATGAAATCATATCACTTGCAGGTAAATGGATGGAACTGGAGAACATCATTCAGAGCAAGGTCAGCCAGGCTCAGAAGACCAAAAATCATATGCTCTACTTCATATGTGGACTTTAGATCTAAGGCAAGTGCAGCAATGTTGTTGAACTTGGATCACATGACAAGGGGAGAGCACATACAGTAGATATAGGAATAAGTAGAAAACTCAAAATGTGAAAGCCTTTGATATCCCCACTCCATAGGGACTAATACAGAAACCTTAAAGTGACAGAAGTTATCATGAGAGGGGGATCAGTAACCAGTAAAAAGATCAGTTAGAGATGAGTCAGCAGGGTCATAACACATGTACACACTAAAGCAATGCTAGGAATATTTCTGTATAGGTATCCTTAACTCAACTAGCAAAAATGCTTTTTCTTCCTTATTATGCTTATTTCTTTTCTTCAAAAAAATTGGTGATAAAGGCAGAACAGGACCTGCCTGGAACTGAGGGGGATGGAGAAGGTGGGGGAGGGGGTCGGGGGGAAATGACCCAAACAATGTATGCACATGTGAATAAATGAATAGTTAAAAATAAATAAATAAAAATAAAAATTCTATATTCATCTTATATAGAGAGTACACTAACCATATTCACCTTCTTCGTTTCTTTTTTTACACTACTTCTTATATGATGTCCTTTTAGTGAGACCTGTTTTAAATAATATTCTTGTATTTGTATTTGGTCTATTTTCCATATATGCGAGAAAACATGCATCTTTTGGCTTTCTGAGCTTGCCAAACTTCAATTAAGATGATGTTCACCAGTTCTATCTATTTAAGTGCAAATGACAAAACTTCATTCTTCTTTGTGGCTGAATAAATAAAGTTTCATTGTTTATAAATGCCATATTTTCTTAATCCGTTCATCAATAGTCAGGCATCCTGGATATTCCCATAGCTTAGCTACTGTGAATAATGCTGCAATAATCATGGATGTGCAGAAGGCTTTATTGTAACCTCACTCACATTCCTTCGGTATTATCCCTAAGGGTGGAATTGCTGAATCACATGGCAGTTCTATTTTTACTTTTGTCAGGAGTCCCATACTGTTTTCCCTAGTAGTTTTCCTAGTTCACATTCCTATCAGCAGAGTATTAGAGTTCCTTTCCCCACATCATCACCATTTTTTGTTTTTGTATTCTTGAGGGAAACCATTCTAACAGGAGTCAGGAAAAATCTTGATGTATTTTGCTTTTCATTTCCTTTATGGCCAAGGATAGTAAGCATTTCTCCATGTGTTGTTTGAGCCATTAGGCCCTCCTCCTTTGAAAAACCTCTGTTCATTTCATTCTCCAATTTCTTCACTATGGCATTGATTTTTGAGGAGTTAGTTTTTTGACATCCTTATATATTCTGGCAATTAATTCCTTGTCAGATGTACAGTTTTGCAAAGATATTATCTCTATCTGTTATATTATTTTTTATTATTCATTATTCACATGTGTGTACATTGTTGGATTATTTCTACCCCCTGCTCCCTTCCTCCATCCTCTCTCCCCCTCCCTCCTTGCTTCCAGTCAGAACCTGTTCTACCCTTATCTCTAATTTTGTTGAAAAGAAGATATAAGCATAACAAGAAAGACAAAGTGTTTTTGCTAGTTGAGTTTAGGATAGCTATATAGAGAGATTCAAAGCATTGTTTTCTGTACAAATGTGTTACAAACCATGTTGATTTATCTCTAACTGATCCTTACACTGGTTCCTGATCTCCTTCTCATGTTGACCTCTGTCACTTTAAGGTTTCTTTATTAGTTCCTCTGGAGAGTGGACAACAAACTCTTTCATGATTTGGGTGCTCTCCCCTTGTCATATGATTCAAGTCCAAACACATTGCTGTATTTACCCTAGATCTAAAGTCAGCATATGAGGAAGAACTTACAATTTTGGTCTTCTGAGCCTGTCTAATCTTGCTCAGAATGATGTTCTCCAGCTCCATCCATTTACTTGCCAATGATAAGATTTCTTTCTTCTTCATGGCGGAGTAAAATTCCATCTTGTATAAATGCCACATTTTCTTGATCCATTCATCAGTTGTGGGGCATCTTGATTGTTTCCATAACTTGACTATTGCGAATAGCACTGCAATAAACATGGGTGTGCAGGTGCCCCTGGAGTAAACTGTGTTGCATTCCTTTGGGTATATCCCCAGGAGTGAGATTACTGGATCATATGGCAGATCTATGTTTAGATTTTTAAGAAGAAACCTCCAATTTTTTTTTCCAAAGCAGTGTCACAAGCTTGCATTCTCAACAGCAGTGTATGTGGGTTCCTTTTTCCCCACAGCCTCACCAACACATGTTGTTGGTGATATTTTTGATGATGGCTATTCTAACAGGGGTGAGGTGGAATCTTAGTGTCATTTTGATTTGCATTTCCTTTATGGCTAGAGATAGTAAGCATTTTTTCATGTGGTTTTTGGTCATTTGAATTTCTCCAGTTGAGAAAGTTCTGTTTAGTTCAGTTGCCCATTTATTTACTGGTTTATAGATTTTAGGAGAGTTTAGTTTCTTAAGTTCCCTATATATTCTGGTCATCAGTCCCTTGTCTGATGTATAGCTGGCCAATATTTTCTCCCACTTTCTGGGTGGTCTCTTCAGTTTAGAGACCATTTCTTTGTCATGCAAAAGCTTTTTAACTTTATGAAGTCCCATTTATTCATCCTTTTTCATAGTTGCTGAGCTTCTGGGTTTCTATTGAGGAAGCCCTTGCCTATATGTATTAGTTCCAGAGTGTTTTCTGCTGCTTCCTGTATTAACTTCAGAGTTTCAAGTTTCATATTAAGTTCCTTGATCCATTTTGAGTGAATACTACTGCAGGGTGATAGGCATGGATCTAGTTTTGGTTTCTTGCAGATGAATAACCACTTTTCCCAGCAACATTTGTTGAAGAGGCTTTCTTTTTTCCATCATATACTTTTTGCATCTTTGTCAAAAATGAGGTGGGTATAGTTCTGTGGATTCATATCCGGGTCTTCTATTCTGTTCTACTGTACTTGATGTCTAATTTTGTGCCAGTGCCATGCTGTTTTTATTGCTACTGCTTCGTAATATATTGTGTAGTCAGGTGTTGTGATACCTCCAGCATTGCTCTTTTTGCTGAGTATTGCCTGGGTTATTTGAGATCTCCTGTGTTTCCAAATGAACTTTTAGGTTAGATTTTTCAATCTCTGTGATGAAAGTCATTGGGATATTGATGAGAAGTTTGTTAAACACGTAGATTGCTTTTGGTAGTATGGCCATTTTTACTATGTTGATTCTACCAATCCATGAGCACAGCAGACCTTTCCATCTTCTGTACTCTTCCTCAATCTCTTTCTTCAGGAGTTTGTAATTCTCCTTGTAGAGTTCATTCACATCCTTTGTTAGGTTTACTCCAAGGTATTTGATTTTACTGTGGCTATTGTAAATGGAATTGTTTCCATATATTCCTTCTCAGATTGTTCATTGTTTATGTACAGAAAAGCTAATAATTTTTGTAAGTTGATTTTGTATCCTGCCACTGTGCTATAGCTCTTTAGGGTGTCTGAGAGTATTTGGGTAGAGTTTTGGCTGACTTTAAGGTATAGGATCATATCAATTGCAAATAGGGATATTTTGACAGTATCTTTACCTATTTATAGTCCTTTTATTTCTTCTTCTTGCCTAATTTCTCTGGCTAGAAATTCTAGTACTATGTTGAAAGGAGTGAGGATGGTGGGCACCCTTGTCTCATTCCTGATTTTAGGGAAGTGGTTTCAGTTTTTCAGCCTTAAGTATGATGTTGCCTGTAGGTTTTTCATATATAGCCTGTACAATGTTGAGGTTCACTCCTTCTATGCCTAGTTTTCTTAGAGCTTTTATCATGATGTGGTGTTGGATCTTGTTGATCGCTTTTTCTGTATCTACTGAGGTGATCAAGTGGTTTTCTTCTTTGTTTCTATTGATGTTTTGTATTAAGTTAATAGGTTTGTGTATGTTGAACCCTGCCCTGTATCCCTGGGAAGAAGCTGACTTTGTCATGGTGTATGATATTTCTGATGTGTTGTTGGATTCTGTTTGTCATTATTTTATTGAGGATTTTTCCATCAATATTCACTAAGGAAATTGGCCTATAGTTCCCCTTCTTGGAGATGTCTTTGTCTGGTTTTGGGATGACAGTAATATTGGCTTCATAAAATGAGTTAGGCAGTTTTCCTTCCCTTTCTATTTCATGGAAGAGTTTAAGAAGGTTTGGTATCAGTTCTTCTTTAAACATCTGATGGAATTCAGCAGTGAATCTGTTAGGTCCTGGACTTTTCTTTTTTGGGAGACTCTTAATTGCTGCTTCAATTGTGTTTTGTGTTATAGGTCTATTCGGGTGATTAATATCTTTTTGGTTCAGTTTTGGATGGTCATAAGTTGGTAGAAATCTATCCATTTCTTCAAAAATTTCAAATTTATCAGAGTATAGGCTTTCAAAGTAGTCTCTGATTCTATCCTACATTCCCATGATATTTGTTGTTGTCTCCCCTTTTGCATTTCTGATTTTATTGATTTGGGTTTTTCTCTCCTCAGTTTAGTCATGTTTGCCAGGGTCTGTCAATCTTATTAATTTTTTCAAAGAACCAGCTTTTGGTTTCATTCATTCTTTGTATCTTTTTTTGTTGTTTCTATTTCATTGATTTCAGCCCTTATTTTCATTATTTCTCTCATGCTACTTGTTTTAGGATTTGCTTGTTCTTGCTTTTCCAGGAGTTTGAGCTGTAGTATTAGATCATTGATTTGAGATATTTCTGACATTTTCACCTATGCACTCATGGCTATAAACTTTCCACTTATGATAGCCTTTGCTGTGTCCTATCCTGTTATTTTAGAGCATAAATTAATCTGTATGAAATTCTGTTGAGACATGCGACAGGCATAGAAAAACAAACATCACATGACATAAACACTGTGGGGAATCTTAAATAGTTAAAATCATGTCAATACTGATTAAAATGGTGACTGTCTGAGACTCTGGGTTCGAGTGTTTGTTCAATGTTTGCTGAAAGACACAAAATCTCATATAGACAACTTGATTAACTTCAAAATTTATTGATCTTGGTGCTGAGTTCAGATAATAACAATGAATTCCACACACAAAATTAGAATGTTGTATTCTATTCTATTTGGGTGAAATGACATATTAATAAGGAATATATATAAAAATATATAAGAATTTTTCAGTTAGTTATAAAAATTTAATGATTAAAATATAAGCACAAGTTTTTGTCCCTAAGAATTACATAAACATGTACCTGAGAAAATGCTCAGTGAGTCAAAGAGAAAATTATACAGAAAACATAATTAGACACAAATTCACATCCAATGAACACACCTTTCTTAAAATCTAAAACAAAAACTACTGGCATGTGTTGGGTACATCAGTATACTTATATATTAGAATGTAAACAATTATTGAAATCAATTGCTTATTCCTGAAAAATTTAAAATAAAATTGTCATTTGACCAGTACCCTCACTTATACACAAATATGTGCATCTATAATATATCCAGACAGTATTAAATGTCAGTGATATGTTCTGAGAAATATTTTAGTTAATTTCATCATTAAATGAACATAATAAATCATATTTCAACATAGTGATAGAACTATAATTTCATTAGGTATATAATCTTACAGGACCACCAATATACAATATTTTATCACTGACTGAAATGACATTTTGAGATGCAGGACTATATGCAGAAAAAAAAACCAGGCATGTTTCCACACATACTAATCACAAAAGCAAAAAGATATATATTAATCAACTGACTATAAGTGGATTAGTGGATAAACAACTACTGTGTATACATACAGCAGGATACTATTGAGCCATAAGAAGAAATTGAACAACTAAACAATCAGCAAAAAGGCAGGAGCTGACTGGCAGAGTGGTGCAAGTGGTAGACTGCTTATGTAGCAATCCTAAGTCCCTGAGACCAAATCACACTACTGCAAGAAAATGAATAAAGGTGGGAGAAAGAGAAAGGAAGCAGGAATTATTGGAGGTAGGAAATGGAAGGGAGAGAAAGAAGTAAGAAGAAGAAATGCAATGATTAGAAGAAGAAAAACAACACATCTGTTACCATAGGCATCCTATCAATATAAATGACATAGGCAGCATAGCTCCAAAGGAAGACTCCAGGTAGAGTCAGTCTTAAAACACTCAATTTAAAACATTACTCTTACAAAGGGCTGGATAGCAAGTTTAGAAATGTTGGACAGATTTAGGTGATTATATACTCCAATATGTTTCTTCACTTGAAAAAAGTATGAATAACACCAAATGCGTAAACAAAAAGTTTTATCACTAAACTCACCCTTGACGAAGTGAAAAGACCACACAAAATATGGTAAGCACTCTGCTTTGCTTATTGATTTCCATACCATTTGTTCCAGAGGAAAATTTTAATCAACATTCAAGTAATAATTTTAGTGGCACTCATGTCAGAATGCAATATAGTTTATTAAAGCACAGACCGAAATATCCAGAATTCGTGCATAAAAACATAGCAAACCTGAAACACAGTATGGAGTATATACAAGGAAAACACATTAGAAAAAAATTACTGAAGGAGTGGTATGAGGGAAACAGAAAAATATGCAAATGTAAAGTCTTACATATTTTGATAGCAGAAAAATTTAACCATGACTTTTAAAAAGAAAAGGATCCTGGATATTGAAATTCACAACATTTGTCTTAGGAATAGGCACCGTATCATCAGTTCTGAAGTCAGTGGTCCATTAAGCACAAGAGGCTTCTCTGCTCTGCTGACAAGTCCTTCCAGGGCCCCTTTTGTATCCTCGTTACTCAGGCTGTACAAGAAGAGTTTAGCATGGGGAGATAACAGTGTACAGTGCTGAGGCAATTGTGTTTCTCTGGGAAGAATGAGCCACAGTAGAACTGAGGTTCACTCCAACTCATGACCCCAAATACAAGAAAACCACGCAGAGATGACACCCAAAAGTGAAAAATGCTTTGTATTTCCTTGTAACAGAGGGCATCCTAGTTAAAGGAGAGACAATATGAGAGTAAGAGAAAATGATGCTTGTCACAGGTAACAGCCAGCAGGGCACAGATCACATGCAGAAAGATGATATTGATGAGGGTATCAGGCTTGGCCACCTTGAGACGATGATCCAGTTTACAGATTTCAGTGCCTAAGTACAGAATCAGTTGCCTCATCAGTAGAATATAGTGAGTGAGACTCAGATCATGATGAACCAAGACATCAGGACCAGAAGGACACAGAGCTTGGGGTCACAAAGACTTTGTAGTTCAAGGGGTGACAGATGGCCACAAAATGGTCACAGACCATGACAGTCAGCAGGAAATTATTCATTACCATAAAAATAATGAAAAATATATGCCTTAGTCAGATGCTTTATGTAAGATACATCTTTGCTTTGTATGTGGATATTCAGCAGCACCATCTTTGGGAATGTGGTGGTCATGAAACAGATGACAACAAAGAATGGGTGGAAGAGGAAGGTGGTGTGGAGGTGGGAGTCAGTACATGTGGCCATGATAATGTTCCCTAACACAGCGACCAGGTACATAGACAAGAAAAAATTCCTTAAGGAAATTGGCTTTTGGTTCTCCTTTCTGGATGTGTCTTTGTCTGGTTTTGGGGTGAGTGTAATACTGGATTCATAAAACGAGTTTGGCAGTTTTCCTTTCCTTTCTATTTGATGGAACAGTTTAAGGAGGGTTGGACAAGAACCCTCTAAAGTAAAGTGGCTGCATTTCAGAATCATGTCAGAGGCCCAGGAGGATGAATTGTGATACACTGGTATGTCTTTTCTTTCCATGTAGTTGATGTATTTTCTGGGGAAGGGGAAAAAAGCAATATTCAAAGATCACTCAACTGAGAACTCAGTTCATTATCATTTAACATATTATCATTTGAAGGATCACAATTCTGTTATCATTTTGGACTTCTATACAGCATTTTAAATTACTGAGGATCACAGTGGCTCCTTCTTTTGGAGAATGCTTCTGGGGTTGTACTCCTGCCTGAGAAAAAATGTACAGAATACATGGATCAGAAGAGAAAGAAAGCATGTTATGATTAAAATAAAATACAAGGCACATGATTGAGTTTAGGTTCATTTATCCACACACATCAGAATTAATGCTGACAATATGTTGCAGATTTGTTTCCTTTAATATATTTAGCAATTATATATCCAATCATCCTAGAAAAGTAAAGAGCAAATTTAATATTTAAAAATGATTGTACACTCCAATCGAGAAATGTCAACATTAAGAATGCCTAAATCGTGAACATTAATTTAAAACAGACAAACATCACTGATAACCACTGTAGTCTGTGAAGGTGTATAGTGGATTCTAGTCTGAAATACATTTGAATAATGAAAGAAAGGGTACATCATTGTTAATCAAGGAATGAAATGAGTAAAAAACATTGTACACTGGAAGAACAAAATGTGTGCTATTCCATTATGACCTTACTATTAGAAATAATTTGAGAGACTAATGATGCACTGAAGAGAATGTCAGTGCAGCTTTCTGTATTCTTTCTTCAGTTTCTTCTCACCTTAAAAATTCACATTCATTTGTGGGTCAGTGGTGTGATCATTCATTTCATCATTTGTCTTCCCACTGTTTATGGAGTTCCTACCACATCATAGGTACAAACTAAATATAACTCTGGGATATATAATAAATATTGAGGCTCAGATATGTACTATGCTATAAAAGAAAAATATTTAAAATTATCAAATATGCAAAGAATTGAATAGTTAACTTCAATTAAAATGCATTCCTATCTATTTAAGTGATTATACAAGATTAACAGGAAACCAATTTTAGAAATATAAGCAATTTAAGTAATTTTTTGCTTGCTAACATAATTCTTTACAAAATTGAGTCAATAAATAGAATATATATGATGTATTTGAAGAAAATTAGCTGCTTTGCTTGTGATAGAGACAGTACTAAGGCTATATGCAAATTGAGTATTTTTTGGTGGTCCTGAAGTTTGAATTCAGAGTTCCATATGTGGTGAGCAGGCAATCTGCCACTTGAGTCATTATGGCAACCCACTGAATAAATTGGGAAATTAAGATAAATTCCCCAACTAAATAAACAATGGTTGCTTTCACAACACATCCAACAGGAAATGTTACATGTAAATTACAATGTTTGTGATAACTTGGTGAACATGCCAAGAAGTCCCCTCCAACTGCAATTATTGGAAATTTCTCTTGAGATTGAAAGGAATTTGTATGCTAAGGATGCCACTTAGTGGGAGAAAGCTTAGCTAGTGTCCAGACAACCCTGACCTCAATCACTAGCACTATAAAAATTAAAAATGAAAACAACAATAATGAATTGGTAAACTGTGAGAAGGAAGTTGGACAGAATTACAGCATAAGCTGTTAGATTGCTGTTAGATACATTGTGTACCTAAAGGTGAAATGATAACTACAATAAGGTAGAATGAGTAACAAATAGAAGTATTTCAAATATGTTAGTAAAAACAGTTAAAGGTATAACCAAACTCCAATCAAATGTGGAACAAGATAGATGATATGTTATACAGCATCACTGAATAGAAAAATATATGATAGGGTGAAAGAAATCTGACAGGATCTTCTCATAGATAGGAAAGTGTGGAGAAGACATATAGCCTCTTAAGAGTTTACATATTAGTGAAACAGGTTTTAGATTGCAAGAAGTGAAAGAAAAGAACAAAGGAAAAGCTAGAAGAGATGAGATTTAATGGATCCTGAAGCCCCTTTAAATTACACTTACTTCACCTTAACAAAATATTGAAATATCAGAATTTGTCTTTCTCATTATTTTATAGGTAAAACCCAGTACCCATCTCCTCTCTTCCCTTTGTTCTTACTCTGCCAACCCCTGCCTGGATACCCTGATTCTTCATATGGCTATGACTAAAGCCTCTTCTCCACACTGTGTCCCCAGGGAACACACCTCCTTATTCACAGGAGCTGATATCAGAAAAGTACATATCAGCAGCATTATAAACATTATTAAATGTTCTTCCATCTCAAGGACTGTATACATAGAGCTCTGTGCTAAATAAATTGCTCCATTTTATTTTGACTCACCAAATAATTCAGTTTCCTGGGGGTACAAACAAGATTTTAGAGTAGATATTTTCAGGGTGTTTTTAACTTAGCAGGCAGAGTCAAAGGAGTTGAATTTATTTCCACCAAGAAAAAAACTTTTTTCCCTAGATTGGATTTTAACATCATAAGGTGTCCTCTAAATTATGATTAATTTCTGCAAGTAAAATATCTTAGATACCAGCTCTCTCTGGTATGCCATCTTTAACAATCTGGGTATTTTGAAAACTTTTTCAGATCCATAATGCTATAGATGAAAATAAGTAGTTTATTCTTTTCTATTTTCAAATATGTTTGCTACTTAATTACATTGACTGATAGATTACACATATTTACTGTATTCAAAATGATGTTAGAAATAGTTTTATTGCATATTATTTAAATCTAAAAATTAACTCTTAACTTATTCCATTAGTTATCCTTTTCATGCTGAAAATACATAAATAACATCAGCTCAAAATTCTTCAGGAACTAAATATATCATCTCTAACTATAGCTGCTATATGATACAATAGATGACTGGAACTTATTTTTCTGTCTAAATGAAACCTTGTATCCTTTGACTAGCACTTTCTAAACATCAATCCCACAACTAAACCACTATCTGGTAACCTCCATACTTCGCTCTGTTTCTATGATATCAGCTTTTTGAAATTTCACACTTAAGTGAAATCAAATGATATTTACCTTATTGAGACTGTCTTATTTCTATTCATCTTACGTACTCCAGGTTCACACATGCTGTTATTAATGACAGAATTTCCTTCCATTTTATACCCAAATTATATTGCACTGTTTTCATACCACATTTTCTTCATACAGTGACTCTTGACAGACACTTAGGTAAAGTTCAGATCTTGGTTATTTTGAAAAGTCCTGCAAGTCTCAGAAAGCAGTTATCTTTTAAACATATTAAAGATATGTTTGATTATCTCTCTAGCAGTATTATCAAGTGATCATATAGTAGTTCTTTAATTTTTAAAGCATCTTTATATTGTTTTCTATGCAATTTGTACTAATTCTTAACAATATAGTGATAGGGTCCCATTCCTTCCACACTTTTCATAGTAGCCATTGCAATACATATGAAAACATATCATATAGTAGTGTTTATTTGATTTTTCCCTAATGAGGATTGATGTTGAGCAACATTTGACCATTTGTATCCTTTTCAGAAATACCTATTTAGGTTTATTCCAAGTTTTTTTTAGGTTTTATTTTTAATCTTTAAATGATCTACATTAATTTTTAGTGTATAAAACATCACATTTATACTTTGCATACAAGATCCTCCTTTTACAGGCTTTTTTAAAATTCACACTTACTCGGTTGACAGTTTTTCTTTACTTTGCTGTTCATAAATATTTTAGTTTTATGTGATTCTGTTTTTCGTCTTTTACTTTTGCAGTCCAAGTCTTAGAGGTCATATCCAAAAAAGAAATAAAGGAGATAAAGAAAGAAAGAAAGAAAGAAAGAAGAGAAGGGAAGAGGAGAGAAGAAGGAAGGAAGGAAGGAAGGAAGGAAGGAAGGAAGGAAGGAAGGAAGGAAGGAAGGAAGGAAGAAGAGAAACAAAGAAGAATGAAAAAAAAAACTACTACCACCAACAAGAGAAAACATTGCCCAGATTGATATCATGGCCACAGACAAAAGAAAACATTTTCTACAACACTAATCAAGAGAGTAATGTAAATTAAAACCAAAATGAGATAGCACCTCACATATGCTTGAAGAGCCATAATAAATGTGGCTGATAATATGGAAAAATGTGACAATTTAATGCTTTGGTAATGTAATGTAGTGTAGGAAGCATGGAAAATGATACTCAGGTTCACCACAAGATTAAAATTGTATTATTATAAGATACATCAATGCCATTACTTCTTGTATTTACAAAGCATGTCAAAGAAGAATGCAGGACATATTTGCACCTAATTATCATGCCAGCATTATTCAAAATAGCAAAGACATTTAATTACTACTAAATGCTTATTATCAAATAATAGATATACTAATATGATACATATACACAATGGAGCACTAATCAGTCACAAAAGTAAGATAATTCTGGTGATTTTTTTTCTTAAAAAAATCTTTTTATTGATTCTTTACCATACAAAATTTATTCAAATTACATCCATTTGAAGTGGTAAAATCACAACTAGAGAACAGGTCACCTTGTAACAAATATATTTACAAAATCCATAATAAAAGCTTTTTTTATTTGTTTGGTGTTTTTTACATTATTTTACATTATTTTCTTTTTTAAACTAGCATACAACACAAAGATAAACTGATTAGTAGTTTGCCTACTCTCAATCTTGGGAGAAATACTTACTTTTTTTTTTTTTACAAAACCAGTACCCCTTAGGAAAAGAAATTCCCACACCCTCACAATTGCCAGCCGGGACTTAGTCTGCAAGGCATCTTCCTTCAAATCCCTCCTCCTCATACACCCAAGTTGTCATGCACACACTGGGTTCTTACTCCCTTTTTCCTGAAAGCTAAAGCTTTAAATACTGTAGTTCTATTTACAGATCTACACATAGGACAAAAATGAAAACAACGGAAAACAAAAACAAGGTAACACTCTTAAAAAATTACAAACCAGCTAGAAAATATTCTGGCAGTGTTTACTAATTAATTAATTGCCATTTTTGTACAAAATTTCTAAATAATGAAAATGTGAGTAAACTACATGTCAACTTAAATAGAACAATTGCTATGCACAACTCTGTACATATAAACACAAACCTAACACGGTTTGACAGTTCATGTGTCGCCCTTTATACATGTCATATTCTAAGGCTCATGCGGTCATAATTTGCACACTTGTAACTTTTAGCCACTTCATGTGTAAGCTCTAATAGCAGCAACTGAATGGTACCAGGAAACCTGCATACTTAGTACTTAAAGTAACACAAATACTGTAGTACTAACCAACCTCTTGTGCCAGATACTATATGAAAAGAAAAATGCTTCACTCAAACAGAACACAGCATGGATATCTAATTAATGTACACCAGTTAAACGCATTAACTGGAAAAAATCTTATGCATGAGGAAATTTTAAGACTTATTAGTATTTCTTTCATTCCTTAAAATAATAAATATGGTATTATATTATGAAAAGGTTCAAGAAAGTCAACAAAACACACAACAACCTAGCCAGGTGAGCTCAGTCTTTAGACTTTGGAAAAAAATCAGCTCTGTGAAGCTGGCAAAGAGAATTACACAAAGCTGGAAGCAGAGGCAGCTAACTAGATGAAATAAATATGGGAAATGGGGGAAAGCTTGGCATAAATGGTTTCCCATACAGGAAAAAATCCCACAGTGCATTTCCAGTAGGCACTTAACACAAAGCTCCCCCTCCCTCCTCCACCCCAATGCTTCATCTCGGACCACATGGATATTTTGTACCAAGTCCAGTGTGTATGAGGGGAGGAGGCTGGGGATGGAGGTTAAAGAAGAGATAGGGAAGATAGTCTGCACCTTTGTTTTTCTTCCCAAACATACACCATGCACACCCACACACAGAGTTTAAGTGCTGGTGTCATGTTTCGACCCCACCACCACTTTGCATATTGTGGAAATCTATCTAGAGTAAACTGGCCGGGTTCTTGTGGTTTATTAAAATTTTTTTTCCTAAGGGATATTTTCAATTTGATGAGTTGAGTGCCAACTATGTGTCTCCCAATGGGCCAGGCACATAATATTTCAATTCAACTGTTCATTTGGAGATTTGTTTTTCATGACTCCCTCATTTCCACAGCCCTTAGCATCCAAGGAATGGATTTGAGGTACTATGCCATATTCCCAGGAGGAGTTGGCCATTGCCACCTGCTGATGGGAATGCCATTCTTGGATGTAACTGGTAGGATTTGCAGCTACAAAAAGCCTCCAACTTGCAATACCATTCCTGAGGAGTAAAGAGGGAGATGCCCTGGCATTCCATCACTTCATGTTCTACCTCCTGACTTCCTATAATCCTACTCACTCCTTCATAGTGGAAGGGAATGGGTTCTGGCCAAGACTCTTCCACCCCCAACAGAGTGGGAGCTCTCTGTTCTTTCTAGCTTAAGGAAGTGCCCCTAATATAATGCTATTCACATAGTGGGATGTCTTTCTCCCTAAAGATCTCTCTATCTGAACCCATCCTGAGAAGTGGTCTCCCTGAGTGTGGCTAAGAGCCCTTTCCCCCGGTCACAGGGGCCCAGGAAGCCCAAGGATGGAGGGGTCTGTCCATGCCTAGTTGCTCCTTGGGACTGCTTTGTCATCTGACCTGTTGTCTTTCCCAATGGGCCACCCATGTCAGCGACCTCCAGAGCTGACTCACTACAAGCTCCCTTTCTGGGAAAGAAAGCAAGATGGAACAATGCTTCTTGCAGAGGCTGGTAGACCTTAGGTCACACAGGTTTAGATGCTCTGATCAGTAGAGGTTCTCTCCCTCTGCTAAAATAATATGAATTTGTAAAAACTGCTTTAAAGTAAACAATTGAAATGGTGATGGGTGCCACAGGAATGTTAAATGGCAGCTAAAAAAGTAAAGTCTAAAAACAATCCACAAGGAACTCCTAAGTAGGCATTTGCTACAAATCACCTGGAAACTCACAAATACATTGGGGACAGTGAAGTGGGAGTGGTTTATGGTGACAGGCAAATCCACAACAGCTTGGAGTGGCAGAACTCTACCAATCTGTATCTGCAACAAGTACTTAAAAACAGGTTCTTCATCCAAAAGGCTGTGGAGGTCGTCTCGACTTCCAAGTGGGACACACAGTCCATAGCTTAAATTGAATTATGACAGTAATTTAAATATTCTTAAGAAGTGCTAAAGAAATCCATTTCATACTGTTGCATGACTTCAAGTTTGCATTTGCTGCAGTTCCATTCCATATTAGCAGACCCCAAAGACATGCATTCTGCAGAGAAGGCACGGCATTAAATGCTATTAAGGAAGATTGCTGTTTTCCAGTGGGCCAGGTGGACAGACCCCATTCTACAGTCCATCCGTCAGGCACAGCAAGCCAATCTGGGAGGAGGGAAGAAGGGAAGGAGTTGGGAAGGAAAAGGACAGGTGAGAAACACCTGATTGCACATTTTCTCACTTCCTGACTCATCTAGGAGGTTTTGGAGCCTGGGATAAGGCAGGGCTTTCCCAAGGGAGCCTGCGACTGTGCGTTTAGACAATTTCTTTTTAATTCATTGTCTTTTCAATGAATTGCATATAATAAATAAGTAATACTATTGGAATGGAAATAAATAAACATAATAAAAATATTTTAAACATAATTTACCATATTGCACCTGTTTATAAAGATTGTAACATTGAGTTTGTCTGTGAGGACTACTGGGAGGTATAAGAAGGAAAGAAATGTTAGAGAGTGAGAAATATTGAAACATTAGACCAGTATATTAAGATAATATAACTCAATGCATTGTTAGTGTTGAATAATAGACAACATAGAGATAAAAAAAAAGAATTAGGAATGGGTAATTAATCTAATGAAAGCATGATATATATACATGTCTGAAATACCAAGGGGAAACCACTTTGAACAATTAATATTCACTTAAAAATTTAGCACAGGGAAGTAAAACAGATACTTTAGATATAGGTAATAGTTTGAAGAAGGGCAGCATTAAGAAAGAATGGAGGAGGGCAAATATATTGGATATCTTTTGTATTTGCATATGAAAACAGAACAATGAATGCTGCTGAAATGATTTTAAGAAGGGAAGGAAGAAGGATGAGGATGAATGATAGAGGGTATGAATCTAATTAAAATATATTGTAAGCACATATGTAAATGTCACAAGGCATAACTCTTATAAAATATTATATAATAAAAATATTTTTAATAAAAACAAACTCAATAAAAATAAATCATAACCATAACCATAATAGATATATTGAATTGGTGAAATTTTAATGCCATTACAGAAGTCAGCAGCCTGGACTAGGAATGAGAAATATTTTTGCTGAATTTTAGAATATCCCAAGTCAATCTCCTCCCTTTTCAGTCTTTTTATATTTTCCCTGAAATTTAAAGGGATGGGAGAAGATACTGTGGACTCTAACTTGAAATGTTATTTACAGCAATATTTCACTAAGAAGGGCTAATATTAAGTTTAATATGCCAGCACAATTAGTTACGAGGTCAAGAAAAAAGTCCAAACAAATGTAAAACAATATGCACAATACCTCCTGTGTAATAGATCTTCAGTGAATAATCAATAAAATTGGATGCAGGTCATTCAACTGTCACCTAGAATTTATATGAAATATTGAAGAAGAGTTGTAGACACTCCATAAAATAATTCTTGTTGTATTAAGGCTCAGGATTCCTGATAGTGGAGAAAAAAAATAAAATAAGCTCTGAAGATGAATGGGTTCTATGGAAACTAAAGTCCTTTAGTATAAGAGGATTTCACCTTCATAGCCCAAAGAAATATAGAAATTTGTCATACTTAGTATCCTAGAGGTAAGGCCTAGTACACACTTGTTATCTTTTTCTTCTTCTTGCTCCCTCAGCCCTAACTGAGACAAACTAAAGCTCTCTTATGTTTACCAGTGAAGCTTTCTCTCCTCCACAATATGTCCCCAGAAAGCCCACATTGGTTTTGATAGAGACTGTGACCAGAAAATTTCTCTATGTCAGAATTCTCGAATCTCCTCATTAAATAAATTGTTCTGTTTTCACTCCAGTCTCCAAACAATTCATCTCCCTTGGGGTACAATAGAAAAGACACAGTATACTTTTTTTTTCATTCAATTTCAGGCTATGTAGGTAATGATAGATGGAGATTAAATTATTTTTTCCAAAGAAATAATTTTCATGTTATTTACATGTGTTTTTATGTGATTTATATCAAATGTGATGTAAATGTGATAAATTGGCCCTTTAGGAAAGATTGATTTCTACAAAACAGATACCAACCCCCCCATCACTATGGTTTGCTATCTTTAACAGTTTTGGTTATTATAAAATTCATTTCACATCTACATTGTTATGTAGGGAAAATGTCATTCCTTTTCTATTTTCCTTACACTTTAGTTTTCAAATTTATTGGCCTGTTTACCTATTTATTCATGTAATTGAATTTACAGATAAAATTGAACATATGTATTGTGTAAAATAATATATCTAGGGCTATTTTAAATTTTGCAATTTGTGAATTTTTCCTCAGTTGAATCTCAGCACATTGTATGCATCACTAAATTATTAGTGTATGCTACTTGTACAAAGTATTTCATTGTGATAACTCATGCATATAATGTAATTTGATCACATTCACTCTCACTATCACTCTTACTTTCTTCTTTCCCTTTTCTTTCAATTCTTAAGTTTTAATTAACTTTGTAATTTTCATACATGCATATGATATAATTCAATTATATTCTTCCCCCATCAACCTGTGCTTCCTACCTCTTACCACTGGTTTCTACTTAACCAGTCTCACTTTTTTCAGTGTCAAGTTCACTAATTCATTAGAATTTTGTGGTGATAACAATTGACATCAGTTCACCATTTTTCAAGAACAAAATATATCTCCCATAGCTATAGTTGCCATGTTGCCAAAAAAATTGGGGAATATTGTCCTCCTATGTAAATGTAAAGTTGTATCCTCTGATCAATATTTCCCTCATTACTACCTGCAACTTCTGGTGACCACTATTCTCTTCACTATTTCTACAGTATCCAATTTTTTAATCTCCACACAGAGTGAAATTATGTGACATTTATGGTGTGCATAGTTTAATATAATATTCTCCATGTTCATCCATCTGCTTGTAAATGATAGTACATTCTGCGTCTTCATGCCTAACCGGCATTTTATGCATTTATTTCATGTTTCCTTTATTCACCTATCTTTTACTAGACACATAAGTTGATTTATTATTCTGACTATTGTGAGTGATGCTCAAAACCAAGGTGATGATTTGTATTTTCCACATAATTATATTTACTTGGATATATGCAGAAGAATGGAAAAGCTGGATCACATAATTATATGATTTTACCATTTTTGAGGGGCTTCATGTTCTTTTCTATATTGTGTGTACTAACTTAAATTCCCACAGCAGTTGAAACTATTCCCATACTGTCATTAAAATTATGTACAATGGTGGTTCTTATTCTCCTTTTTAAATATATTTACCTGTGAACACTTTTAATTGCAAATTCTCTCTCCTTACCCTAAACAATTTAATAACATCATCTATATGTGAAGCTTTTGCTTATTCCTTTCTACAGCAAAACTTAGGACAGCTATCATAGAATATTTCCTGGCATTTAATAATATAACCAGTATACACCATTAATAATACCCATGATATATATTAACATATAAAAAATTAGTGTTATTCCAAATTAATACAAATGTAACATTATAGAATACAGGACAAAGAGAGGAAAAATACGGAAAAAAGAACAGTCTTTGTATGAGATACCTTACTTTGATAATATGTGCTTTATCAAAACATAGAAAAGCTAAAAAATTGTTTTCCAAGAATTTTCTTATTTCTTTATTACTTAATTATGGACTGTGTTAATGTCACTATTTCCACGTTTCTGGGTCGTATGTTACTAGCATAATGTATTTATGTGACTTCAATGAAATAATTTTTCTTTCAAAATTTAAAAGGCAGGACAGACAGAGATAGGAATTATATATTAGATACTTTTTAAATCAAAGTTGAATATTTATGCTGAGAAAAGATAATTATCAGAAAACAAAATAATGACAAATTAGGAGATATGGTCACATAATTATATTTTCTAATTATAAGGCATTCATTTTAATGTAGTATTCAGACCTGGTAGACCTATGTCTGACTGAGTATACACAAACATTTTTAAGAATGGACTTCTATAGTTTTTGTTATATTACAATAAATTAAGTGAGTAACGTTCCTACATTATCTTAATGAGAATACGTTTTTCTCCATGAAGAAAGCATTTTCTCCTCTGTTTAGGACATTTCATATTCTCTATTTTTTTCTAGATTACTGAACTATCTTTACATGTGCTCACTGATGTCTTCTTCTATATTATATTCCTAGTCTTCTAACACTGTGCAGTATGTCCCAAATTACAGAGTGCATAGGACAAGGTGAATAAAACAGGGGACAATAATGAAACAAAACCCTGAAGACAGTGTTTTCACAGCAGAGAAATTTTGTTGAATATTTGTTGAACAAAATGTGCATATTTCATTACAAATAACTAAAGAAAGCTTGGTGTAGTAAAACACAATGGTCAACTGGGAAGCAGAAGAACTGCTTGAGCCCACAAATAAAAGGCCAGTCTGTGCCACATAAAGAGACAACATGTGTGCATTTGTTCATATGTTAATGTTAATATATGTATATAGATAGATATACTACTGGATTTCTGCTCATTTCTTGCATTTCTCCAACACTGTTTTGTTACTTCAAAGGTTTCATATATATATATATATATATATATATATATATATATATATATATATATATATATATATTATATATATATATATATATGAATTATATATATATATATATAATGTAGATTTTAACACAAGTCACAGAATTCTAACACATGGGAATCTCAGATAATACAGGACTGCTCTTTTTGTTTGCTCTTAATACAGTTTATGCTGTTATTATGGTTTGGAACATGCTTATTATCATGGTCATCAGCTGTGACTTCCACTTTCACAACTCATGTACTTCTTCCTGTCCAATATGTCCTTGGATGACATCTGTCTCCTCTCAACCACATTCACAAAGATGATTTTTGACATTCAATCTCACAGAAGATGCATCTTCTACATTTTTTGACTAACATAGATGTCCCTTTTTATTATTTTGGGGTGTTGGATCATTTGTTGCTACTGTCAAGGCCTTTGGACATTGTTTTGCCACTTGTTACACCTTATATCACCTTATATTTTAGCCTTTTGGACTGATTTGATTGTCTTACAACCTGCCTGTTTCAAGGAAAATTCTAATTTCTTCTATCGGTCACCTCTCTCAGATTCTTCTTCTTGTCTATTCTGACAATTCAATATCTTATTTATGAATTAGGTGCCATATTTGGTCTTATTCCTACCTCAGGGATCTTTTATTTTAATCATACACTAACATTTCTCCTCCATTTTGAAAATGTATTCTTCATTTGCAAGTGTAAATCCTTCTCAACACTGTACTTCATTTATTCCTTTTAGGAACAAACATTACAGTCTACTTTTTGAAGATCTCTTTCTTCAAGAGGATGCTGTGAATTGTATGATGTACTCAGTGGTCACTGCTATGGTGTATTTTTTCATCTACAGTCTGTGCATTAGGAGCCTTTATCGTGTCCTAAGAAAGACTCCTAGCAGAATATTCTAATCTTAGTAACCCATGACATTTGGAATGTAACTATGAAAAGTAGCAAAAGGAAACATTCACTCATGTAAATTTTGCCTCCTTGCTGACAATATTTTTGTTGAATGCCTTCTAGTGATGTTGCTTAATAGTATGGCAGTTGCCAGAGTTAGGGGAGGCTGAATGTGGAGTTTTGAAAGTGTGTTCCAATTTGAAGCTTAGAAGTATGTAAAAATTCCAAGAATGGATTGTGGTGGGTTTTGAACAACAACACGCATGTTATTTATACTTGAAAACATAAAAATGGAAAGAAAATGCCATAATGAGGAAGACACCATAAACTTTAGGGGCCAGTCATTATGTCAGCTTCTTTCTCCAATAATGTGAGAAAGTCCTTAGAGGGCAGGATAATATGGACCAATTTAGCACCTCGATCCTCCAAGGTCCTACAGTGGTGAATAATCAGCCTGTAATGACAGCCTTGCATTTAGTTGGTTTGGTCCAATGAGCTCTATGTGTGTTTCAGCTTTTTGCCTGGTTAAGTGCATGAAAAAGCTCCTCTAATTTACTAATATCAGTCCTGAAAACAGATCTGAGCATTCATTTGATACCTAATAAGAGATCTACTTTGGATCACAATATTTTAGTATGGCACAGTATAGAAGGAACCTACACCAGAAAGTACTGAGGGAGATATTTAATGGAGAAAAGTCCACAAGAAATATTATTTCCTCATTATTAGGAATAATATGACAGTGTGGGTAGCCATATAGGAGAGAACTAATGTGCAAAATTTCAGTTATGAGGACTGTGACTTCATATTCTTGGTTGCAGTGAGCATGTCAGAAATCGTATTCTTACTTAGGCTACCATGTACATTGTTCTAATTCCAATAGATATATAGCTCATGTTAGTAGAAAATGTGTCTCTACAAAAGTTTCCCCAGTGTTCCAAGGGGATTGTGAAGGTGATGCCAAGCATGTGGAGGATGACAGTGAGTACAACATTGTGAAGTGTTATTGAGGGCTTCCCAAATGCCAGACTCTGAGCTCGGCATTATAAGCAGTTTATGTACTTCCTGTGTAGATGAGGACTTTGTAGAGATGGAGTAGAGGAAGACTACTTCCTCTACCTATAAGTGTCTACATCTACATTTTTTAGAGAGAATTAAAGATTATAATATATTTATGTAACATTAATTAGACTATCAGGAAAAATGAGTAAGGGTGTGTTTGAAATGTGTTATCTGATTATGAGCACAGGGTATCTGTTTGGAAAATATGTACTGCTTGTTCCCTTGAAAACCCAACAATCTCTGTAACTCCAAAGGGAGACTCCATTATCATTCTGTTTTTTCTTTTGGGGTGTTCCTTGTAGATCATAGGGCATAGCATTATTTTTTCTGGTAGAATGCAATATATCATGGGTAGGTATAAATCACCAAAATGTGAAGACAACATTGGCACAGAACCATGCAACAGAAATCTCTCTTTCCGTCTCTAGAAAACAATTGCAAATGCACCTTTTCCCTTTCATCTTATCACTAGTCCACTGAGTCTCAAATGGACACATAAAGTCAGGTCTTGATTTTGTGTCTAGAGAGGAGAGTGGAAAGAGTTTTTAAGAAAACTTCATATGCAATTGGGACTGAGACCTCTGGAATTTCCCTTAAAATTCTCTGATGATGTGGAAGTAATGATTAAGATTAAATACTGTTTACTGTGGCCCAGACTGGAGTTCTAAGGAGTTCTAAGGAGACTAAGGCAGGAGGATCACAAGTTCAAAGCCATCTTGAGCTACATAGCAAGATCCATATTTTTAAAAAATATGCATTAGTGTATCAGTGTCCCAGAGCTAAACTATTTGATTAATGTTGATTTTGATATCATTCTAACCAAATGTACTTTTAGCAAAATTTACCATCTTTCTCCTTCTGTTCCAGGACTTTCTTTATCTGTATAATTTCATTCAGTATAATTGGAGAGGAAGGAATAATTTTTAACTACTGATTCTCTTGAGCTCATATATAAATGAAGCATAATATTACAAAAGAGATGGCTAGGAGTGCAGTTTAGGATACAATTCTTGCCAATCATGTGGGAAACCATAGGTTAAATCCCCAACACCAAAAAGTAAAATGAGAAGGAAGAAAAAATTTCTCTTTAATCACAAAATTGGCATTATCAATTTGATATTGTCTCCACTCTTGCTTTCCTGTATTCAATTTCTTCAATTTTAGGAATGCATCATAGAAATAGAAAAAAATACAAAGTGTCTCTGATTTTTGCTGATGTCATGGGCAAAGAGGAATTATAATTCCATTTAAAGGCATCTACACCATTCAATTATTCACAAAATAGAAGACATTGGCATGGACAGGACAAAGAGAAAAGATGTACAAAGAAAAGTATGTAGGTAAACATTAAGACTTCGGGTGAGAAACATTTTAGAATTCACATCATTCAAGAATCCAGTGCCCATTAAGAACTATATTCATCAATAAATGCATGATAGACTTTTTGGTTGAAAACAACACAGTAATCAGGCAGGATGGCACACACCTGTAATTCCGGATACATGAGAGCTGTAGATAGGATCATATATTGAAGCAAGCTCCTGCCAAATTTAGCAAGATTGTACATACAAAAACAAGCTACACATGGTGGTGCACAGCTGTGATCCCAGCTAGGTGGGAGGAGGGTGTAGGGATATTGAAATCTCATACTAATCTGAACTAATGTACAGCACCCTCATTGAAAAAGAAAGTAAAGCAAAAATGAGAAATATATTTTGATCTTTAAGAAAACTCATTCTAGGTTTGGACGCATGGCTCAAGTAAAAGGTCCCAAGTTCTTATGCCAGTATCGACAGAAAACCCCAATTCAATGATAATTCAATTGTGGATAGATAAATATTTATATAGACACATAAATAAATACATAAATAATATAGATAGGTAAGATACATACATTGAAAGATAATTTACATAGGTAGAAAGATACTTATAAACATGTTGCAGATGATAAAAATGTGCAGATGAGCATTTTTCTCCCATTTTCCACTATGCAGTTGTGCAGAGAAATGGGAATATTTAACCAAATACTTTAGCTAGTCGTGTGTCAGTGACATGAGTCTAAAATATTCATTTCTTGAACTTCATGCCAGGGTCTCTTTTGTTTGAGGAAAAGTACTCTTTATGCAAAATTAATTCCATTTTGAGTTACACTGGAGGAATTATTACTAGACAGATTTTAAATATAATTATTGTAGTGTAATTTAAAGACAATATATAGGAAATAACTGATTTATATTGGGTCAAGAAACTTAGGTGATGAATAGTAAGTTACCATGTATCACATATGGTAATTCAAGCAACTGCCACATGGGTAAAATGGAAATTGTAACTTAGGTATGTGGAGGGGAGACATAAGAATTGAAAAGTAATGTCATAATAATGAATTGACACATTAGGTAGCATTAATTCCTCAGGTAATGCTGATAATCAGTTAAAATATTTGGAGTTGATATACATACGTCTCAGTCAATTACCATGATATAAATGCAAACCAGTACTTCTCAGTGACAATAGGTTTTATGTGGTTCACTACTTAAATGACCTAAAATACTATAAGATAAGCTTTGAAAAAATTATATAAGAGAAAATTTTACCAGCAAATTCATAACAGTATTTGTCTTTGGAAGATAGGTGGGCAAGAGAATGGACTCGTGTGGGGATAGAGAGAACACAAATTTCATAGGTGAAAACTCACTTCATAATAGCTACATAGTAATTATAGAGCAAATATCATTAAGTGGTTATATTCTTATATCACTTATGGATATCAGTACAAGTAATAACTAATTAATACTAATGGACTGTTTTGTAATGCCAGCAAATATTCTAAGGCAGTTTTTCTCAACTATTATTTACAAATTGATGAAAGAGAACATGATATATAGTTTCTTTTATTTAACTTGTCTTGTCTGGTGCTACTTATCTGCACATTCTAAAATAAACAGATTTAAATACATTGATATATGAGACAGTATCAGCATTCTTATGAAATTCAAAAATCTTCTTAAAATCCTTAAATTCAAAAATCTTCTTAAAATCCTTTCTTGTCACAGCCTATAAGGTAGACAATTGTGATACTAATTTCACTGATGTGGAAATTGATAGATTGCTTTGGTTTTGTTCCTGTAGTTTTTGTGCTTTCATTTTGCCCAAGAAAGAATTGAAATAAGGAGTATTTGAATATGCCTTTACATGCAATGAAAATTTTCTTAAATATGGTAATATATACATTATTCTTTATGTTATTTTAAATGAATATGATGTACTTCCTAATGTTCCCGGACTTGATACCTCTGTCTTGGTTTGGCAATATATCTTGGCTGAATATCCCTAAAGCAGGTGTTCATAGGAGGAGTAAAACACAGACATCAGAAGGAAATGGGTCTAATAATTTTGAGTTCATCATGAATGAGAAATATATCTGAAGGTATATGGACATTAATGTGAATGGAATATACATGGAATTATGGGAGTTAAAAACACACATACAGTGTGGATTCCTGCTTAATTGATTTTCTGACTTTTTTCATTTCAAATGGTGTCCAGACAATGTAGAACTCCAAAATCTAACACTAGTATCAAAATTCCATCTCAAGATACTCTCAGAAGATACAGATATACAGACTATCCTTTTTGGACTGTTCCTGTCCATGTACCTCATAACAGTGCTTGGGAATCTGCTCATAATCCTGACTGTCAGCTGTGTCTCCCACCTCCACACCCTGTACCTCTTTCTCTCTAATCTGTCCTTCGCTGATATCTGTTTCATTTCTACCACTGTCCCAAATATGATTGTAAACATTCAAACTCACAAGAGAGTCATCTCCTATGAAAGCTGTGTGACACAAATGTCCTTTTTTGCCATTTTTGGATGCATGGATGATCTTATGACTGTGATGGCCTATGACCATTATGTGGCTATCTGTTACCTTTTGAATTACATGGTCATCATGAACACTCAACACTGTGCCTTTTTAGTACTATTATGTTTCTTATTTAGTCTTCTGGACTCCCAATTGCATAATTTATTTATCTTAAATCCTTCCTACTTCAAGGATGTTGAGATTTCAAACTTCTTCTGTGATCTATCTCAACTCATTAATCTGGCCTGTCCTGATATGTTTGCTAATAACATAATCATGTATTTCACAGGCACCATATTTGGGTTTCTTCCTATCTCAGGGATCATTTGCTCTTACTATGAAATCATTTCTTCAATTCTCAAAATGCCAAATACAAGAGGAAAGTATAAAGCCTTCTCCACCTGTGGGTCTCACCTGTTACTTGTTTGCTTATTTTATGGAACCAGTCTTGGAACGTACCTTTTTTCAGATGTGTCATCTTTCCCCAGAGAAAGTGCAGTAGCATTTGTGATTTACACAGTAGTCACCCCTATGCTGAATCCCTTCATCTACAGCTTGAGGAACAGGGATATAAGAAGTGCCCTGAGGATCCTCTACAATAGAACCTGTTCTGGGTCTTCCATATAGAATGTCAGTTGGAAATGTCAACAAAAATAAACATCTATACATTAAGAAATTCTGTATCCTTAGTCAATTAGCATGTAGTTAGGTGTCTTCAGTTTCTCATAATGTTTTATAATTTCATTGACAGGTCTTGGGGAAGGAAAAGTAGAAATTTCTTTACAAATAGAAAGATATAGTTTGAGAAGTTGAAAGATAGCTGGAGATAGAAGATGGTGATGGCTACACAACAACATGAATAGAATTAATGCCATTGATCTGTTTAATTTATTATGGTCAAAATGGTAACTATTTTGTTATGCATATTTCACAACAGCAAATTATTATGTAAAAATTAGAATGATCATAAGAAGAAAACAACAAAAAAGTGAATAGTAGACATGAGCTACTTCTGAGTAATGGAAAAACAACATATTTTAGACATTTGTTTTCCTTTTTTCTTCTTCCTCTAATATGAAGTCAAATGAAATTGAGATAAGTTGGACTAATCTTACTATTTATATGCTGCTTGTACTGAGCTCTGAGGTCATATAAATAAATATTCAGGCTGCTCAGCAAGTGATTTTGATGGATGTTGGTTCTACTGTCTTAGACCTGATCCCTGTATCTCTTCCTAACATACATTTTTTTGTATCAGGATTCATTTATCTTATCTAGTATTTAAATCTATTACTAATCTGAATCCCTACCTTTCATTTGATACTCGTCATGGGGGCAATTTTGTTACTTTCATGATCTTAACCCAACAGTAAAAGTGTAAGCCCTTAAATTCTAAGGCAGATGATGGATAAGGAAAGAACTATCAGAACCATTCATTTCCTTTCCAAGTACAAACACTAAAGTTTTTTAGTAAGTAGAGAAGATTCTAATATGCAATTAGAGGTATGAGTTCTGTGAATATTATATATTTGGTTGTTCTGGGTTCCCAAGAATCTCATTCAAAGTGTTGTTTTATCCCACACTCACTCTTCTTCCCTTCGACATCTCACCCTTGATAGCAGTATGTGAGTCTTTATAAAGTAGAAGGTGCTCTGCACTTCAGAAACACTTTGAAGATGATGTGGAAGATAAGTATGAGGGTGAGAATAATGAACATATTTTGGGTTTTTAAATACCAGCATTATTGATATGTGTTGTAGATAACTTGTCTAAGTTCATCAACATAATCTTTTCTATTATAAGCTCTAATACTGTTATTAGAAAAGGAAGAAAGCCTATTTTATTTATCCAATACTAAGCCATTTAATAGAAAATAAGAAATCATGTTTGCTTGGTCTTTGTGATTATAGACATGGCATTTTGCTAACAGAATATTGGAAGGCTTCCATCTTGAGAATCTAAGAATGGTTTCACTTCCATATGTCTCCAGAAAGAGACTCCTAGATCACCCTGGATTTTTGTTGTTAGGCTTCCTGATAGATCACTAGGACAACATTGGTTTTTACCTCTGTATCAACTGTAGGAAGGGCAGTTATAGATCACAGGAAAGATTTCATGATGTGTATATGTCAATCTCTCTCTTGGCCCTACTTCAGGATATCAATGAAACTGTGAACATTGTTCTCAAATATTATAACCATCCTACTCAAAACCAAAAGGAGACATATTCAGGATTTTACACTCAAAACTGGATAAAATTTAAGAAATACTTATTATTTAAAACTCTATACTTCCTCCTAAAACTTTCTGATGTATCAGGTGAGGCAGTCACATCTGTAATAGTAGTTACTTGGGAGTCTGAGATTGGGAAGATCATGCTTTCCGGCCAACCTTGTTAAAATTTTATGAGACTTAATTTCAGTACATTGGACATGATGAAACATACCTGTGATTCCAGCTATGCAGGAGGACATAGAAAGTAAGACTGCAGTCCAGACAAGCCATAAACAAAAATGAGAGATACTACCTCAAAAAAAATTAAGCAAAAATGGCCAAGAGGTGTGACTAGGTTTTAGGGCACCAAACTAACAAACTCAAGGTCATGAATTCAAACTTCACTACCACATTTTCCCCTTTTTTTCTTGATGGTGTTACGGGGGTTTGAACTCAAGACCTTGAGTTTTTAGGCTGGTATTCTTTCATTTAAGCAAGATTCACAGCACTTTGTGCTTTAATTTTTTTTTCAAGATGGAGTCTGGCTTTCTGCACGGGGTGGCCTGCCTAGTGAGAAAACTTCATATTTTTGCTTGCTGTGTAGCATTGGTAGGAATTAGTATAAAATGAATAGAAAACAATATAAAGTTGCTTTAAAAAATATATATATATATATCATATCCTTCAATACCAACACTAGTTAGGTACTTAAGGAGGACAATTTGGTATGTCGAGAAGAAATCTGTTGTCCAATGTCTAAAGATATATTCACAACAGCCAAGATATGGACTTAAGTGTCTTTCAACAAGAAATAGAGGCCAACATGGTCGTTACCTAATAGTGGATTACTTGTGGGAAAGATGTAGAGGTTGTGCTCCTCAAAGGGCACAAGGTCCCATTTAGACAGATAGAATATTTTCAAGAGATGTTTTGTAACTATGGTAATTATAGTAACCATAAATATTCCTGCCCACATTGTGAAAATGTTTCCTTTACTTTCCTCTACACCATTGTAAACATCTATGGTTATTGATGACAAATTAAGTTCCTGAGAAATTTTAAGCTAATGTGAAGTATTTTCACTGCAAAAGGGATAGGTAGTGGGATAAGGCAAATGTTAATTTTCAGATTTAAACATTATACAACAATGCAAAATACTTATAGATTTACATTGTACACAGCGTGTATATATAATTTATCAATCAACATAAATAAATAGTTATTGTATAACAACGTAGATGTTAAATGAGTTTTAAAATATCCAAAGACTGTTAAAGGTTGCATACCAGAGAGAGATGGCTTCTGAGATATTTTACTTGTGTAAATTAATCATAAGGGATACCTTACACCTTTTATTATTTTTATTTTTTTTCTATCCATTCCTTCTTTTTTTTTCTTTTATTATTCATATGTGCATACAAGGCTTGGGTCATTTCACCCCCCTGCCCCCACCCCCTCCCCTACCACCCACTCCGCCCCCTCCCTCTCCCCCCTACACCCTCAATACCCAGCAGAAACTATTTTGCCCTTATTTCTAATTTTGTTGTAGAGAGAGTATAAGCAGTAATAGGAAGGAACAATGGTTTTTGCTGGTTGAGATAAGGATAGCTATACAGGGCATTAACTCACATTGATTTCCTGTGCATGGGTGTTACCTTCTAGGTTATTTCTTTTTGATCTAACCTTTTCTCTAGTTCCTGTTCCCCTTTTCCTATTAGCCTCAGTTGCTTTTAAGGTACCTGCTTTAGTTTCTCTGCATTAAGGGCAACAAATGCTAGCTAATTTTTTAGGTGTCTTACCTATCCTCACCCCTCCCTTGTGTGCTCTCGCTTTTATCATGTGCTCATAGTCTGATCCCATTGTTGTGTTTGCCCTTGATCTAATGTCCACATATGAGGGAGAACATACGATTTTTGGTCTTTTGGGCCAGGCTAACCTCACTCAGAATGATGTTCTCCAATTCCTTCCATTTACCAGGGAATGATAACATTTTGTTCTTCATGGCTGCATAAAACTCCATTGTGTATAGATACAACAATTTCTTAATCCATACGTCAGTGGTGGGGCATCTTAGCTGTTTCCATAACTTAGCTATTGTGACTAGTGCCACAATAAACATGGGTGTGCAGGTGCCTCTGGAGTAACCTGTGTCACAGTCTTTTGGGTATATCCCCAAGAGTGGTATTGCTGGATCAAATGGTAAATCGATGTCTAGCTTTTTAAGTAGCCTCCAAATTTTTTTTTCAGAGTGGTTGTACTAGTTTACATTCCCACCAAAGTGTATGAGGGTTCCTTTTTCCCCACATCCTCGCCAACACCTGTTGTTGGTGGTGTTGCTGATGATGGCTATTCTAACAGGGGTGAGGTGGAATCCTAGTGTGGTTTTAATTCGCATTTCCTTTATTGCTAGAGATGGTGAGCATTTTTTCATGTTTTTTTTGCCATTTGAATTTCTTCTTTTGAGAAAGTTCTGTTTAGTTCATTTGCCCATTTCTTTACTGGTTCATTAGTTTTGGAAGAATTTAGTTTTTTAAGTTCCCTATATATTCTGGTTATCAGTCCTTTGTCTGATGTATAGTTGGCAAACATTTTCTGCCACTCTGTGGGTGTTCTCTTCAGTTTAGAGTCCATTTTTCTGATGAACAGAAGCTTTTTACTTTATGAGGTCCCATTTATCTATGCTATCTCTTAGTTGCTGTGCTGCTGGGGTTTCATTGAGAAAGTTCTTACCTATAACTACTAACTCCAGAGTATTTCCTGTTCTTTCTGTATCAACTTTAGAGTTTGAGGTCTGATATTAAGATCCTTGACCCATTTTGAGTTAATCTTGGTATAGGGTGATATACATGGATCTAGTTTCAGTTTTTTGCAGACTGCTAACCAGTTTTCCCAGCAGTTTTTGGTGAAGAGGCTGCTGTTTCTCCATCATATATTTTTAGTTCCTTTGTCAAAGACAAGTTGGTTATAGTTGTGTGGTTTCATGTCTGGGTCCTCTATTCTGTTCCACTGGTCTTCATGTCTGTTTTTGTGCCAGTACCATGCTGTTTTTATTGTTATTGCTTTGTAATATAGTTTGAAGTCAGGTATTGTGATACCTCCAGCATTGTTCTTTTGACTGAGTATTGCCTTGGCTATTCGTGGCCTCTTGTGTTTCCACATAAATTTAACAGTACATTTTTCAATCTCTTTAATGAATGTCATTGGAATTTTGATGGGAATTGCATTAAACATGTAAATTACTTTTGGGAGTATCGACATTTTTACTATGTTGAGTCCACCAATCCATGAGCATGGGAGATCTCTCCACTTTTTATAGTCTTCCTCAGTCTCTTTCTTCAGAAGTGTATAGTTTTCGAGGTCTTTCACATCTTTTGTTAGGTTTACACCTAGGTATTTGATTTTTTTTTTGAGGCTATTGTAAATGGAATTGTTTTCATACATTCTTTTTCAGTTTGCTCATTGTTAGTGTATAGAAATGCTAATGATTTTTCTATGTTGATTTTATATCCTGCTACCTTGCTATAGCTATTGATGATGTCTAGAAGCTTCTGAGTAGAGTTTTTTGGGTCTTTAAGGTATAGGATCATGTTATTTGCAAATAGGGATGTTTTGAAAGTTTCTTTACCTATTCATATTCCTTTTATTCCTCCTTCTTGCCTAATTGCTCTGGCTAGGAATTCCAGTACTATGTTGAATAGAAGTGGAGATAGTGGGCATCCTTGTCTGGTTCCTGATTTTAGAAGGAATGGTTTCAGTTTTTCTCCATTAAGTATAATGCTGGCTGTAGGTTTGTCATATATAGCTTTTATAATGTTGAGGAACTTTCCTTCTATTCCTAGTTTTCTTAGAGCTTTTATCATGAAATGATGTTGGATCTTATCAAAGGCTTTTTCTGCATCTATTGAGATGATCAAGTGGTTTTTGTCTTTGCTTCTGTTAATGTGGTTTATTATGTTTATTGATTTTCGTATGTTGAACCACCCCTGCATCCCTGGGATGAAGCCTACTTGGTCGTGGTGAATAATCTTTTTGATGTGTTGCTGAATTCGGTTTGCCATTATTTTGTTGAGGATTTTTGCATCAATGTTCATTAAGGAGATTGGCCTATAGTTCTCCTTTTTGGAGGTGTCTTTGCCTGGTTTTGGGATAAGTGTAATACTGGCTTCATAAAATGTGTTTGGCAGTTTTCCTTCCCTTTCTATTTCATGGAACAGTTTAAGGAGGGTTGGTATCAGTTCTTCTTTAAAGGTCTGATAGAATTCAGCAGAGAATCCATCAGGTCCTGGACTTTTCTTTTTAGGGAGACTCTTGATTGCTGCTTCAATTTCATTTTGTGTTATAGGTCTATTCAGGTGATTAATTTCCTCTTGGTTCAGTTTTGGATGATCATATGTATCTAGAAATCTGTCCATTTCTTTTAGATTTTCAAACTTATTTGAATATAGGTTTCAAAGTAGTCTCTGATGATTTCCTGGACTTCCATGGTGTTTGTTGTTATGTCCCCTTTTGCATTCCTAATTCTACTAATTTGGGTTTTTTCTCTCCTCATTTTAGTCAGGTTTGCCAGGGGTCTATTGATCTTCTTTATTTTTTCAAAGAACCAACTTTTTGTTTCAGTAATTCTTTGTATGGTTTTTTTGGTTTCTATTTCATTGATTTCAGCTCTTATTTTTATGATTTCTCTCCTATTTGTTTTGGGATTTGCTTGTTCTTGTTTTTCTAGGAGTTTGAGATGTATCATTAGGTCATTGATTTGGGATCGTTCAATCTTTTTAATATGTACACTCATGACTATAAAGTTTCCTCTCAGGCCTGCCTTAGCTGTGTCCCATAGGTTCCAGTAGGTTGTGTTTTCATTTTCATTGACTTCCAGAAACTTTTTAATTTCCTCTTTTATTTTATCGATGATCCATTCTTCATTAAGTTATGAGTTATGTAGTTTCCAGCTGTTTGCATGTTTTTTGTCTTTACTTTTGTTGTTGAGTTCTACTTTTACTGCATTGTGATCAGATTGTATGCACGGTATAATTTCTATTTTCTTATATTTGCTGAGACTTGCTTTGTGCCCTAGGATATGATCTATTTTGGAGAAGGTTTCATGGGCTGCTGAGAAGAATGTATATTATGCAGAGGTTGGATGTGATGTTCTGTAGACATCTACTAGGTCCATTTGATCTGTTGCATATTTTAGATCTTGGATTTCTTTATTGATTTTTTGTTTGGATGACCTATCTATTGATGATAATGGGGTGTTAAGGTCTCCCACAACCACTGTGTTGGCATTTATATATGCTTTTAGGTCTTTCAGGGTATGTTTGATGAAATTGGGTGCGTTGACATTGGGTGCATACAGATTGATGATTATTATTTCCTTTTGGTCTATTTCCCCTTTTATTAGTATGGTATGTCCTTCTTTATTTCGTTTGATCAATGTAGGTTTGAAGTCTACTTTGTCAGAGATAAGTATTGCTACTCCTGCCTGTTTTCGGGGGCCTCTGGCTTGGTAAATCTTCTTCCAGCCTTTTATCCTAAGCATGTGCTTATTTCTGTCAGTGAGATGAGTCTCGCGTAAGCAAAAAATTGTTGGATCTTCCTTTTTAATCCATTTTGTCAAACAGTGCCTTTTGATGGATGAATTAAGTCTGTTAACATTAAGCATTAGTACTGATAGGTATGTGGTGATTCCTGCCATTTAGTTGTCTTAGTTGTTTGAAGGTTTGATTGTCCTAAGTTGATGTTACTCTCTACTGTCTTGCTTTTTCTTTTCCTGTGGTTTGGTGCTGGTTGTCTTTTCATGGTTAAGTTGGGTGTCACTATCTGTGTGCAGAATCCTTTGCAGAATCTTTTGTAGTGGTGGCTTTATGGTCACATATTGTTTTAGTTTCTGCTTATCATGGAAAACTTTTATTGCTCCATCTATTTTGAATGATAGCTTTGCTGGGTAGAGTATCATGAGATTGAAGTTATTTTCATTCAATGCCCGGAAGATCTCACCCCACGCTCTTCTTGCTTTTAATGTTTCTGTTGAGAAGTCTGCTGTGATTTTGATGGGTTTACCTTTGTAGGTTACTTGTTTTTTCTCTCTTACAGCCTTCAATATTCTTTCCTTATTTTCTGAACTTGTCATTTTAATGATGATATATCGTGGAGTAGTTCTATTTTGATCTGGTCTGTTTGGTGCCCTGGAGGCCTCTTGCATCTGTATGGGAATATCTTTCTCTAGATTTGGGAAATTTTCCATTATTATTTTGTTGAATAGATTACGCATTCCCTTCGCTTGCACCTCTACTCCTTCTTTAATGCCCATGATTCTCAAGTTTGGGCTTTTGATGGAGTCAGTGAGTTCTTGCATTTTCTTTTCACAGGTCTTGAGTTGTTTAATTAATAGTTCTTCAGTTTTTCCTTTAATTACCATTTCATCTTCAAGTTCTGAGAGTCTGTCTTCTGTTTGTTCTATTCTGCTGGATTTGCCTTCCATTTTGTTTTGCAGTTCTGTTTCATTCTTTTTTCTGAGGTTTTCCATATCCTGGTTGTTTTCCTCTTTAATGTTGTCTATTTTTGTCCTGAGTTCATTTATCTGTTTATTTATTGTGTTCTCTCTCACTTTGGTGTTTATACAGTGCTTCTGTTGTTTCCTTTATTTCTTCTTTTGCTTTTTCAAATTCTCTATTTTTGTTGTCTTGGAATTTCTGAGTGTCTCCTGTTCATTTTGTTTGACCCTATGCAGTATCATCTCTATAAAATTATCATTGAGTACTTGTAATATGTCTTCTTTTAAATTATTATTGTGGGCTTCATTGGGTCCTTTGGCATAGTTTATCTTCATTTTGTTTGAGTCTCGATCTGAGTTTCTGTTCTCTTCACTCCCCTCTGGTCCCTGTACTAATTTTTTGCTGTGGGGAAACTGGTTTCCCTGTTTTTTCTGTCTTCCCATCATTGTCTTTGGTGTTGTTATTGTCCCTGTACTGTGTGCAATTAAGTATTTTCTAGCTTGTAATAATAACAATGGTAATATTTAGAAGGGAACGGTGAGCTGAGATGGAAAGCAAGAAGTTAAAGAAAAGGGGATAACAAATACACAGACAAGAGGGAGAAAGCAGAACAAGGTTTCAGATAAGAAAGTTTCAAAGGTATAAATAGGGAGCTTTAGTGTACTAATTAACAGTAAGCTGGTCCGCGTCTTCCCAAGCCATCTGGGTGCCGGCCACTGGTGCCCTGGGGCCCTCCTCGTTTCTCCATTTAATATGAGGTGGAGATTATCTGCACCAGCTGGAGATGTGGAGGGGTCAAAGTTATGCCTTTTCTCAGTGATTATGCCTGCAAAGTGTGTCTCCAGTGTCTCTCCAAGATTTCACTATAGGAGGCTCGCTTTCTGCTTCCTACCACTAGCTGCCATCTTGGAATCCACCTTACATCTTTTAAAACCAATCAAGGGAAAATATATTTTTCTTGGAGGAAATGAATTTGTCTTCCATGCTTGTACCTACATAGGTAAAAGTTTCCACTCTAGTATATTATTTGTACTGCAGGGATCTGAATTATTTGTAGAGTGAAAATAAATAGACTATTTATTTAATTAGGAGCTCTGAGAATTCAAGTCCTGAGACAGTCAAGCATTTAATAATGCTCCATCTGCCTTTCATTTGTACTTTTCTGATCTCAGTTCCTTTGAATACTCAAGTGTGTTTCCCAGTGACACAGTGTGGATAACAGGCTTCAGTTGGTTACAGCCATAGTAGGTGTCAATGTGTCCAGTCAAGGACTACCAGAATAAGAAGAAAAGGAAGAGAGGGAGTTAGTACTGTGCTTTTCCTCTAAAATAATGAGAATGACAAATTCTGATATTCCTTTATTCTGTTAAGGTGAAGTCCCAGTAATTTGAAGGAGCTTTAATCTCCACTGAGACTTGTCTCTTCCAGTTCCTGCGGTTTCTTCTCTCACTCTGAACTCTAGAGCCTGTTTCAATATGATGTAGGTTCTTAATTGCCTAGCTTCCTTTTCTCTTCTAACAATCTATTATTTTTTTATTTTCATTTAATTGTTTTTTAATGCTGGGGATTGAAGCAAGTGTTATCTGTACACTAGATGAACATTGTCTCACTGATTGGTATCCCTAGCCCACCAATTCCTTTTGCTATCCAGGCAAATATCAAATTGTTGAAGTTGGAGGAGACTTTTTTAGCATGTTCACAAATTTAACAGATACTCTAACATTTCCTGTTGGATGTGGATTGCAAACCACAATTGTTTATTTGGTTAGGGAAGTTTTCTTCACTTCTCAATGTATTCACAGCCACATCTTCATCTTCTACTAAAAAAAGCTCTTAATTTTTTGAAATATATAGTATATTTTGTGTCTATTGAGCTAAATTTGTGCAGAATAATATTGTAAAGCATGAATTTCTCAAATTGGCCTTCATTTGCAGAAACACTTTCCTGTTAATCCTGTATTATTCTCTTAAATAGAGAGGAATATATTTTAATGGACTTCACTATTCAATTCTGTGCCTCTTTTTGGATATATGATAATTTATCAAATGTTTCTTTTGTGGTGTAGTACACATTTTGTCTCAGTAATTATTAGAGATCACACACATGTATGAGGTTGGCCCCTACAATGTGGTAGTCACCATATAAGTCACTGGGAAGACAAATGATGAGATAGACTGTAACAGCACAGACACACAAATGAAGATAGATTTGCAATGTTACAGGACCATCAAGAACAAACACAGGAAGCTTCGCTGTCATTCTCTGCAGCCCATTACTGGTTTCTCAAATTGCTTCCTCTACTAAGTTCAATGTAGACAAACATACATTCTCTTTTATCAGTGTAGAATATTTTCCATTCCATTTATTCTCTGATCCACAATGATGCATGCTTTCTTTCTTTTTTTCAAATATTTGTATTTCTGAATAAACTTCCCTACCCACTTCACAGAATAAATTGGTCATCAATGATATTTTCTGTTTTGAACAACAGTTTATGATCTAGGCATTCATAATACTGCTTTTTCTCTAATGGAATTACAATGTTCTATTTTCAACAGTAAATTTGTTTTTTACTGTCTCTAGGATGATTGTTTATATAATTGCTGAATGTGTTAAAAATGAATCAGTTATATATTTTGTGCATTAACACTCCAATGAAGTGTGTGGATAAAGAAGCATACACTCTCCTATGTGCCTTATACTTGATTGTGATGATAGTATGATTTTTTTCTCTTCTTATCCATGTATTCAGTGTACTTTTCCCTCTGTTGTGATGATTTCCTCATAAGCATTTTCCAAACAAGGATCTAAAGGGCTCTCAGTAATTAGAAATGCTCTATAGCAGTCCAAAGTGATAACAGAATTGTGTTTGTATTATTAAGTACACTATCCAATACAGCTCCCCAGTTAAAGAAGACCATAGCAAAGTTGTAACATTAAATATCAGATGTATTGAGATGGTAAGAACAGAAAATTTTCAGGTGTGGTTGTCTGTATCTGTAATTCAAACACTCAGAATATGAAGGCCATATGGTCATGAGTTTGAGGCCAGCCTGGACTACAAAGATAGACCCTTGTAGAAATAAACAAACACAAAAGAAACAGAAAACAAACCAGAAGGTCACATTTGTGAATTCCAATTGTATGAAATACTAACCACAGTAGAAAATGTACACCAATGTAATTTAACTTTAACCTCCAGTCATATTAACTGCTGAGTTCTTAGTGTTCTTATTCTAATGATTATGTACTTGTAAATGACAGATGGTAAATAACCTTGCCAAGGTCACAAGGATGTTGATAAAACTACTAATGAATGTTTAATTCAAGAGTTATATTTCTTAAACACCTCTACATACTGTATAAATGGAAGATTTATACTTAAAATATTATTCAAGAGATTTTAAAATTGTAATCATAGTAATGAATAGTACCCAAAACTGAAACCCCTTCTGAGTACAAAATCATTTTTAAGCCTCCTAATTAAGGTAACAAGTAAAACCACATTTAGATGAAAAAAATAAAACAATATGAATTGACTAGTCCCATAATTATAGTTGTTTGAAATAAATATGTCTGTTTCATCAGGTTTATGTAGATTACCAAGGAAATTATGTGAAATACAATCAATTCTTTAAGATGAGAGATAGCAAAGAAAAAATGATTAATAAGTTTTCAAAGGCAAATTACAGCAGAATTTATGACAAACGTATGATATATGTAGTAACTGAGAGGACCAGAGGGTGGAACAGGTCCTGCCTGGGAGGGTTCGTATCAGTGTTATGGGGGAGGAGGTAGGGAAAGGGTGTGGGAATATATAGTGCAAATACTGTGCACACATGCATAAAAATAGAAAAATGATACCTGTTACTATTCCAGTAATGAGGGTAGGAGGAATAATAGAGAATGGTGAGAGGGTGAATTCAAATATGATACATCTTATTTATTATAAGAACTTTTGTAAATGTTACAATGGACCCCCAACCAGTACAATAATGAAAACTGGAAAAAATTCTAATTGATTGTATGCCTAAAAAGGGAAACAGGATTTCAACTAAAAGAATCAATTACTTAGGAAATGATAAAGTGTGGGCTTTGTCAAACAAAAAATAATAGTATATTAAGTAACAAGTAACAGAAGTTCCATTTGACTGGTTTTAAATGTTGACTTTCCTTTCTTCCCCAAAGGATCCAGTATAAACATGGAAACAAAAAAACATACAAATCTATGACAATTCATCCTCTGGGGCCCCTCAGATAATCCTGAAATGCAACTCCTTCTTTTTGGTGTATTCAAGTCCATGTACATTGTCACTATGTTAGGGAACCTACTCATTATCCTGGTCACCTTCACTGACTCCCACTTGCACACCCCCATGTACTTCTTCCTCTCCAACCTGTCCTTTGTTGATATCTGTTTCACCTCCACCATAGTGCTGAAGATGCAGCTGAACATCCAGATATAGAACAAAGGTATCTCTTACTTGGACTGTATTACTCAGGCTTATTTTTTCATTATTTTTTTGGAGTGAACAACTTTCTACTGACTATAATGGCCTGTGACCGTTTTGTGGCCATCTACCACTCCTTAAATAACACAGTCATCATGAACCTGAAGCTCTGTATCCTTCTTGTCCTGATGTCTTGGTTCATTATAATGTGGGTCTCACTCACTTATATTCTACTGATGAGGTGACTGATGTTCTCCTTAGGCACTGAAATTCTACATTTCTTTTGTGAACTGGATCAGCGTCTCAAGGTGTCCAAGTCTGATACTCTCATCAAAAACATCTTTGTTTATGCCATCAGTACCCTGCTGGGTGTGCTTCCTGTAACAGGGATCCTCATATCTTATTCTCGAATTGTATCTGCTGTAATGAAGATGACCTCCCTTGCAAGCAAGTACAAAGCATTTTCCACTTGCGGGTCACATATCTGTGTAGTTTCTTCGTATTTTGGCACAGGAATTGGTTTTTACCTCAGTTCTACTGTGGTTCATTCATCCCAGAGAAACACAATTGCCTCAGTGATGTACACTGTGGTGACCCCGATGCTGAACCCCTTCATCGACAGCCTGAGGAACAAGGATGTGAAAAGAGCTCTGGGAAGACTACTCAGCAGAGCATCTTCTTGTCTTAGAACACGTACCTCTGAACTGAATATTTGGTAGGTATTTGTAAGGCAAATGTTATGAATTTCAATATCCTGGGTGTTTTACTTTCCTAAAGGTCATGGTTAAATTTCTCTATTACCACAATTTGTAAGAATTTTCATGTGCTTATTTTTATTTCTTCCCTATAACTCCCTCATTAATTCCTTTTAAAATTATTTTCCTTATAAATTGCCAATAAAATTCCATTTTTGGTGAGGTTTCATACAGGCCTTCATAGATTTCTGTCTTGGCAGAAATCAATTATATTGCATACTGACAAGGATTCCACCAAACTTACTACTTAATGTTCTTCTTAATTTAATCGCATATTTGTTTTCTCTGAAGGAAATAGTATGGAAATCAATAATCAAAGCACTGTGCTTATCATAATTGTGTGGCCTCGTCACTTTATGAAGAGTGACTTTGATGATAAGATCATTTCATCCAGGTATTTCCTATCATTCACACTTCTTTCAAATGAAGAGAGAGGTTATAGTAAACAATTACCTGAATTTGGGCTAATATTGTTAAATTTTGCTACATAACCTTTTGTAAGAGTCATCTGAAACTTGGAATGTACCTTTGGATGCAGGTTTGTTGCATGATGTATACTGATATGATGACTAAGATTTTTGTTTTCCTTCTTGTGATCATTCCAATTTCTTTGTTTCCTGCTGTTCCTCCTTCATTCCTACCTGCCATCATTCTCACTTCATTTATCTCTTCCTGCCTTTCTGTTGATTCATTAGTTGCTCCATTTCTTCTAACTGATGAATAATATTCTATTCTATGTGTATACATTTTTTGTTTATCTGCTAATCCACTGATGGGCATTTGAGTAATATACTTCTTTTGGATACTGTGATTTTGATGCATGCAAATGTGTGCATGTTTATTCTTTTAATATGGCCATGCATCAGATAATGTCATTTCAGTCAATAATGGACTATTTTATGATGGTGGCCCTATACGATTATATTACCTAGTGACATCACAGCTAATCTCAGTTTGTTGAAACATGATCTATTCTGTTCACGCATTAGTATAATAAGATACTGATGCATTAGTAAGAACACATTCCTGTGACTGAAAGATATCTGAATATATATTCAGTTACATATTTGTATATAAGTGAGGCTGCCTGTTAAAATGACAATTTTACTTTTAGTTGTTTTAGGACTAGCCAAATTGTTTTGCATAGTATCTTGCTTATTTTAGATTTGAACGAGGATACTAATATGCTCACAAACTTTCCAATAATTTTTAATTTTAAATTTTAAGAAAGAAATAGCCCCCACTGGGTGTGAAATAGTGTCTTGTGGTATTTTCTACTGGAATTTCTCTTTAACAAACTGAACATCTTTTCAGGTATATGTTCATAGCTTCTTTATCTATGATGTATAAATGTCTTTTTAAGTGTATGCTTAGATTGTAGTCATTAGATTATACCTTTGTAAATACTTGTGAAAATTACTTATTCTGTATACTTGCCTCATACTTGCCTCTTTCAATATGTGTGTTGCAAATATTTTCTCCATTTGGAATGATGAATTCTATTTTGAGGTACGCAATTCATTGTTATTACCTGCACTCATCATCAAGCACAGTACATCTCTTAAAGTTATTGCACATGTGTATTTGAAATTTTTTGTTCTTGTACAATATTCATGACTAACACATCACTTCACAGCCTTGGATAGTTACCATCTTACTTTCTGTTGAAATGATTTTAACTGATAACATTTCCCATATAATTGATGTCAGTTGATGTTTGTTCTATTATTCCTGCCCCATGTCCTAACAAAATTTTTTACAAGTTAATTCATGTTCTAAAGTAAATGACAGGATTCTTTTCTTTTTATGCCCGAGTAGTTTTCTACAGTATATTTTTTGCCATATTTTTGTATATGACTCTCAGGACGGACAACTAGTTTGGTTCTTTATCTTGAGTTTTGTGGATAATTCTCTCAAATTGGGAATACAGGTACTTTTGACAAACAAATTTCATATCCTTTATACATACATGCAATAGTGGAGTTATTGTATCATACAGTGTTTCCATTTTTAACTTTTGAATAAACACCATATTATATTACTGCACTGATATATATTCCTACCACTAGGGCTAGGTGATGCCATTTGTTCCAATTTTTATCAACATTTGTTATCATTATTCTTTATGATAAGAGCCATTCTTACACTTGTGATATGATACATCATTGTGGTGTTAATTTACATTCTTCTACTCATTAGTGTTGCTGAGTTATTTTCCATAGGCATCACATACATTTTTGGCAATTGTATGTCTTCTTCAATTGATATGAATTTAGATACAAGCCATTATTTATGCTTTTTAAAGTTTGAGGGAAATATAATTATTTATTTCATTTCATTTTATGGACATATATGAGTTGCATGAAATAATGCATTTCATGTTGACATTTTAATATGTGTATACATTTTTCTTCAAACATGTTCAGCTCCTATCACCTTGTCTTCTTACATTCGCACCTTTCAGTTTGCCTCACCAATTATGGTGCTTTTACCACTTTCATGTTTTTTTTTTTTAATTCTAGATTCCATGTATGATAGCAAACACATAATATTGGTTCTACTGAAACTGAAATAACACTCTTAACACTGTGATTTCCACTTCCATTTCCATTAATTTTTCTATAAACATTATACTTGTGTTCTTTATGGATGAATAATATACATTAAATTGTATACATAGGCTGATTCCATACATTTGTTTGTGAATACTTTCACAGTAAGGCAGGAGAAAGAAATAAAGTGAACACAAATAGCAATGGATGAAATAAAATTATCCCATTTTGAAGATGAAAAGACCATAAAAAATAAGATGAGTGTAATGAGAGAATATCACTTACGTGCCACCTGGGTTATGGAGGCACATGTTACTCTGTATCAGTAGATGTATAGCTGAGAGATTTGGACAGATTTACAGGCATTCTATATATTATAGCAAATCCATGATCCATGACAAAAATGTTTATTTCCTCATTCCTATCCTAGAAAATCTTCTACAAATGAGTCAAATAGAAATATTCATTCTTATGAGATACAAAAGCTTGGTGATTTGTCATAACAGAATGGTCCACAGACAAAATACAAGAGTATTTAGCTGAAATATATTATGAAGAAGTTGATGTGTTCATAATGACTGCTTATGTATGGGAACAAAGACACACTAGTAAAACTGAATACACTTCAGCACTTGGAATTTAAGTTGCCTCTACCCAAATAATACATGAAATAAAAACTTGAGTGATAGGTAAAGAAGCACCAGAATTTTAAACAGATATTCTTGAATATATGTGTGAAATTGAATTATGATACTCCCTCAGGTAATTCACTGGATCAGTAAAATCATTTGAAGCTAATATACACATTTCACATATATACTTAAAATCATACTCCAGTGTATAATAGTACCTTTCAGGGTAAATACGTATTGTGAAATATATTGCTTAGAATAACTTTATTTATTTTGTTCCTTTTATTTGCATATAATAGTTATAAACATAGATACATTGTGATATTTATATATGTATTTAAATACATCTTAATTGCTTAAACAGTACATCATTTACCTACATCTCCTATCTTCTCTTATTAAAGCAATTTCAGCACATTACATTATTCTATTTGCAAATATGAATACAAAATACATCACCATGTTCACAATCACTCACCCTTTCCTTATGCCATTCTTCCTCCTACTGGTACCGACTTGTGTAAAAGATCTATTTTATCTTTGTGTCCCCCATTTAAAAAATGTTTATTAATAATCCAAGAAGTGATCACCTTTGGATTTCAGACATGTGTATGTCATGCTTTTATCAGATTAACCCCTGCATTATTTACTCTTTCTCTATCACTGTGGTCCCCTAATATTCAATAGCTTAGAGTGGAATATATTATACATATTCATATACAGATGTAATACTTTCTCTTTACCGCATCCCATATTCCACTCAAACAGATCCGCTAATATAAAATATATGCATGTATATACATATATGTGTATACATGTATACATATACATATATGTATATATGTATGTTAAATATTATACATTATATATGTATAGATAACATATTATATATGTATATAAAACATATGTTATGATGTACCTTCAACATATGAGGGAAAGCATTGGACCTCTGACATCTTCAACATGGCTTACTTCACTTAACACAATGTTCTTCAGTTCCATCCATTTACCTGCAGACAACATAACTTTTTTCTGCTCAAATAGCATAAAATTTGTATTTCACATGACATACCTTTATATCATGCTCTCATGTGTATAAATTTTACATGCATCAATTAAACTTTCCAAAATATTTTAATTATGTTATGCATGCATTATTTTAAGCATATACATAGATTTATCTTTTATAGTTTTTACTTCCTTCTTCACATCCATGTTATGGTTTGAATCTTTTTTCCATCTCTTTATGTAGGGTGTATGAAAACAATTCACTAAGTCTTGATTTGTTTGAAAATGTCTGTATTTTTCCTTCTTTTTTACAAGTTGTATGTATAGCTCCACAGTTTGAGGTTGTCAGTTATATTCTTTCAGCAATTTAAAGATGTTAATACATTGCCTTCTGTCTTTACTCATTTCTGTTGAATATCAGCTGTTGATTTCATTTTTGCTTCTTTGAAAGTAATGTGCATCTATTTTTCTCTCAAGGTTTTAGTCTTCTTTTCCTTGTCTTAGGTCTTCAAACAACATAATTTTGTTCATCTTTATGGTTGAATAAAACTCTATTATGTATATATACCACATTTTTAATTCAATTATCATTTGGGCGGCATTTGGCCACTTTTGATAGCTTGTCTATTGGGAATAGTGCTGCAATTCACATGGTTGTGCAATTGACTCTATTGTTTCCTTTAGCACATTCACAGAAGGAGTATTATTCAGTAAAACTATCTTTCCTAACAGAAGGACAAACTGAACCTTCTTCAACTAGGAAAAGCTGAAGAAATTCATGACTACCATGCTAGCACTGTAGAAAATATTAAAAGAACTTTTATACACAGAAGAAGAAACTAGAGTGAGACAGGAAGACCCAAGAAAGAACAAACCTTTTTGATCAAACAGACGAGTAAGTGAGAAAGAAGTAAAAACAAAAGGATACTAACCACATAAATATAACTACTACTAGCAATGAAAATGAAGCAGTAAGTAAATAGTCTCCCCACAGTAAGAGACCTGGAAATGATGTATTAATGGCTAAATTAAATAAACCTTGAAAATATGCCTCAAACATTTCAATGGAATTGAAAGGGAAGGAACAGCAACAAGCTCATTCTATAAAAGCAGCATTATACTCATTCCAAAACCCAATAAAGATGCAACCAGAAAAGAGAATTACAAACCAACATCTTTAATGAATATAGGTACAAAGATTCTCAACAAAGTACTGGCAAACAGAATTCAATAACACATCAAAAAGACCATACACCATGACCCAGTCAGCTCCATTCCAGAGATGCAAGAATGACTCAACATATGTAAAACATTTTAGTTTTTTGAGGAAATTCCATACCGCTTTACATAACAGCTACATTACTATACATTTGCACCAAAACTGGAGAAATGTCCCATTTTCCACACATCCTCGTTAACATTTGGTGGTCTTTGTTGTATTGATGTAGCCATTTTGGGTGGAGTGATGTGGATTCTCAATGTTGTGTCAATCTGCATTTACTTGATGGACAATGGTGTTGAGCATTTTTTTTTATTTTTTATTGGCCATTTGTCGTTCTTCCTTTGATAATTGTCTGTTCAGTTTATTTACCCATTTATTGACACAGAAGAGAAGAAATGCAAAACAGTAAGATCTGAGGGAGACATTGAAAGGAGGAAGGACCAGCAGAAACATTGTTTCTTCATATTGAGGAATGATATGTTGGTGTTGGTAGCAGGATGGGAGAGACCCAACATATAATATTTTAGTTATGAGGGCTGTGATGCTATGGTTTACTTGTTAGGAGGTTATAAGAAATCTTATCCTTTAGCTTTCCACACACATTGGTTCTACTTTCAATAAAAATATTACCCATGTTAAAAGAAAATGAATACATCCCAACTGTTTCTTCAGCTCTCTCAGGGGATTATAAAAGTAAAGATAAGCATAGAGTTGAACCTTTGTTGAGAACTTCTTAAATGCAATGCTCTTGGCTTGGTATTTTAAGTAGTGTATGTACTTCATTTGTAGATGAACTAGTGATAGTACATATAGTAGAAGAAGACTAATTCCTATACATATATGTCTCCACATGTTTTAGTTTAGAGAAAGTGATAGTTATGTTTATGTAATTTTAACAAGGATCTTAGGAAAAATGAATAAAGCAGTGTTTGAGTTGTGGTCATTATGGGCAGAGGTCTTCTTTTTGAAGTTTCACTTCTACTTCTTCCCTTGACAAGCCAACTAGTCACTGTAATTTCTGTCACTTCAAGGACAGAACCTGTGTTCCTTCTACTGTTCTTTTTAGATCACTGGGAAGAGCATTCATTCTTCTGGCAGAGTCCAGTATAGCAAGGATCGGTATAAATAATAAAAATATGGCAAGAAACTTGGGCACCAAATAACTCAACATAGCTCTTTCTCTTTCTCTAGGAAACATTTGCAGATATACCATCATCTTTGTTTTGTCATCAGCTCAGTGAGTCTCAAAGGGACACATCAAGTCAGTCCTTGTTTTCATGCCTACACAGGAAACTGAAGAGAGTTTTAAAATTGACCTGAGATGCACCTGAGCTAAGACCTCTGGAAAGACATGAAGAGCAAAGGAATAGAACAGAAAACTGTGACACAAACTTACTCAGCTACAGTCATCTGATTTTCAACAAAGTAGCCTAAAACGTGTTGGAGAAAAGAAAGCCTCTTCAACTAATGGTACTGAGAAAACTGGATATCTACATGCAGAAGACTGAAGTTTGATTCCTTCACTTTGTAACAGCACCAATTCAAAGTGGATAAAATATATTAATCCAATATCTGAAATGATGATTTTTCTTCTTGAATATCTGTGCAGTAGGGAACTTGAGGCATAATATACTAGCTCTTTAAGTATCCGAGCAATTTGTGTTGTTTTCTATACAGTTTGAAATAATATGCATTCCTACCCACATTGTGAAAGGTTTTCCATGCCCCTACACCCTCAGTAACAATTTTCTTTTGCTTTGATAATATCCATTGTAATAGATTTGAATTTGTACATTATTTTGGTTTATTTGCTTTGCTGTAAAGACTAGTGATATTTAATTGCTTATAATTTTTGGTAATTTCTATTCTTCTTAGAGTATCAATTTATGGTTTAGGCCCACTTTTGGTTAAGCTATTTGTTTCATTGTTATTAAATTGCTCATTATTTTTAGTATATTAACCCCACAGCAACTTTATACCTTTCACCTAATAACTCCTCTTTCCATAGGTTTACTATTGCCTGTTACTATTCTAAATGTTTTTCCTTACCTTAATGTTCATAAGATTTGTACTTTGATGTGATTCAAATATTTTGTTTATTTTATCTTTGAAGACTATAACTTATAGTTCTTATTCAAAAAATTGTGCATACTGGAGATACGGCCAACAGCAATAAGAAAACATGCTCTACCATACAAATCAACAAGGGGCAATGATAACTTAAAGCACAATCAAATATCAGTTCATATCTGTTTGAAGGACAATTATTGAAACAGCAGCAGAAGATAATAAATTTTCATGAAGATATGAAGAAAAGTGACTCATGAATGCTTTTGTTGACCATATAAATTTGTGTAGTAAATAGGGAAAACAATAATTAGTTTCCTCACAAAACTAAAATAAGATTATTGTAACAAATTAATGTTATTTTATCTAATGTTGGTTTGTTTTTGCCAAAATAAATTGCTCAATGCAAAATAAATATTGTAAAGTCATAAAAGTAGGACTAACAATATCCAATAATCTCAAAGCTTATGATACGTGTGCAAGACATCTCATTATCATGCCAGCACTATTCACAATGGCCACATTGTTCATGATCAGATGAAGAGATGAAGATAAGTAGTCATGTTCCCAATAGCCCTCTGATTAGTGACAAAAATAAAATAATCCTGTTGCTTTCTACAACATGGAAATCTGTACACCATGAAGTCAGACTAAAAAAGATAAACATCATTTGAGCTCACTTATATATGTATACAAAAAGCAGAACTCACAGAGACAGTGTGAAATGGTGACTGACAAAAAATGTGTGGTTGTGAATTAATTAGGTGCTGGTTAAATGGCACATCATTTCTGTTATGTGGAAATGACTTCCAGAGATTTCATTTTAGCCATATGACTAACTTTTGTAATCCAAGCAAGTCAGGAGCCTGAGGTTGGGTAATAATGATTTTAAGAATAGCCTGGTCAACATAGTGAGACCCTGTCTCTAAAAACAGAATTTTGTATGTAATAAGAAATATATTTAACAACAGATTGATTGGAGGGAGTCCTGCTGTGTCCACCATGCATCCCTGCAGTGGCTGTGGTGCTTGCAGGAGCCCATGAAGCTGAATTCAGAGGGTGAGAGGCCCTGAGCCCTTCCTCCCCACGATTGTCCTTGCCACCACATCTAGGGGCTGATTCAGGGTGTGAAATGAACAGTGCTGAACCTAGGCCCCAGCTTCATGGGCAAGTTTGTTCTTTTGTTCTGAACAGATAGTTTGCCTAGTGGTGATGCCCTGTTCTGCTATTTTAAGGATCTGGACTCCTTTTCCTGCCTTGTTCTTTGGATTACATTCTCAATTCATACCATTTGTCCTCTTCCACTGACAGCAAGTGTCCTTAGGCCTATGGAACACTGCAAATATATCTATTTAAAATGAGGTAAAATGGGACATACTACCAATCCCACACTCCCCAAATCTGATATATGTGATAGGATCATCTGGCAGACCTTACATGCATTCAGACTTTTAATCTCTGCATCACCTTTTATGCTGATTTGACTAAGTTTTTCTGTTTAAGGCTATTTTGACATTTTGTATTGAAGTTCTGGTGCTTTAAGTTGGATATACTATGTTCCAACTTCCTGTCAACAATTCTGGACATTTAAGAAAGTACTAGAAAATTGTCAAATAATACTTAGTGACATTGGGTTGGAATACTGTAAAGAGCATGTAGAAGACTTTAAACAGTTTTAACCTAATCACTTTTATTTTAAAAACACTATATAGGAGGATGTCGTACTATGGGTCCCTGCACTTACAAAAAAATCAGGACTATGGAACAGAACATTTTTGCTGCAATGCTTGTCAATTTTTCTCAAAATTCTTCTCTTTCTACAAGTCATTTCCTGAATGTACATCGTGAAGATTTTGAAACTAGGACTCTCCTAATTGTCTCTACTGTTCCTCCAATGCAGACAAAATGAATTTGGAAACACATCAAAACATTTCATACTTCAAATGCCAGCACACCAAGTAGCAGCCTTAGCTCTTTCCAAGATAAAAGCAAGAATGATAGCCTTAAATCCAATCAGGCTGATAGTGTAGAGCAAGTGGTTTCTTACTGTAAGAAGTACACTTACTGAGACGTTCTTTATGAAATAGTTAGGAAGCATCATTAAAGGAAACATTTTCAGCTTGTCCTATCACCTCACTTAGCAAAGACATAAGAAATGTCACTCAATGGTATTGTTCCCTTGTGTGAAAGTTCCTGGGGAAGAGTGTAGTATTCACAGGAAGTAATGCCTTCTCATGCCAAAGTCCTCTGAAGCTTTGAAACAGCATGTCATCACAGACCATGAACACATAGGTGATCAGGTAAATGCCATGATCAGGAGCAAAAATATAAAGGTTCCCCATTCCAAACCCTTGATGCTGATTAACTCTCAAGAGGAGAAGGTCATGGGACTCCCAAGAATTGGTTCTCTTGCCTCCCCAAAATGTCCAGTCTTTACCATCACAGCAGATGGTGAATTGACTGTCAACAATAAAAACAATAATTCCACAGGAGTCAACATGATGTCTAATGTTTACGTGAAGCAGAACAGCTATGGAGTCATGTATGTGGGTCACTGCTACAATGTTGGTCAGCCAATGAGACTGGGTCTTGGTGGAAATGCATTTGCTTTCATTCTGTGAAGCAGTTACTTTCAAGTAGAAATGGAAGGTTACACAGGCTTGGGACAAAGCAGAACCATATACTCCTTTCAAGCTCCTAATTCTTCTTCCCTCCCATTGGGCCAGTTAGTCTCCATCCCTCTCCCAGTAACAGAAATCCAGGGTATTAAGTCAGTCCAGCCACAAACCTCCATCAGCTGACACAGGCCTTCCCCAACCCAACACTTCTGCAACCCAAAAGTGGAAAATATATACAACCTGTTATGAGCTTTTCCTTGAAAATCTCTATAGCATGCACTTTGAAAAAGAAATTAAGCTTAGAAAATCCCAGCAGTAGCCAACTACATTATGAAAATGCAAAATTTTACAAGTAAATTCCTGTACTGTAATCACTATTTGCCCACAGATACATTGCTTAACCACATATTAATTCATGGTCTTTCAACTTTCATATTGTCTTTCAACTTTCAATAACATGGAAAAGATGGCTGCACACATGCAAATGGTTCAGATCTATGACAATTCATCTCCTGGTTATCATGTACAGTCTATGGAATGCCCCAGCTTATCTGTTGCTTACTATGATTAGAATAACCCTACAGTTCCTCCGAAGCCACAGTCAGAAGTTCAAGAGACAGCAGACACCCCTCTTAAAAGTTCATCTCAGCCATCAGTGCCCTATAAAAAAGATGTTGGAAAAACCCTTTGCCCACTTTGCTTCTCAATCCTAAAAGACCCTTCTCTGGCAGTCAGTAAATGAGAAAAACCAGTAAGCTGCTTTCTCATGAATGCACACAGGGAAAAGCAGAGGTTTATCATGTCTGTCTTTTCAGCTTTTCATTCCCTCTTTAAAATATTTGATTGGATTTCTGTTAGAAGTATTACCCCGATTTACATGGTAGGTAGTCTAGGGTCAAAACCATAAGCAACCAATTTAATGGGTATAGTAGACTCTGGGAAAATCAACCTGGTTTCCCATATTCATTCTGAACAGTTGAAATGTATGCTTATACAGTCTTTTAGACCTATTCAAGTGATGCTTACAATATTTTTATTGTGTGCCCCATCATAGATTTGTTTCCTTTTTAGTGTTGTCTTACTGTGTAATAAATGCTATATGTAGCTTACCTTGCGGAAGCTTGAAAATTAGCTACTTTGGACCTTAAGTCAGGATTAGTTTTTTTCAGATAACCTTGTACAATCTTGCAACAGAGTCCAGCCACATAAGAGATATTTCTGGACTCTCTCATATTATAGAAGTTTTCTTGTCCTATGTATTCTTGATATTACAACTGTCAAAAACAAAACATTAGATATTTCTGAAAATATTTAAGCTAAAGTCACATACAAGAATTGACTTTGTAGCTACTATATTTGGCAAATTTTAGATCTGTGTAAAAGTGTGTTGTGTTGAAGCAGCAAGCACAGTTGAGGGTTGTGTTTTGGATATTGAGTTTTATTTTTAAACACCACAGTGGTGCTTCCTTTATATTATCTACTTTAAGTCACACTGTTGCAGTGCATATAATTTTATTATCTTTATTTCTCTTTGAATTCACCTTAAGCATCCAAATAAATTGTTGTATTGTGTTTAATGTAAAAAAGAAATACAGTTAATAATAATAAATTTTACATTTCAGCAAAATAAAAATTAATATGCAGAATTTGCTTCATATTTTTAAACCAAGCATCTGATTATGGTCAATTATTCAGATGATACAATGAATTTTTACAAACCAAAAGGAAAATGATATCCATATAATTGGTAAATAAACAAACATTTGAAAACAATGTTTTTCCACAGAAAATTCATTCCCTGAAAGAAACGTTTGAAAGGATGTTCAAATACTTACATAGAAATACAAGGCTAAAGCAAAATATATACTAATTTTTGGTTAATAGAATTCTGTAATTTTATACAATTGGAATATGGAATGGATTTTCAATGATATGATGATATGCAAACCTTCATACATTAGAAAGTACAAAGTCTATGGTCACTGACATGAAAAATGAAAATTTGCAAAATTTGAAGTATAAAATGCCACAAAAACTTCAACATACAATGAAAAACAGTGTTGTTTTTTGAAAAGGGTAAGTATATAATTGCCATATTATGAGATATCAGATTCATATCTACCTATATCTATATTGATGTTTATAGAAAATGTCTCTGTCTCTACCACTATCTCTATCTCTAACTACATCTATATCTACCTATATCTATGTGTATCTGTATCTATATGTATAGCTACATCTAGATCTTTATCTATATGTGCCTACCACTACCTCTACCTTTATCTCTATATCTATATCTATATTGATATTTATAAATATATCTATCAATCCATATTAGAAACATGATTTCAATCAGTTTCAAGAACTACAGCTTCACAGGTACTTCTTTGATTCTTACTGTGAGAAAGCAACTCAGGAAAGCTGATGTACTTAATCACAATAGTAAATTAAGCATCAAAAGCATCACTGTCCAAAACTGCATTCAACAAGGATTCTGTCACCCAGCAGAGCAAAGTGAAAGACTCTTGTGACAGTTTTTCTAACCATTTGTCTTGCCAAGGATATTCCTTGATCTTGTCACATTGTAAGTGTTGAAAAACTACAAGTAATAAGTGTACAATAAAGATTGAGACAAAAATGTTTTCTATAACACAGAAGACAAAATTTCATCCTTGTTATATTTTTGAACATAGGCAAAGAAAGGTAATATTAAAGTTAAGTAAAATCCATTCAAATATCTTTTCAAATACAACATGTAATAAACAAGTATTATCCACTTTTGGAATGGAAATCAGTTTATCATGATGATGTATTTTAAAACATAATTTATCTCATTGGATCTTGTATGAAGATTGTATTAGTGGGTTTGTCTGAGAGGACTTCAGGGAGGTGGGAAAGGGAAAGACCATTTTACAGATTGAAAATTATTGGCACATAATAGTAGAACTCAATGCATTGAAAGCTCTTGAATAATAGTGCAACAGTGTGATAGAAAAAGAGTAAGTTGAGGAAAGGGTATTAGGTGGTAAAGATAGTAGAAATATTATGAACTCATGTATGAGAATGGAAAAATGGTACATGTTGAAACTATTTTAAGAATAGGGAGAGAGAGGATAAAGAAGAATGATAGAGAGGGTGAATTCAGCTAAGATCTAATGTAAGCACTTTTGTAAATGTCACAATGTATCCCCACTACAACAATTATAGGGCAATAAATTTTTAAATATATTTAAAAGAAAGTAAGTAATAATGGAGTAAATTTCATTAAAGCACGATATATACATATCTGAAATACCAAAGTGAAACCCTTTTGAATTACCAATACACATTTATGAAATGAAACACAGGAATGTAAAAGAGGTTCTTTTGGGTGGGTACCAGTGGAGGGTGAGGGCATAGAAAGGCTAGAAGAGGGTGAACATGATGTATAAAGTTTATAACCATTTATGAAAATAAGACAATGACCCCTGTTGAAATTGTTCTAAGAAGTAGGGAAAGAAGAATGAGGGAGAATTACAGAGGAGAGTGAAACTAGGTATGATATGTTGTAAGCACATATGTAAATGTCACAATGAATCCCCCCCATATGACTATTATATGCTAATAAAATGTATTTTATCACAAAATCAATTCAATGTATAGAAATTATACCCATAAACATAATACACATGTTGCATTTAAAAAATGTAATAGCCATTACAGAAGTCAATAGCCAGGCCTGAGACTGCATCTAATTAAATGATCATGAATATTTTTCTAAACAAAAATAAGTGGTTTTCAAACTTCAGTGAATAGGAGATATTACATTCATACAAAACTATATTTATATTACATTCAAGAATATGCCCAAGTACTCTATTCCTATTTCAATCTTTTATTTTCTCTGAAGTTTAAAGGAATACATAAAGTGATCATGGAAGATTGGACTATTGAGTGTTATTAGTAGTGGGAGAAACTACTGTGGACTCTAAGGTGAAATGATACCTGCAGTAATGTTCAATTAAGAAGGGCTATCATTAATTTAAGTATGTCAGCACAATTAGTTAGGTGACAAAAAAGTCCATCCAAATGTAGAAAGCAACATACAAATATCTCCTGCATAATAGAACTGCAGTTAATAAAGAATAAAATTGGATGCAGACCACTTATCAGAAGTATAGAATTTATATGAAATAATGGAAAAAATTTGGAGTCACTCCAGAAAATAACTGTTTTTGGAGTAAGGTTCAAGATTCCTGAGAGGGAGAGCAGAAAATAAAATAGTCTCTGGAAATAAAAGCATGCTACAAATACTAAAGTCCTTTAGTATATTTGGTCATCTTTATTGACCAAATGAATATGAGAATTTGTCATACTTGGTGTTTTAGAAGTAAAGCCCAGTATCCACTGGCCATCACCTTTTTCTTCTTACTCCAGCAGCCCTCATTGAGACATGTTAAATCTCTCCAGTGGTTATCAGTGAAGCTTTCTCTCCTAATCAATACATCCCAGAAAGTTCACATTTCTTTTAATAAAGAATATGACCAGAGAATTTCTATAGGTCTGAATTCTCAGATCTCCTCATTAAGTAAATTCTTCTCTTTTTATTTCACATGCCACATCTTTCTTCTCCTTGGGTTACAAACGAAAAGGCAGAGTAAACATTTTTAGTTAATTTTGTGCTAAGTTGGTAGTGGAAGATGGAGAAGAAATTCTTTCTTCCAATGCAAAGCTCATTCATAGATCTTTGATTTAAATGTCATAAATTTTCTTCTGAGTGAAGTTTAATTTCTAGAATAACAGATGCTAAAACCCAGGAATAAGTTTTGCCTTGTTTAACAGTATTTGTATATTTTAGAATTCATGTCAGATCAACATTGATATGGAGGAAATATGTCATTGTTATTTTCCTTAATAGTTTATTCTTCAAATTTATTACTCTATTCAGTTAATTATTTGCATAATTAAATTGACAGATAAAATTAAATATAGATGTGTAAATTAATGTGTCTATTATTAATAGTATAGTACATCATACCATCTATGAGTTTTTCCACAAAAGTCAATCTCAGAACATTGTCCTATCAAGCAATTTGTTAATGTACATTACTTTACAAAGGGCTTCATTGCAATTTTACCAGACATGCATATAACGTACTTTGATCTCCTTCACCCTATGTATTACTCTTTCTTCATCTTCTCCATTTTTCCCTTTCTTTACAATGTTTGACTGTTTTAATTTTGCAATTTCCATATATGCATAAGGTATAATATGATTATAATAAATACCCATCAACTACTCCTTTCTGCTTCCACCCACAGCTTGCACGACAACCAAACTACCTTTATTTTTGTTTTTGTTATTGTTTGTTTGACAAGTTCAATATCCCATTCTCATTTTGTGGTGAGACTATTTGACATCGGCTTAACATGTTTCTAGAACAAAATGTACCCTAAATTTACTTGCCATGATGTGAAGAAAAAATTGAAGAAAACTTTCCTCCTATATAAATGTAAATTTATATCCTTTGAGCAATATTTCCCCACAAACTACCAACTACTGTCCCCATTCTATGATGGCCACTGATCTCTTCTCTTCTTCTATGGTGTCAAATCATTGAATTTACACAGAGAAAACTTATGTGATGTTTGTGATTCTGCATGGTTTATTTTAATCACATGTTCCCCATTTTGAACCATGTGGTTGCATTTCCTTATTATTAAGGCCTAAATTGTATTTTATGTATTTATTCCGAGTTTTCTTTATCTTCCTATCCTTTAACAAACACTTAAGTTGTTTTCATATTGTTAGTATTGTGAAAAGTGCTCAATACCTGGGTAAGAAAATATATTTTCAATGTACTAATATTATTTACTTGATATGTACCCACCAGTGGAATAACTGGCTCATGTACTATGTAATTTTTACCTTGATATAAGGTCCTTAATATGTTTTTCTATATTGTTTATACTAATTTATATTGCCACCAACAGTTTAAGCTATTCTAATTTCTCTACAAATTTATGAACAATTATCCATTGTAATTTTATTTGGTGGTACAGAGGTTTTCAACTCAAAGCTTCATTCATGATAGGCAGGCATTTTGCCACTTGAACCACAGACTTATACCTGCTTTGTGTTTTGTTAACCACCATTTTAACATATGTAAGTTAAAATCTGGGGTTTCATTTCTTTCAGTTATTTGTAAACACTTAATGAAGTATCATATTGAATTCAGTGAGGATATGTATGGATATGAAAAATTAAAGTTAAAAGCACAAATCACAAAATTCAAAAACTGCCATTCCAAGATGAGTTTTGAGAGCAAAATACACATAGCTATAAAAATTGGAATCTAAATTATAACCACTTTTAACATGCCTTCAAATTATAACAGAAAATATGTTTCTCAAATATTTCTTTTCTAGCTATTGAGTAACAGTTGAAGACAATACAGGCTAGAAAGTATGACATCCTCTCCACTCTATTACTCAGATTTAAATATAGGTATTTTATAGCAGGACATGTAACACAATTAATTCATTTTGCTTCTATTCAAAGAAAAGAATTCCTATAGGTGAGAAAAAAGACTAAAATCAGAGGAGAGAAACATAGAAATTTTTAATGGCTTACTAAATTAGAAAATAAATTGAACTATTTTATTTGGTCGATGGTAAGTATGTTTTCAGGGAATTCATATTCCATGACCACTGGTTTTGAGTCTGTGGCTATGCCCATGTATTGTTTTTAATTATGCATTCATCATGTAGTAGAAGAAGTTTAGAATAACTTCAATCATCGCCTTCTTTCTTCTGTACCTAAATATTTAAGTTTATGTTCAGATCAGAGATCTAACACTGCCTCTATAAGTATTTCATATGGATGAAAAATAATTTAGCAAGACATTTCTAGAATAATACTCATTTTTAACATTGTAGCAATATAGGTTTTAATTCTGTGGAAATAATATTATATACTAAAATTTTATACTCTTCATAGGATTTTAGCTGAAATTAATCTATTTATTCTTGTTATACATCAGATAAATAGCTTTGTATATAGTACAAACAATAAAGGAAAATGAGAAAATTTAGAATAACTTTTTATTCCAACTTAAGAATTTCATATGTTTACACACAAAATGTGTGTTACAAATGTTTTCACTTTGTTATAGGTTCGGTATCATTTATAATGATAGGGAAATTTCATGCTAAAAATTTCATGTGATGTACTTTAACCAAATTCATCCACTCTATTGGATTCCCTTAACCTCCTTCCCTTTTTCCCCATTTCAAGCAGTCTCTTATGGGTTTCATTACACTATCTCCACATATACATGTTTACATACACACACACACACATATATATATGTATATACACAGATATAGATGTATGTACTTCATATATATTATTTTTATATGTGCAGATATATGGAGATAAATATACACATATTAGATGGAGATAGAATATTGGATATATGATGCATTTATATGTATATATATATTCTCTGTATATCTATCCTTCATCTCTCTTTACATATTCATATATGTAAAGAGATGATATATATATATATAGAAAGAGAGAGAGAGGGAAATTATAGTTCTATTCTCTTCCATTCTTCTACCTGATTCTTTCCTCCTTCCCTTCCTGTGTCTGATTTTTTACACTTTGATTATGATATGTTGTGGGGCACTTTTAAGTGGATTTAATCTGAATAGAGAACTACAACGTATATTTACAATGTTGCTTGTAACATTCTCTTGGTTTGGATAATTTCTGATATTATTTCTTTAAATAAGTAGTATACATTTTTTTGTCTTCTGTGTGTTAATCTGTAATGCCATGAATATTTGTTGTTTTGATTCTGTCTTATAAATCTCTAATCTTTCTTTACAGCTTTTTATTATTTTGTTCAATTTTCTCCTACAACTGTATATTTGCATGTATTTATCTTCAGTATCACATTTACAATTATCTATTTTGTCACTCCTACTATTAGTGTATCAGTTCCATTTTCCATTTTGTTCACTACATGTTTTAGCTCCAAGATTATTGCTGTGTATATCTCAAGATATATGCATATGCATTCATTTACATATATATAAAATTGGATTACTATTGTATTTTTATGTATAAACAAATGAATCTCTGTTAATTTCCCTAATTGGCCATTTCTTTTGTTCCTCATTTAATGGAATTACTGGTTCTTAAGTTTTAATGAGCTTCCTGACCTCCATTAATAGAACTTTTATACACATTCATCTCTACAGAGGGTCACACATGTCATTACATTCTGTTTCTCCATTGATATTCTTTCTTTCTTACCAATCTTCATGTTTATGAATCAATGTCTGCATACTCAGAAAAGTGGGTATTTCTTGCAGGCTTCATAGATTGGCTTTGACTGGGAAGGCCTTTCATGGTAACTCTGCAGAGATTCTGACCAAGCAGTGTGTGGCATTCTCTATGCCTGAGTCTACTCTGGTCATGGCAATATTAGAGGACCCACTCATCACGGTATCATCACTATCAGCAAGACTACAGGCTGGAATTTAGGGTCTTGTAATGACAGTTTAACAGGAAGAACAACAGATTAACACAGTTCACTGCCATGAATATTTTGGAAATGACATGATTCATACACATACCTAGAAAATGTACTAAGAACATACTGTATGAAAGATGTAAGCTGCACAATGAGACAATATCATATTGCAAAATAAACTTGAATACATGAATATTTTAAACATTTTTATATTTAAAATAGATCATAAACTATTTGAAAATTGCTGGAAGAAGTGTTCAAGTTCTAACTTGGTCACTGGTGTTATGGTGGGGAACCACCTTAACATAGGTCATACTGTTTAACTTTTCACTGAGACAAAAAAGTTCTTCTATCTTCTATCTCAAAAGGCCTCGCTTCTATACTGGCTAAGGAACCAATTCCCCCAGGCATCACTGTGGGCCCTGGGATCTATTCATGACTTAGACAGAGAACTGAGAACACCGTCCTTAGTGGTTGAATGTTTGTGCTCTACTGAAGAAGGAAAAAGAGTGTGTATCCATTTGGCAACTACAACCTGACAATGCAGGAGAGGACAGAGACTACATTCATGAGAATATGAACAAAAGGCTGGGACACAGTACAACAGAGACAGATCATACATAAACATTCAGTACCTTCTCATCACACATGTAGATTGTGAAAGAGCAAAAAATATACAGAGAGCCCAATAAATGGAGAGCAAAAATCTTGCAAAAGCATGGTTTAAAACAAGAGATCTTCAATCTATTCCATAAACTATCATGGCAGAGGGGTCCTTCACTTTGTAGCCTGATTTTGATTGTTGTCGCAAAACTTAAGAGAGACCCTACCCTGTGAACTTACCTCAGTGGGAATAGAACACTGTGATTTTTGTTTATACGCAAGCTTCAATGTTCTCTGCTCTCTGTGGGCTCAGCAGACACCCTCCAACCTACCAAGCCAGTGCAACAGCAGAAAATTGCTCTTGACATTGACATACCTTGTGAGAACAAATCTATGTGGTGGGAAGCATGGTATTCTTTACAGAGAAATGGGCACTGTTTCCACTTAAAAGGTGTGGCTAAACCACTGAGGAGAAATGAGACCAGTAATGTGAGAATCTGTGCAGAGATTGATACAGGTACTAACATGGTAGGGTTTGGGGGACCCTTTAGGTCACTACACTGGTCTACTTCTCCACATGATGAGAGACATTTAGAGGATTCACATCACCACTTGAACATTTATTAGGTACAATGATAAGGATCTAATATGTGAGTGGGGACACAATCATCTGGTCTTCAGTGGATAAGAGCAGATTTGACCAATTTGAAGCTATATTCAGATGATTCATCTGAATATAGCTTACTAGTAGATAATGTATTGAAGAAAGGGAAGGATTCAGCATCCACAATTTCTGGTTTATATTGAAGCATTTTATTGGTTCTCAGAATGAATAATTCAAAGCACCCCCTCCCATACCTTGCAGTCATTGAAACCAGAGAACTGGGAAACATAAACTGCTGGAAGGAATGTAAATTAGTACAACCACTATGGGAAACAGTATGGCATCTCCTCACAAAACTAAAAATAGAACTGCTATATGATCCAGCAATTCCACTCTTAGGGACATACGTGAGAGAGTGTACATGCATAGGCATCTACACACCCATGTTTATTGCAGCATTATTTATATTCTGTTCTATGGAAAAAGCAAAGAAGCCCCAGTAGTGAAAAGTGTATTAAGAAAAATATGATATTTTTAAATAATGGAATTTTATTCAGACACAATTAAGAATGAAATGTTGTGGTTTGCAGGTAAATGAATGAAACTGGAGAACATCATGTTAAGTGAAGTCATCCAGGTTTATAAGACCAAAAGCTGCATGATTTCTTTTTATATGGGATATAGACCAAACACAAATACAGCCATATTATAAAAAACAGGTCATGCTAAGCAGAGGTCACAAATAACAGTGGGATGGTAAAATAAGGAATTTAAAAAGGTTTATATGAATGATGTACTTTCTGGTCAATAATGAGTATAGAATTTTTAAAACTGCTCAAATAAGCATAAGAAGGCGACAGACATTGAAAGAATTAAAATAGAGATGATGAAGCAATTCATGTTATTATCGATATATACAAGGAAATGTCACAAGGACACTCCCTGTGTAGCTATCTTTAAAAAACATAATCTTTTTTGTATTTAACAATATCAGAAAACAGGACAGCAGCATAGGTCCTGCTTGGAGGAGCTGGTAACAGGGTGAGGTAGGGGATGGTAGGCAAAGCACACAGGTGAGTGAATATGGTGAAAATAATGTTTATACAGGAATGTAAACGGAAAAGTGAAACCTGTTGAAACACTTCCAAGAATGGGGGGGAAGAGGATGGGGTAAAGAATGGTGAAGCAGGTGAATTCAACTAAGATATATTTGATATATTATAAGAACTTTTGTAAATGACACAATGTTGCCCACCCATCAAAACAATTTTAAAAAGATAGACCTAAACCCTGTAGGAAACCACTAAATCCTGAGCTGCATGTTTGGAATCTGGGGTATATGGTGGTATGATGTCAGTTCCAATGGGCTTGGGTAGCTCAAACCAATTGCCATACTGGTTACAACACACATTACCTCTCTCTTGGGCTGGATACACTCCTGTGGCATTCATGACAGACAGTACGTGTTCTTGGGTTCCTCAGTTGTCTGGGATCTCCATTTCAGTTTAGACTCCACCTTCACAGATTAATGAATTTCACCTGAGACTATCTGCATGGATTCCAAATTTCATATATCACCCAGACTTCCATGATTTCCTTTGCAATCTGGGTGGAAGCTTTCATCACCTCACGGCTCTTGCATTCCTCCTGTTTGCAAAACTGACATCACATTGATAAGGACAAAGAATGCTCACAGCTTGAGCTATAGTCAGGACCCACTGGAATAAGACTCCTTTGGATTCTGAGTGCCTTAGCAGCTGAGCATTTTGAAATGAATTTTTGGTAAATAACTTCCTATGTAGTCCATGTAAGCTGGGAACCCAGAAGGTGCCCTGTTTTCAAGGAAAATTTTTTTTCCAATGAGTTTAGTGTTTCATACTGCTGAGCCTATGAAAAGGTGGGTCTAGTTAGTTCTTGAGATGAGATACTCTACATACATCTTTCCTCTTGATTTTAGGAAATAGTGGACATTTTTAATGGTGCTGATCTCTTCAAAAACAATGTGTTCTTTAGCCCAAACTTTACAGTGACTTTTTGGGAAGAACTTCAACATTTTCTTGTCTTCCTTGCTCTTGATTCTCACTGCAAATATTGTGACAATATCTATGTAATATCTAAATGATATATTGCTTTGAAATTCCTTTACCAGATTAATTCATCTGTCACTAATAAAATCACAGTCACAGAGTCTCAAGACAAAGACAAAATGAAGACAATCTGTTTGACACAATAAAACAGGCCTGTCCTCTAGTAAAATTGCCATCAGAATTCTCATTCCATTCTGAAACTTTATGATCATAGTCTTTTCCATCCATATTTCAATAAGTATCATGGTCTTTAAAATCACATCAGAAACACCCATTAGGCTTTACTTATAGAATTCTAGAATTTCTATGGTCTTTACCTCTCCAAAAATGTTCCATATTCTTCCCACAGACAAGTTCGAAAGCCTTCTCAGCCACCACATCTGGTAAATTAAATCAGCAACTCAAATCCTCTGGCACAAATTATAACATTACGTATTTTTTCCAATTTCTGTGACAAAATACTTGACAGAATAACTTAAGGTGAAGAATGACTTGTTTTGCTTATTGTTTCAAAGTTCCAGTACATAATACTTGATTATTGATCCTGGACCTGTTGTAGCAGATTGTTATGGCTGTAGTAAATGTGGCAGAGGTGGTTCACCTTATGGTAAACAGAAAGCAAACAGAGAGAAGGAGGAGGAAAAGAGAGTAGACAAGGACATAACGAGAAAGCAAGGATGAAAAGTGGGAAGGGAACAGGGATGAAAGGAAATGAGCAAGTATCACTGAGTAAGAAACATATCAGAGTTATGAAAGACATTTTATCACTCTGAATTCTATACAAACCTGTCAAATATAGATTCATATTTTGAGAAACTGTCTAATAATTGTTGCTATAAGAATTAGGATAAAAAGGGCAGGGATGTGCTTTTTGTCACAATCCACTTGGAGTCAATTCATTCTCGATCATTTTCCTTTGGAAATGATGCAAATGAAAGAAAACATGTACAAGAAACGTTTTAGTGGATAAAGTCATACACACAAAGTGACCTTCACAGTACTATTTTATTACATACTTTTCTTCATGATTTTCATTACATTTCTCACAGGGAAAACAATAACCAATTCAGGCAAAAATACTAATTTTCAAACCATAGCTTCCATGGAACCAATGCAACTGTTGATTTAATTTATTTTTGTCATATTAGATGTCATCAGAATGTATTCAGGAAAATATAACAAAGTTGAAATTTGGTGGACCACGTTTATGGGAGAAAAATTAAAACTGAGATACTGAGTAGATTTAGAGAGAATTACATACAACAATACATAAGAGCAAATCAACAGTGTATAGATGAATTTAAATACATGTTTCACAGATGAATGAGAAAGTGCAGCAAAATTCAACACATTTGACTAAGGAGACATGATGTCTCATTTGTTCTGAGTTCAGTGGGCTGTAGGAATGAGAGGCTGCTCTGTTGAAAAGACTTCAGGGCCAACTTCACATACTTGTTTCTCAGGATGTTGATGAAAGAATTCGCCATGAGGTAACAATGGTGTACATCACTGAGGTGAGCATGGTTCTCTTGGGGTAATGGATAACAGCAGAATGGTTGTAAACCCAAGTCCTGTTCCTTAGAGCAAGGAGTCTACACTGAGGTGAGACCCACATATACTTACTTTCATGAGATAACATTCTCAAAAAGATATATGTAATCTGAGAGTAGGAGAAGAGGATCCCAGTGGCTGCAATGGCAAGTGGCAAGGCAGTTATCACATATAGAAAGATGTTAATGATGAGGAGGTGAGAACTGTCACACTGAGAAGCAGACTTAATTCACAGAAGAAATGTCAGGTCTCAGTTCCAATAGAGAAGAGTAATAGCTGCATCTGTTGAATATGAAGGAGGGAGACTGAAGATGTAGTAATCTAAGATATCAAGACCTGAAAACCACAGAACCAAGAGACCATAATGACTGTGTAGTTTAGGGGATGAGAAATGGACAAAAAAATAGTCATAAGCCATCACAGTCAGTAGGAAATTACTCACTCCAAGAAATGTAATAAATAAAAGTAAGGCACTCTATGTA